>NW_027187391.1:53167684-53216107 GCF_028583685.1 Petaurus breviceps papuanus
AAGATTTGAAAGAGGAAATGGGTCTATATGGACAAAATAAAATTATACCGACTCTTTTGGTAGTGGCAAAAGAATGGGAAAGTTAGTATGTCCATCAATTGGGAAATGACTGAACAAATTGCTGTGTATTAATGTAATGGAATACTATTGTGCAATAAGAAATGATGAAAGATATGGTTTCAGAGAAACCTAAGAAGTTTTATATGAATAAAGAAGTGAGTAGTCTCAGGATGACTTATACACCAAGATTGTAAAAACAAGCGATTTTTAAGGACTTAATAGTCAATGAAATGGTCAGCCATGATTCCAGAGAACCAATGATAATGAATGCTATTCCCCTCCTCACAGAGAGGTAGGTGATGGACTAAATCTGCATACTGAGTCACATTATCATATATGACCACTTTGGTAGTTTGTTTTGCTTGACTTTGCTTGTTTATTATAAAGGTATTTGTTCTTTTTTTTTTTGAAGAAAATTGAAAAAAAATTATTTTTTTAAAGAAAAGCAAAAATGAATAAGATGGAATGTGATTTGTACAAAATATAGCACACTCTAGTGGATAGAATCCTGACTTGAAATCAGGAAGACCTGAGTTTAAATCCCACCTGTGACACATACTGACTCTAAGACTCAATAACCTCTTAATGCTCTAAGAAATGCTCTAAGACAGAGGAGATGGTGAAAAGATGCTGACCTACATTTTATCTTCTAGGAATTTTCCTTATCAATTAAATTCCAGGTCCAATCTTTATTCTTATTATTAATGTACTAAGCATATTATAATTCTCTTCCTTGAAGGATCACTTAAAAATTGATCCAAATATTAAATTCTTTAGGAAATGAAAAAGAAATATCAAACTACACCAGCACCCAAATGTGGAACCTCATTTTCTTTTTTGACTCTTGCTCAAAGTCTAAAGAAAGATGCTGAGTGACAAGAAACCACACATAACTGGCCAACTCAAATGGAAACCATTTCATTCTGAATGTTGCCATTATTTAATAATTCTTCCATGTGTATCTCACTGTAGTTATTTCAAATCTCCTTCCCCCTTCAGTTCTAAAATCAACAATTACCACTCAGCATTCAAATTCTTCATTATTAATTCGATTAAATAGTCTAGTGTGAAAGGCACCATGGCAAAGTGAACAGAAAGCCAGTAAGAAACAGGTAGACATAGGTTCAAGACTCACTTCTGGCATATACTGACCTTGTGGCCCTGAACACTTATGCACTTAACTTCTTAGTGTTCTAGGAAACTCTTGAAAACTAAATGTTGCATAAGTGGTGCCAACCTGCATTGGTAAAGGGAGTTTCTCCCCTTACCTGGGAGTTTTCTATACAAATGAAATTATAGTTGTAATTCTTATCCCTAATATTTTATGAACTCTTTCACTTTATTTTAACTCAACATCCATTCATCTCTATCACTAATCACTGCCTCCAGGCCCTAATTACCACCTCCAAATCAAGAGAAGAGGTATCACTCCTCTTTTTAAAAATACCACCTTTTCTATGACTCCAATTATATCCTTTTTTCTCCTCATTCCTGGGACATCAAGCTTATATAAATATTTTTATCATCTTTAATCTCTCCTTCACCACTTGTTTATGTACTGCCTTCAAACATGCATAGATATTTCCATCTTAAAAAGCTTAAAAAACCCTTAAGTTGACTTTGATTTCATTTCAAGTAATTCTTTCCCTTTTAGTTCATTATCATTTATGACCATGTGGTTCCTACTTAACTGCTTCCTTTAACTCCAGGCAATATCAATATATTACAATCTCTTCTGGCCAAATCAAATATCCTTTTCTAAGTCTTTAATCTCTATGCTTATCAGATACTACTGATCATTCCACATTATAACTTTTTCTTATCTTGACTTTATTAACACTATAATCTTATTCTGCTATTTATCCACAATTCCTCTGGCTCATTCACTGGCTACTCTTCTTTCTCCTAGTTCTGAATTATGCCAAGTATCCTTTGCCCAAGTCTGAGCCTCAGGTTTCTTTTTAATCTCTGTGTATAGAGGCCCTCTTTCAAGTCATAGTTTCTTTCAGATTAGGGACTGTCACACTCATATTTGTAGCTCTTTTAGTATCTAGCACAGCAATGCTAGCTAGGTACAGGAAAGCTTTGCTTATGAGTCAAAAAAATCATTTGACCTAATCTCTCACCCAAGCTAACTACTACATTCTATGCATTGAAAAATCTTGTTTCTTATCTCTAACCCTTTGCTTATGATATTCCTGTTATCTGAAAAGCTCTCTGAGTTCCACTTTATATATAATCAGTGGTTTTCAAAGTGTGGTCCAGGAACACCTGGGCATCACTAAGAGTCTTTCAGGTGATCTATGAGGTCAAAAATATTTTCATAATAATACTAAGGTGTTTTAATTCTAAAAGTATAAATTCAAATAGATACAATCAGCATAAAGAACAACTTTTGGGGGATTCTCAGAAAATTTTAAGCAAGTAAAAGGATACTGAAATAAAGTTTGAAAACTATTAAGCTATACAAATTCTGTTATACTAAATTCATTTAAAGTCTGACTTCATTCATGGCACTTTTTCTGATCATTCTTACTCATTCTTAACTCTCTTTTATCGAAAATCCATAAGTTTGGGTTTGTTAAGTCTACTTGAGTTAGTGTTTTATACAGCCTTGTCTTTTTCTTTAATAGTTTTGGCTTACTCTCCCTGTGATCACGAATTCAACAACATGATGATGATTATGATAATGATGAGGATGATGTTGATGTTGATGAGATAGTTCAAGGATGCATTGTGTAGTGTTGGGAATAGAGCAGATATTATCAAAAATACTTATCAGAAATATAACAACATTGTTAACAGAAAGTTATTTCATAACTTGAATAGCAAAAGAGTTTCTTACAACTTCCAGAAGTACCAGGACATGAGATACAATAGCCTATATAATTATTACCTTTTAAGAAACTATTGAGACTCTGAATCAGCATTTGTAGTAAGACTTTATTATTTAGAGATATTGTGGATATAGTGATATTCACTCAAATCGAGTAAAGATAAGGTTAGTCCATCATATGTTTTAACTTCGATGATGGAAAAGGTCATAAACACTAGTTTCCATTAACATGATACATTAAGAATTTCAGGACACTTTAAATACATTATTATCTTAATGACAATGTAGTTTAGTGGAAAACAATATTTGACTTAGACTCAGAATATTTTTGTGTGTGTGCTCCAGATCTTCTACTTGCTGCCTATGTAATCTTAAGCAAGCTACTTCTCTCTAAGTGTCAGTTTCCTCATATGTAAAGAAGTGACAATTATACTTGTGCTACCTACCATAAGGGGCTCTTGTGAAAAACAAATAATATAAATACAGATAGATAGATAGATAGATAGATAGATAGATAGATAGATAGATAGATAGATAGATAGATAGACAGATGGATAGATAGGTAGATAGACAGACAGACAGATGGATAGATACATAGATACATAGAGATATAAAGATAATTAGGCCCTTAAAAAGTGGCTGCCATTAGGTATTACCTTATTAGTAAATTCTTTCTTCAAAAAAAGAAAGAAAAGGGTGTGTTTGAGAAAATGTCCAAAGTTAAGAATAATGCAGCAATAAAATATGTTCATGGTTTTATCAGTATGCATACTCTCCCTATCAGTGTAGAATGCAACCTAGCCTAACCATTTCTTCTTGTCTGATTTCATAAATCCATTATACTGTTCTATTGTGTGTTTTAATATTTGTGGTTATCAGTGTAACAAGTAGAAAATCCCAATTATGTTTTTGTTTGGTTTTCTAAAATATCAGAACTTGTTATCTGGGTAGCTTCTTTTCCTAATCCGTTAAAATTTCACCATAATTAATATCCTTTGAGAATCATTTCATATTTTCTTACTAATTTTAATTGAATTTGTTTATTTTTCAGCATAGAAAACTTAAATTTTAACATTTCCTAATCATTGTATGTGAAAAATAAGATTCTAAATTTTTAAGGTGATTCCTTTTTTCTGCTAGAAATCTGGCAGAATATAATAGGAAAGATAGCAGATTTCTGAAGGACTTAGATTTGAGTGACAACTTAGTCATTTTCCTTCCAGCTATGTGGCCACCAAAGTCAACCACATAACTGCCAAAGCCTGTTTCCTCATTCTGTAAAATGGGGGGCAATAATGCTGCTGTCTACCTTTTCCCAAACCTTAAAGAGCTAAATAAATATCAGTGGTTTTGTTGTTGTTGTTGTTGTTGTTATTGTTTTTAACATTGACTGTTGTTGGTCTCAACTACTTCCATCAAGATACCCAGCCTTTCTGGGTATCAAGATGAACTCAGCTCAGTCCTAGGGAGGTCTTGTCTACAATGAGAAGGAAGCTAGGGGACCTTTTCTTAGTCCTAGAGAAGTATAGCATCTAAGGAGAAAGAGGCTATGGTGAGCTTCAGTTCATAAAATATCTACAGAAACTTCCAAGGCACAAATTATTTTAAACTAGGTTTGGGTTCATGTCTACCTAGGTCCTCCTCAAGAGGGGAGTATAAAAATACTGAATTTGTGATATGAATTAGAAATGCAACAGACATTTCTTTCTTTTTTTTTTTTTAAGCAATTGGGGTTAAGTAACTTGCTCAAGGTTACACAGTCAGTTATTTCTGGGTGTGGTGCTAAGTATCTGATCCTGGATTTGATCCCCCAGGTCATCCCGACACTGTGGTCAATGATCTCACTCGCTGAGCCACCTGGCTGCCCCTAAGCAATTGGGGTTAAGTAACTTGCTCAAGTTTACATGGCCAGGTGTTTCTGTGTGGATGCTAAGTGGCTGAGCCCAGATTCGATCCCCCAGGTCAGTCCAATACTGGGGCCGGTGCTCTTACTCGCTGTGCTACCTGGCCGCCCCCAGACATTTCTTTGTACATATTAAGTTCATCCCCTTTTGGATTATTTCCAATTTATCCTGAATATTTCTAGTTTATACATAATTACTTACATGTTGTCACCTCCATTAGATTATGAGCTTCTTGAGAGTAGAGACTGTATCTACAACACTTAGCACAGTGCCTGTCACATAGTAGGCACTTAATAAATGTTTGTGACTTAACATGACTACACACAAAATAAAAACTAACAGACACAAATAACTCAAACCCATCTTTGACAGCAGAACAAAACAGGATTGATTTAACTTAACTTATAACTTTTCTAATAGTTTCTCAGCAGGTTGGTACTCAAATCTCACCAGAACATAAAGATTTCTGTACTGCTGATTAGGCATGTCACATTTCTCTTCATCTCCTGTCTCCCTCAAAGTCTATGTCTTCTGGAAAGAGAGAACAGGAAGTTGAGTTCCTTCCCCTTTCATAGATGCAAGAATCACACCCCTTTCCCCCATTCTCTTTCATGTAGAACCTGCGCTTGATATCAGCTCAACTCCCAGAAACTAAGTCCATCAGACCTTTCAAAATCATAAGGTCAAAAATAAAATCATAAGGCCATCTCCAAATACAGATTTACTTACCTTTACATGGATATTTAAACCCTATTTAGGAAACAAGCCAAAGAGGTAACCAGGGTCCCAGGTACAAGCTCACTTTTTTTAATCCCTTGCTCTCATGAGCCTGTGGTCACATGATTAAGAAGGAATTGCCCTTCCTTGCCCCTAGATTCATGATGCCACCTGGAAAGTCCAAGGAAGAGGAAGCGAACCTGACACTGTCTTTTCTTTTGACAGACTCACGAGGTAGGGGAAATACTTTTCAAAAGTTTGAATCACCTAGACTTTGCAACTTTTTATCAAATGCAAAAGTGGATCACCTCTGACATGTCTAAATGTTGAATCATCCATGTGGTGAGGAAAAAACAGGCAGGAAACATTCTTCACTATCCACATTATATTTTGTATACTCCAAACTGCTATGATGAAAAGAATAAAAATCCTACCTTAAAAACAAATTTTATCCATAAAAGGAAACAATAAATTGGTGCTAAAACAGCAGAACCACCAGAAGCAAGAAAGGCTACCAGTATTTCTTTTAATTGACCTAATAAGCAGAGTTAGAAGGGAGATGTGATACTACAGTAAAAACTGAACAGCCAGGAATGAGAGACAGATGAGTAGAGTAGCAGCCTCTTTGGGACTCATGGTATCTTCAGAAGTATATTTAGTTCCATCAAATGGGAAGGGGATATCCTTGGGTGATGGACAACAAAACCCCTACTTGTGGTGCAAAGAAGGACAAAAAGGTCAGGAGGATTTCTCAGACTTCTCAAAGATTTAACATGACCTTATTCTGATAAAAGATACAAACTTTTGAAAATATGATACAAAATGCTAACAGCTGCAAGGTCAGGTTTTAAAATTTGAGTGAACCAGGTAGTAGACAGGTCTTGAAGTGATCAGACCTTAAGGGACGCTTCCAAGACCTGAGAGCTAAAACAGCCTGACCTTCCACTATCAAAAGCCCCAGGAGCTTATATAGCCATCTGTGCATCAGTCTGGACTCAGGGCTCCAGTCTCCAGACAAGGTAAACTAAAATTCAATAACTATAAAGCATTATGAACTGACAAGTGATCTAGGAATAAAATAAGCAGGTTAGGGTTATAGGGTATAAGAGTTTGTGTTTCTCAAAAAAACCAGCTAGCCAGATTAGGGAAGCAATCTGGCACAGCAGAAAAGTTACTGACTATACTCAGAGTCATTTATTCAATAAGTTCAGTCGGCATTCCTTTATCAAGTCCATATATTAAGTGCTTACTATTTGCCAGGTACTGTGATAAGCTGTAAAGATACAAAAAAAGGGAAAAATCTCTTCCCTAAAGGAGCTTAAGTGCCAAATACCACATATAGGCATCTTTTTACTGACATCTCATTGCTACTACCCCCAGACTTGGTTTCTTCATTTGTAAGGTAGTGGACTAAATCTGGGGTTCTTAACCTGGATTCTATGAGCTTGTTTTCTTTATTATTTTAATAATTTTATTTAAATATAACTTATTTCCTTACTAATCATATGTATTTTGTTTTATGCATTTAATATTATTCTGAATAGGGAGGTCAGATTTCAAAAGACTGCCAAAAAAGGCTTAGGACATAAAAATATTAAAAATCCTAGAGTAAGTGATTTCAAACATTCCATCCAGGTCTCAAATATTGTGATTCCCTGCCATCCTCTTCATGTAAGACAGAGATTCCCAAAGCAACAAACTACTGTTTTTCTCCTTCTCTGTCCTTTGATGATGCAAAAAGTTCAAGGTAGCCCAGAAATTATTATGGACCTAGGCTATTACTGGACCACCATAGCATATGCCTAGCTAATAATAGCTAATAATCTGTTGAAATTAATATCTCCTGTTGTGAATATACACATATATAAACTGTGGTTCTAATGAATGTTATGGAAACTGTGTGTTCAAATACACAGCAATTACAAATGCATGAGAGAAAGGAATGTATTGATAAATAGATGCATTCAGCATACCTAATGCCATTCAGAAATTCAACTGATAAAAGGTGCTGATGACTCATTTACTACTGATCAGGCCTAATGTTATGGATCTTTAAAATGTCAAAAGTAAATGATGTATGTGTGTTTGTGTATCCATAGAACTCAAGTTTTTGACAGATCTAAAAGTTCATCTAAAGTCTTAACTAGTTTTAAAATCATGATCTGCATTCCATGTTTTTTATCAATTCGATGTGAACACTAAGTTACCATTTCTCTTATGAAAAATATTTCCTTTCTTTCCCTGTCAGAAAAAGGTTAGCACTTGATATCTATGATAGAATGCTAAATGAAAAAGTCAGCATATTTTGGTGACCTAACAGGCTATTTTTTAAATAAAGTGTGTTATATTAGCTATATCTAACTCCTTTTTTAAGGTGGAAAAAAGCAATAGCAGTTTAGGTTGCTTATTTGTCAAAAAGTATTTTCGTTTGAATTATCTTTTGATAAAACTCAGCATCATCCCAACAGAGAATAAATTTTTTTAATGAAAGATGGTGAATTGTTAGATTTTACATTTCTACTCTAAATCTGTGAATATGATTTTGACATTGATCATGAAAAAAAAAATGATGTATCCTTAACTCACATACCATAATCCATAGCTTGGGCACCCTACACCAGAAAAATTTATGGTCCTAAAATTTGTGCTAGATCAAGAGAATTAAAGGAAATTTTAAAAGTTCTACCTTTGAAAAAAAAATGTAGGGTCTCATTGCCCCCATAAAATAAACCCGTGTCCAAGTAGAAACAATCACGAGGAGACAGTGATCTTTAAAAAAAAAAATCATTCCAAGTAAACACTAAAACTCAACATTGTATCCAACATTAAATTCAGCATCTTCTCCTCCATATAAACCAGTTTATCTCTTACTTTTCCATTTATATTAATGATAACATATTTTCAGTAATGCAAGCTGGAAACCTTTTTGTCCTGCAACTTCCACACCCAATCATTTGCCAGGTCATTTTTATCCTTTTTTTTTGCCTCAGCAAAAATCTCCTCCTTAACTCCTTCTTTGTTTATGATCATTACCACCACTGCTACCCTAATTTATGTCCTCATTGATTTTCTTCTTTTTTTGCTTTTTGGAGGGCAATTGGGGTTAAGTGACTTGCCCAAGGTCACATGGCTAGTTTTTGTATTAAACAGTCCTCCTGACTCCAGTGCCAGTGCTCTATTTACTGCACCACATAGCCGCCCCAATCCTCACTGATTTTCATCTGGTTAGTTTTAATAACTCACTGACTGCTTTCTCTATATCTAGTCTCTCCTTTTCTAATCCATTCTGTATACCCTGATTTATCTTTCTAGAACACCTCTGATTATGTCACTTGCCTGCTGAAAAACTTTCAATAACTTCCTGTTATATAACACAATAATCCCAGATTTTTTACCATATTATTCACTGTTCTCCATGCTATATATGCAATCTGCCTTCCCAGTTTTAAATACTATTCCCCTACATGGACACTTTGATCTGATCCAATTGGACTAGTCATTATTATTTTAATATGATCTGCCCTTTCCTGACTCCTCACTTTTGATCTTGTTTCCTCAATCTGAAATGTCCTTCCCCTTACCCAATGTTTGCTTTTTGAAAAACTCTCCATTCTTCAGAGTCCAAATAGAATACATCTCCTACCATGATTCTCCCCAGCTGGCAGTGACAATTTCTTCTGAATAAAAACATTATTTTCTAATGCCACATCATGCTATGCTTCAATCCATAATCATCTGGGTAGCTGACTGTATCATTTCTTTTAAAGATGATAAAGTTCAATGAAGACAGTGCTGTTCTTTGCTCATCTTTGTAGCTGGCACAGTACCTAACACAGTACTGTCCATGAATTCTGCATGTTCAATGAAAATTGTACATGAAATGAATACTCATCATTTGGGGCCTTAAGCATTTGCTAAGCCAAGGAATACTGGAAAACACTCTGCAAATTTAATCATGTAACTTCTAGTGATTTTTTTAAGAAATTGGGTTTAAGTAACTTGCTTAAGGTTTACACAGCCAGTTGTTTCTGGGTGGGTGCTAAGTGTCTGAGCCTGGATTCGATCCCCAGGTTATCCTGACACTGGGGCCGGTGCTCTTACTTGCTGTGCTACCTGGCCGCCCCTAGTGATTTTTTCAAGTTACTTTTTCAGAAGCAGCTAATATTTCAACTTTAGGGTTTCACTACTTTTCACATACCACTTTATGATATGGTGATATAGAGCACCTAATTTCTCCCACATAATGCCTAAGTCAAGTCACTGCAATTCTTTCATCTTCAGTTTCCTCATTTGTAAAATGAGGATACCAGCACTAAAAAAAATACTAATTTGCTTCCAACTCTAAAACTATTATCCTTTATTATCAGTCCCTTCTAAGATTACCATTACCTTGCTTCATATGTAATGTAAATGGGATGTAAGATCTTCCCTGCCCATAAATAGGCCTCAGGTGGAGCTCATTAAGAGCAGCTTGCTTAAGGGAGGCTTGCTTGTAGGAAGGCTTTCACACCTTTTGCTAATTTCTATTTAGGCACTGAGTCAGGAGGGTTGTGATGCCTTCTGGCTCCAAAGTGCATATATGCTCTGAATTGCTTTGGAGGCTTGTTTATGAAAAGGATATTATATTGTGATTTACGGGTTGAGATTCTGAGTGACACTATGTTCAGAGCTCCCTGACTGCTCAGATGTAAAGGCTCTCTCAATCCAGGGATGTATGAAAGTGTATATAGTTGATTCAGGCAGTCAGAGTCCTGTTTGTTGGTCTTTATGTCTGTATTTTCTCTGAGGTTCAGGGTGCTGACTTCCCATGAACTCGTGAATGTAATTTAAAAAGATCATTGACTGCTTAAACAACTATCTTTCCTAATAAAGCAGATCTAACAACCTGTGCTAGTAGCCATCCTGGGTATGCTAGTATGGTTGCCACGACACTATAATATATCAATATTTAGAAATGTATAGATAAGTTAAATATATATCATCTACGCTCCTCACTATCTCTCACCACTTATATGTATGTTTGTATGTACAAATATGTAGATACAGGTAACATAATGTAAATAAACAGGTTATGCACATATACTTATACATGTATGTAATATGCATTGCCTATTTGTTTGCATATGGTCTCCTCTATAATATCTAAGCTTCTTGAATTTGGGGACTATTTTTCCTTTTTTTGTCTCCCCAGTGCATAGCATAATTCTAGACACATAGTAAGTAGTTAATAAATATTTGTGGACTGATTAATTTGTCATCTATCTAGCCATAGTATATTCTCAAAGTGGTCCTGTTTCTATCATTTTTCCCAGCCCGAACCTATAATTTCATTATTTTGGCCAATTTCTTCTATCAGTGTAGGCCAAACACTGTTCTAAACTTTGTAGTATTAGAGATTTACTTGAGGCACTGAGAGTTTAAGTGTTTGCCCAGGGTCACAGAGTATGTGTCTGAGGAAGTACTCAAACCTAGGTCTTTCTGACTCTGAAACATCCCATTATTCATTGTACTATGCTGTCTTTCCTATTCAAAGTAACTATTTGAATTAAGGAATTCTGTTGAGGATAGAGATATATGATATGTCTCTCAAAGAACAGTCCAAAGGATAGATAAAATATACTAGACACAGACTGATCTTAGGCCTATTTCCTTGTTTTGTCTTGTCATCAGCTTGAAATGTTATTCCTTTTGGGGCAGGTAGGTGGCACATTGGATAGAACACCAGACCTGAGTTCAAATCCAATCTTAGACACTTCCTAGCTAACTGTATGACCTTAAGAAAGTTGTTTAGCTTCTATTTACTCAATTTCCTCCAATGTAAAATGGGGATAATAAAAGTACCTATTTCCGTGGGTTGTTAGGGAGCTCAAGCAAGATAATACTTGTAAAGTGAGTAGCACAATGCCTGACACATAGAAAGCATTATAAAGATATTAACTATTATTATTTTTTTGGCAAGACAATTGGGGTCAAGTGACTTAGTAAGTGTCAAATGTCTGAGGATGGATTTGAACTCAAGTCCTCCTGGACCAATTCTCTATTCCCTGTGCCACCTAGATGCTGCAATTTACTTATTTATTTCTATTTAGAGACAAACAGGATTAAGTGACTTGCTCAGGGTCACACAGTAAGTGTCTGTGGCTGGATCAGACTCCAGAACCAGTACTCTATCCACTGTGCCACCTGGCTTCCTACTATTATTATTAATAATATTTTTCATGTGACGAATCCTTAGTTCTACTCTCATATTTATATATGTAATTTATATATTTTATAATTTATATATTTAGTTCTAAATACTACATTTGGCCATGATATAATTAAATCAATTTCAATTACAATATTACTCACACATTTGACAAATTTTCTCTAGTTAGATGACTGAACTTTTTAAAAATATATTAATATGAGAGACACAGGATAGTATGATGGCTACAGCACCAATCTTGGAGTCAGGAAGTCAGGCAGACTCCAAATCTCACCTCTGATACTCTCTGTGAGACCCTGGACAAGAGGCTTAAGTTCTCACTGTCTAGACAAATTTCTAAGGTGATACACTACAGAAGTTACCTAACTACAATGATCAAGGGCTTTTCTTCATCAGGAGTTTCCTACTTCACTGAAATTATGGGTCTAAACTTCCTTCCTTCCTAAAAATGGTTAATAGTTTAACATTACAAATATTTACTTTAAAATCTATTATAGATATTAATCACATTTGGCATATCTAAAATGTCTAAGTGGTGTACATGCATGTGGGAAGAAGGGAGAGGGACAAATGAATTAATTCTCATATCTTAAACATTTAAAGAATTTGGTTTAAGAAAAAAAATCCTATTTTAAAATACGTTTAATTGCTTTTATTCTTTCTTTCAACTTTTCAGTAGCATATCTGTGAAGAACAGTGTTATTCTTTGTCCTTATATATGAATGGCTCAGTCATATAAAGTGATATGACCATAGTTAAAACTATGATAAGAAAAGAAATGAGAGTTGTAAAAAATAATAGCTATTAAAATTAGATATGAAATCAATGAATGATTAAAAATAGTAACAATTGGCACTGAATACATTATTTAGCTGCAAACATCAAAGTTCAAGTAGTCTATAAACCACAAATTCAAACATCTTAATCTGTAATAAGATATTGATAAATTTCACTTATTTCTCATCGTTAGCAGTGCTCTGACATAATCAAACATGAAATAAAAACAATGGAAAGGCCAATGTAGTGCTTTTGGAAACAGGTGTAATGTGGCACCAACACAGTATTATGCATATGTATCTTCTACTAATTACTCTGGTCTACTTTCTCCCTATTAAATCTCTTCGTCTTGGGGCGGCTAGGTGGCACAGTGAATAAAGCACCAGCCCTGGAGTTGGGATGACCTGAGTTCGAATCCGGCCTCAGATGTTTAACACAAAAACTAGCCGTGTGAAATTGGGCAAGTCACTTAACCTCAATTGCCGTCCAAAAAAAGCAAATAAATGAATGAATGAATGAATGAATGAATGAATGAATGAATGAATGAATAAATCTCTTAGTCTCTATTACGCTGAATTTTCCATTTTTCTTCCTACATTTCTGACAACTCTCTTTCTGGTTCTTTTGTTGACTCTTCCTCCTGTCTCAGAACCACCATTGTCTCCCAATGCTCATCTCTTGGTCTACAGCTCTTTTATTTCTATCTTCACTAGAATCCTAAATTCATCAACTAACAGGCTCTTAATTATCCCCTCTTTGTGGATGACTTTAGAGGCAGAATAGTGCAGTAGAAAGAGCATAGGATTTGGTTTAGGAAAAAAATGATGCAAAATACTGATTGAACCACTAAACTACCTGTGTTAACCTAGGCAAGTCACTTCCTCTCCTACTCTAGTTTCCTCATCTATAAAATAAGGCAGGTTGTTCTCTTGCTAAATCTATGATCTGATTCTCCTATGATCTTACTGACTTTGGTCAGTCTATTAACTGTGCCCCAAACATGCCACTTAAATATATCCCACCACCTCTTTGTTCATGATGTTTCTCTCATTTGGAATACATTCTTTCTTCTCCTTCATTTACTTGCATTGTAATCACATCTCAAAGCACAACTCTAGCTAGGTTTACCCATCCAAGAATCTATCTCTGACTTCTGTCTGCTCCAATCATTCTATTTTCTGAACTTAAATGCACTCACAACAAATTTTTTTTAAACCAAGTAAAGCAATGAATTGTTCTCAATTTTTTTTTCATGTCACTGATCTTATTTCTTCAGTTATAATTGTATAATCATCCAAGATAAGGACAATGTATTATTTCTTTTTTTCTGTATTCCTCCAAAGCACTAGCACTTTGCTGGGAGCATATGTGCTCAGTATGACCTTGGACAAATCATTTAATCTCCATGGGTCTCAGTTTCCTCATCTGTAAAATAAGGAGTGGTGTTAGATGGCCTCTGAGATCTCTTCTAATTCTAGATCTTTTATCCTATGAATTCTACTTCTTTTTAACAGTTTCATTAACATTATTTAGGAGATACAATGAATGCCACAGGAGAGAAATAATGGAGAAAAAAGTAAAATAACTAACAATTATAGTGGTGGCAGCTAGAGGGCATAGTGGATAGAGTGTCAGGCCTGGAGTCAGGAAGACTTGAGTTCAAATCCCTTCTTCAACACTAGCTATGAGACCCTGGGCAAGTCACTTAACCTTGTTTGCCTCAATTTTCTCATCCATAAAATGATCTGGAAAGGGAAATTACAAACCACTTTAGTACGTTCACCCAGAAAACCCTAAATGGAGTCACGAAGGGTCATATACTGAAAAATGTACAACTGAACAACAACAAACATTTTACCATGCTTTAAGGTTTACAAAGCACTTTATGTATCTCATCTCCATATATACTAACATCCCTGTGAGGTAGGTGCTATTATTGCGCCCATTTTGCAGATGAGAAATCTCAGACTTGCCCAGGATTACACAGCTAATAAGTGTCTGAGGTTGAATTTGAATCCATGTCTTTCTGACCACAGCCTCAATGATCTATCCTCTGTGCTATCTAGATGCCTAGGTAACAGAACATAGTAATTTGGACATTGACAAAAAGTCCATTACAATTAAATGTAAACATCTCTCTTAAATAATAACTATTCAGGTAGGAACTCAAGTAACTATTCTATAGCAGAGAAATGGGATGCTCCAAAGAAAGATAGACATACGGAGTTTAAAGTGGCTGGGTGCACAATATGAAGATACCCCAGGCTAGCAAAATACTATTGAGAAATAACACCAGAGACAGATACAATGCCAAGGTCTTTGATAGGGTTGTAACTGCAAATGAAAGGGCAATCTTTATACTACTGTGGGATGAAATTATAATAATAGGTAGCACTTGTAAGACATGAGAGTTTTCAAAGCACTTTGCCATAGTATCTCATTTCATCCTAATAACAACAAAGATGAGCATACAGAGGATTAGGGAGATTAATGATTTGCCCTCTTGCTAGCAAATGGCAGCTTCGGAATTTGAATATAATTTCAAGTCTCCAAGTCAATCTTATTATTGCATAACAATGCAAATAAAGAATAAAATCCAGATATAATTTTGTGTTTTAGGGCACATTTTCTGCTACAATTAGTGGTCATTATTAAAAGCATTGCACTTGAACATGAAAGAAAAGGGGATATATAGATAGTGAAATACACAAGTATTAATAGATATTTCAATCAAATAATCAATCAATAAGCATTTATTATCTACCTATTATGTGCCAGATGAGAAGGGTGGGGTAGAAGTGGGAAAGGGGGAGGGAACAGGGAAGAAGGAGAAGAGAGAAGAGGAGAGGGTAAGAGGGAAGGAAAGAAAGGGACAGAGAGGAAGAGGTAGAAGTAGGAAAAGGAGAGAAGGAAAGGAAGAGGTGGAAGTGGGAAAAGGAGAGAAGGAAGGGGAGAGAGAAGAGAGGGAGAAACAGATGGAGAGGAAGAAGGAGAAAGAGGGAGAGAGAACACACTAACAATCAGGATCAGAAAAGTCTATATGAAGAAAGTAGCATCTAAACTGAACTTTGAAGGAAGACAATGTTTTTTAAGAGGCAAATGTAAGGAAGGAATGCATTTCAAAAGGAAGTGCCTGTCCAAAAGTATTGATGCTAAAGGTAGAATGTTCAATTAGGGGACCAGTAAGAAGACCAGTTTGAATGGAATTCAGGGGTGCATGAAAGGGAATAATATTAAATGTCTAGAAAGATAGGTGGGGGTTTGATTGTGAAGGGATTTAAATGCCAGCTTGAGGAATATGTATTATTATAGTCAATAGGGAAATTTTTGAGCAAGGTAATGACATAATCAGATCTGTGCTTTAGGAAGATAATTTGGTAGTTGAATAAAGAATAGATTGGCAAGGGGAGAAACTGGAATCAGGAAAACCAATTAGAAGGCTATTGCAATAAATCAGGAGAGCTGGAAGAGACCTTCCTGATTATCTAGTTCAAACCCATCATTTTATAAGATAAGGAAATTCGTGTCCTGGGAGGTGAAGCATCTTGCCTAATGTCATATAATGAGTTACTAGGAGAATTACATTGTATTGGAGCCTATGTCTACTGGCTCCTCTCTCCAATCCAACAAACTATAGTTACTATTGTACCAAACTAGCACATAGTTCAGTTTGACACGTGCTAGATGATATCATATTTTCCATGCACATAAATTTTATCTAGGTAAATTATTGAAATTAAAGTATGATATTGGAAAATCTCAGATGATCAAGATCTGGATTATACTGAACAATACTTAAATTTTATTTTTGTATCTCCTTTAGCTAGAAACACAGGGCTCTTAGCATAGAGCTTATTAAATGTTCAATTGAACTGAACACTGAAAAAATAAAACTACAAAGAACTTAAGACAAAGGTCATTTTTTTTGATAATTGTAGAAGAGGAGAAAAATACTTATACTAAAGCTCTGTAGTTTCTTGGTGATAGCTTGAGTTCTGGTGAGACATAGAAGACCAGAGTGAATATGGCATGATTTGGACATAACCAGAAGTTGGCATGGTGACCTGGTTCTGAGTAAGATAGATGAAATCTTACCTATAAGAGCCCAAGGTCTATCTTTCTCTTTGTCTCTGTCTGTCTGTCTGTCTGTCTGTCTGTCTCTCTCTCTCTCTCTCTCTCTCTCTCTCACACACACACACACACACACACACACACACACACAAACACATTATCCTTCGATGACATTAGCAGAGGCAATTGTTGATCAGAGGGATCATGATTCTGAAGCAGTATAGGGATTCTTATATTAGGTGTCTTTATCCTTATGTATTTGGTAAATGAGCCCTTCTCCATGAATGAAGTCATTGTAATGTATATAAATTCTATGATGTTTATATATATATGTATGCATATGTGTATGCATGTACATATAAACAAATACATATGTTTTCATATGATTTTATTGGTGTGGGGAACTTGTAGTGTGGAAAATCTCTTTACCAATACAAAAAAAAGAAAATAAAGATTCTATATTTTCAAATCTCTTCTTTTTGCCTTTTTTTTTGGAGGGGAGAAGGTAGGGCAATTGGGGTTAAATAAACGGCTAGTTTTGTGTTCGTGTCTAAGGCTGGATTTGAACTCAGGTCCTCCTGACTCTAGGGTTGATGCTCTATTCACTGTGCCACCTAGCTGCCCCAAATCTCTTCATTTTGGCTAGTTCAGTTTACGCACTTAATGTGTGCAATGTGCCCTTGAGATTCCATTTACACTTTTGATAGGTCATGTCTCCTTTATTGACTTCCACTGCCACAGACTGAATTGCCTCATGCTTATATTTGATCACAAGAGAGACAGTCATGACAATGGATGCATCAGAGAAAATCCATCTCTATTACTAAGCAAAAAGAAATATATCTGACAATGCTTCCTTTTACAATGTACCAATAACATCATATATGTAAAGAATTTTACAAATCTTTTTTTTTTTAAAGCAATTGGGGTTAAGTAACTTGCTCAAGGTTACAGGGCCAGTGATTTCTGGGTGTGGTGCTGAGTACCTGAGCCCAGGATTCGATCCAGGTCATCCCAACACTGGAGCCGGTGCTCTTACTCGCTGAGCCACCTGGCCGCCCCGGATTTTACAAATCTTAAAGCACTTTTTAAGTGTTAATTATCATTATGATATTACTAGAATGGCTGCTTCCTTCACTGACACAAATAGCATTCCTCTTATGATTTAGGAGATGGTCTATGAGAGCTGCTCTCACTTAAATATTATCACCTTGTTGCCAGTCTGGAAATGGGTCTCTTAATTGGTTAGGCAGGTCCTCAGATGACAAGCACAAAGTCCATTATTGGGTCCAGAAGTACCAAAGTAAAAGTTTCCTTTTTGATTATGCCTGAGTTTTCATCAATAATACAGAATCCCTGTTGAGTAAATTTCTACTAACAGAAATCAACACCTGCCTTGCAACTTAAGGTCTTGAAGAATTGCTTAAGGGCACTAAAAGACTGAATGACTTGGTTAAGGTCAGACAGCCAGTATATATAGGCGTGCCACGAACCTAGATTGTTCTGACAAATGCTAGCTGTCTTTTGGCTCTGCTAATATACTTCTCTTCAATTCCTCTATTTTGGGGGCCCAATTTTTCTCATATCTACCACTAACCCACTGCAAACTCATTACCTGTCTTTTTATTATATCCCCTCATCCTCCATGCATTTTTTCATGCAATTTTTATTTTGATATATGGAATACACTCCCCCTTTTTCCTCTTTTCTCACCCAAGTCTAATTTATATTTTTAATACCTAATTTATAATCCACCTTGTACATGAGACCTTCTCCAGTTTTCCCAGTTGAAAATTATTTCTCCCTCCTCTAAACTCCTATAGGGCATATACATAAGTGTCACTGTTCTGATAATTTGACATTTCTTTATGATCTTATACTGCTACTTATCTTTTTTATGTGCATTTGCTTCCCCAGCTGAACTATGAGTTTCTTGAGGACAGACACCAAGTATAACATACTTTTATTTCCCACAGTGCCCTGTTCAAGGTTGGTTCTCAATAAATATTGATTGATTCAATAAATGAGTGCTTTAAGGCTCATCTTTTTAAATCAGAAACTGTGACTTGCAGCTGTCACTGAACATTGCTGCTCTATGTTTTGCCACAGAAAATTATCGGTTATTGTGTCTACTTTTCAAGATCAATCAATCAATCGATCAATAAGCACCTAAACTCCAGTGGCTCCTTGTTGCTTTCAAGATAAAACAAAGTATTCTGGCTTTTCAAGTATTTTCAATCCAGCAGTAACTTATCTTCCTAGCCTCATTCATTTCTACTATTCACTTTTCTATACTCTACAATTCAGTCAAACAGGACTTCTTGATATTCTTCACATACTGCATTCCTTTCATCTTTATTCCTTTACACTTATTGATCCCCCAACACTCAGAATCCAAAGAGTCCTATATTACACAAGTTCCACCTCCAAGAATGGCTTCTTTCATAACAGCTCAAACACTACCATCTCTCCCAGCTGCTAGTACCCTCACTCTCTAATTTAATGTGGATGTATTTTTGTCTACCTATCTGAGAAGCTAGGTGGTTCAATGGATATAGAGCTGGTACTATAAGCAGGAAGACCCAAGTTCAAATCTGGTCTCTTACTAGATGTATGATGCTGGACAACTAACAGTTGCAGTATGCCTATGTTTCCTTAATCATAAAATGGAGATTATAATCAGCTATTTCACAGGGTTGTTCTGAGGATCAAATGAAATAATATTTGAAAAGCTCTACTTATCACTGTGCCTGGCACATAATAGGCACATTCATCTATCTATTCCTTGAGAGCAAGGACTGCTTTATTTTTATCTTGTATTCCAAAGAGTCTGACATATAGTGAGCACCTAATAAATGCCTTTTGATTAATTAAGCACCTACTATGTTAGCAATAACTTCATTTTGTTTTGCTTTAAAGTTTCCAATAGGCAGTAACCTTAGGCTAGGTTAGAACTAACTCTAGGACTGGTGGCAGCTCTGAAATTCACTCCTGAATTTCCCATAGTGCTCCTATAACCATAGATCTGGGCTCTACCAGTCATAACAGGAATTTTTAATGCCCTAAAATATCATTCATCTTGTGGGTGATTAAAACGAATAACTTATGTAGTGTGCTATCAACTGACATTTCATAAAGTAGCAAATTTAACATGGTTTCACACACAGGAAGAGATGACCTAGCAGTCAATCAAGCTGTGTGAGCTAGGGTAATTAACCTTGACATCACTAAAGTGTGGTAATTGGACTAAATGATTTATAAAGTCCATTTAATCCTTATAGTATCTAAACACAGAATTCATGGAGATGGCCTAGTGATAGCCACAATTTGATCTTATAGAATCTTATAGGTAATCTAGGATCTTCTAGGTAAATGCATTTGGATACAAGGCAAATTGAAATAGAAGAGAATTCTACAAAATACTTTTTTTAAATAATTACTTTTCACCTGCCAAAAGGCAAATGTGAAATATTATGATAGAGCTCAACTTAAATATAAAGGATGATGGCAAAATCATAGACTTCTAGAATTTCAGAATTGAAAGGAACCTTAGAGGTCATCACATTCAACACTAACCTCAAAAGGAACCTATTCTACCATACTCCTAGCAAGTAGTCATCCAGCCTGTATTTAAAGACCTCTAGTGAGGACTTGAGTCTTTCTCAGGTAGTCTATTCTATTTTTGAACAGTTCTAATCATAAAGAATTTTTGTGTAATTCTTTATGTTAAACCAGCATACCTTTCTTCAAATTCAACCCTGTGCTCCTCATTCTGTTTTCTTGAATCAAATAAAGAAAAGTCAGAGTTGTATCCTACGTGATCATTTTTAAGAAAACTATGATGCCTTCTCCTCAAATTTTGCCCTCTCCAGGTTAAATATAACTAATTCCTTCAAAGAATTCTTGAATGATATAATTTGCAGTCACCTTACAAACCTGATCAGTCTGCTCATCACAGTCCTTTCTAAAAATGATTTGTTGTTGTTCAGTCATATCTGATCCCTTGTGTCACCATTTGGGATTTTTTTTGGCAAAGATACTGGAGTGGTTTGCTATTTACTTCTCCAATGGAGTCATTTTGTCAAGAAATCAGAAGTTAAGTGGTTGTCCAGGGTCACAAAGCTAGGAAGCATCTGAGACTGGATTTGAACTGAGATCTTCCTGACTCCAGGCCCAGTGCTCTATCCACTGAGCCACCAACTATCCCATGATTAGAAAAATATGGTGGGGAGAACTTAATTCAATATTTCAAATACTGACAAATATTGGCAAAAATAAATTCAAATATTTTAAATATTCAAATATTTCAAATATTCAAAACTCTGACTAGGACAGAATGCATTGGAATTTTAACTTCTTAGACTAAATACTACAATTTTTGTTAAAGAAGCCTTATCTTTTTCTGGCTAACACTGACTACTACTGACTCACTCTAAACTTGGAGACCACTAAAGGCCCCAATTCTTCTCTTTTTTTCTCATGAGCTACTGATTACCATGTCATGTCAGCTCCATCACATACTTCTCATGCAAATGAATTTCTGAAGCCAAATGTGAACTTTATTTGTCCCTATTAAATTTGTTTGTATTCCTTTGGCATATTATTCTATCCTATTTAGGTCTTTTTTGGACTCTGTATCATCAAACTTAACTTCCCCCATCTTTGTCTCACCCATAAATCTGATAAGTATATCATTGAAGTCCTCATCCAAATGACTGATTTAAAAATGTTTAACAGAGAATACTATGACACTCAACTTAAAACTTGCTTAGCTTTAGCTGTCCTTGGGAACATGGACTCCATAAACTGTTTAACCTATTGTTTAGATTTCTCTTCTTTATTTAAATCATGTTCACAGATTAATCTCTTCTAATATAGCCATCAACTGCTTATGTTGAGACATCTTTCTCATATTTGCCCTTACCAACTCTTTTACCTTCTGCTCTCTAATATGCCTGAATTAGATTCACATTCACAAATTGGGGGTTAAATGATTAAATGGCCATTCCAATATCCCATAGCTAGTTAATATAGGAGTAGCTAAGTGGAACAGTTGTTAGGCTTGCAATCAGGAAGACTCATCTCCCTGAGTTCAAATCTGGTCTCAGATGATTACTGTGTGACCCTGGGCAAGTCATTTAACTTTATTTGCATCAATTTTCTCATCTGTAAAATGAATTACAGAAGGAAATGACAAATCACTGCAGTATCTTTGCCAGGAAAACCCTAAATGGAGTTATGAATAGTCAGACATGAATGAATAATGATTGAACAACAAAGTCAATATAGAGCTGGGATTCATATCTCATTATTTCAACTCCCTGTCCAATGTTCCTTTTTTATGTAAAGTTGCCCCCTAATGATTTACAAATTATGGTAGAAACTATATGGTTGCTTGAAAACAGGAGGAATGGCTGTATGTGCTCATTGTTCCTTCCTGTTTTGAACATGTAGCCATATATGCAAATAATGTCGATCTAAAATTCTAAATTTGTATAATGTGGCTGAAATACTGTAGAAGCAATATGCCCCTGCAGTGTTTACAATATTAAAATGAAGATTTAGGGGGCGGTTAGGTGGCTCAGAGAATAGAGTACTGGCCCTGGAGTTAGGAGGACCTGAGTTCAAATCCGGCCTCAGACACTTAACACAAAAAGTAGCCATGTGACCTTGGGCAAGTCACTTAACCCCAATTGCCCTCCAAAAAGCAAAGAAAAAAAACAGTCAATAAAATGAAGATTTGGGAAAACATGCAGTGATGAAAAGTGTAAGGGAGCTTCTCTTATTGCAAAAATGTCAACAGATTTCAGACTTTCTTAAGATTTCTAAAGATACATTTGGATATTTAAGCTGAGAAAGCATGGGTGAAGTTAATTCTATACCTCCTTTGTTATAATGACTAACCAGAGTTTTTGTTCAATACCTTCTTAATGTAAATTTACTGAATACACACACACACACACATACACATCACTTACAGATATGGCAATCAAGTTACCTAGTGTTAATTAACTTTATAGGCACATGTAGAGATGTGCTCAGAGCTCTATCACTTCATAGGTTTCCTAGTTTCTTGTCTGATACATTAGGTAAGAAAGGAAATACTTAAGTTAGAAGAAAATATTTCTGAGTCTACTGGCTTCACAAAGAAACATAAGTCATTATACACATGTCATATGCAACAATAAAAATTAGACATAGATTTATGATAGTAGAATCTACCAAAAGCCTGATAATCAATTCATTTGATACTTGGCATATTACTTCAGAAAAACATCATTTTGATCTTATTTTTGGATAAGGAAATGGGTTTTTTTAAATAAAATCAAAGTATAAAAAATGGATTGTATTTCATCATGGTTGCCTTGACATTTCAAATCTGTATTTTATCAATATTAAATACAACTTATTTCATTTGAATTATATAATAATCACGTTTATTTTATTTTATATTTGGGGTAAAACATACTAGAATTACTGGCCAAACTTGGCATAATCAAAGAATCTGTATAAGTGAAAACAAAGAATGTTAAATCACAGGTTTGGAGTTGGAAAGGACTTTAGAGATCAAGTCTAATCTCTTCATTTTGTAGATGAGGAAATTGAGATGCAGAGAGCACAAGACTTGCCCAGGGTCCACACAGCTAGAAAGTATATGAGGCAAGATTTGAACTCAGGTCTTCCTATCCACTATTTCATTTATCAGTCTGCAATTTCATCTGTATAAGGAACTCCTTGTAGAGAAATTTCCTCTACATTTGTCACTTTCTGTAACTTCATGTGGATTCACTGATCTAGAGCTGGAAGAGTTCATCTAGAATCTAGATTCTAGTTGAGAGATGGGAACCTGTGGCCTCGAGGTCACATTTGGCCTTCAACATCCTCAACTGCTGGTCTTTGACTGAATCCAAACTTCACAGAACAAATCAATGTAGCCTCAAGGCCACAAGTTCCCCACCTCTGTTCTACACCAACATTGTCATTTTATAGATGAGGAAACTGAGGCCCATGGAAGAAAAGTGACTTGTTCAAGGTTACATGCATAGTAATGATCAGAAACAAGATTTGAACATATGACCTCTGATTCCAGTGTCAATGTTTTTATTTTCTTCTACTGTCCCACACTTAGATCATTGCCTATAGTCCTCAGAGACTTGCTGATGGTCTCAGAACTATATGAGTTGGTAGCAGGACTTGAACCCAGATGTACCTGACTCCATATCTAGCTCTGTACTAACTATGCAACTCTCTCATTTGCATTACTGCATTTGCAAGAATTCTATGACCTTTGATTTCAAAATATACCAAGAAGAACAATAACTTGAGACTACACAGTATTAAAACTTCCAAATAGATCTTTGTAGACTCTCATATTGCCGAAAGTTCATATTTATCTCTTTAAATCTTTGATACATCTTTCTATGAGTAGGAAAAAAAATAATACATTTCTTACTTGTGGCTCAAACTATTTAGATAAAAATAGGAAAAACACAGATTTTTCACCTTTTAAAATTATCCTTATTTTCTAATACACAAACTGTTACAATTGCAAGGAATTTTATTCCACTCTAGCAAAAACTTGCCTTGAATCCATCAGTATTCATTCATTGCGGTAAGGATAAAATATTTATTTATGAAAACAGTCAAGAGCTTCATTTTCACAAGGTTCATCAGGATCACAGGGTATTCAAAGATCCTTAAATTATACAAAAAGTTGATGATTGCTTAGTACAGTACCTAACCTATAGGAGTTGTTTAATAAATGCTTATTCATTGAGTGACTGAAAATAGTGAAGAAGATGATGATGATGATGATAATGATGAAGAAGATGGAGATGAGCATAATCTGAATGTTTGCATAGAAAAATGTTTATTTCAAGAAACAGTAAGAAAAATATAACCTCAGATTTTGATTTTTTTTCTTAATCACTACTCAGATTAGAAAAAGCAGTGTGGTATATAATTGAAGAAACCATGCATTTGAATTTAGAAATACTAGGCTCAAGTCCTGGCTCTGTCATTTACAAATGCTTTGGTGGGGAATAAATGCCTATAGTTCCCTGGGCTTCATTTCCCTCATCTATAAAAAGGGGGTTAATAAAATAGAGGTAATAAGCACTACTTACATCATAGGATTGTTGAGAGGAAAGTGCTTCAAAAAATGTTAAAGCAGTGGTGTCAAACTCAAACAGAAATGGATCTGTGGAGACTAAATATTGACTTGGAAAACGACAAATTAGTGTTTTCCATGTTGTATTGCTGGGCAGTTATATGGTGCAGTGGATAGAGTGCTAGGCCTGGAGGAAGGAAGAATCATCTTTCTGAGTTCAAATCTGGCCTCAGATATTTTCTAGCTGTGTGACCCTGGGCAAGTCACCTAACCTTGTGTCCCTTAGTTTCCTCATCTGTAAAAGAGTTGGAGAAGGAAATGCCAAACCACTCCACTTTCTTCTCAAAATAAAAAAACAAACTTCCAAATGGGGTCACAAAGAGTTGTACACAATTGAAATGAATGAACAACAATAAAGTGTTTTATTTTATTTTACTCATTTTGTTAAACATTTCCCAATTACATTTTAATCTGGTTCAGCCTATTCTTGAGCAAGGAGTTTAACACTTATCTTTTAAATGCTATATGAATATCAATGACTAAATAATTTTTAACATATCAGATAACTAAGGTCCCTTCTAATTTTAGATTTATAAGTCAATGATACCAGTAAGTAGAGATCATTTCATTCATTGTATTTTTATCTCTAGTACCCAGCAGAATTCCTAGCATATAGTACGTACTTAATAAATGCTTGGTGGTTGGTTGATTGAGAACTTTATGGAATATATTGGTTAGTACAGAACAAAATATTACTTACATGGAAATTCCCTATTAAAATGACCAGTATCTGGAAGAGGTATCATATTCATATTGATTTTTAACTTATTTACTTGAAGCCAATATAGTTCCTGGGTTTATCATTTATCCTGTCTTAATTTCCTTCAATCTACACATCTGCTTCAGTTTCTCTTTGCTGCAAATATTCTTGCAATTATTCTCTAAATAAAACAGTGCCACAAAGTTATCATTATAGCAGTGTTATATACACATCATTTTTACTTAGGGTTCTACTCTTGAAACAGTTGTGTACAGTTGTTTTCTCAAAGTTAGATCTGCACTGGTTTACACAGGTAATGTTCCACTCTCTTGCTGGATTTATCAACCCCTGATCAAGGTTAAGGAATTAGCATCTATTTCCCAGATTGTGTATTTGTTACAATGGGGAAGTGGATATTAACAGGGGTCTGGGTTCAGGTACTCAGTTCAGGTACTAATTCTATTACGCTTTACTGTTTTTTTGTTATGTTTTGTTTTGTTTTTAGCAATTTGTAGCTCTTTCAAAAAGTACATGAAGAAGCTCTGAAATTCTACCTCAGTGGATCAACTGATAAAAACTGAAATGCAACCTCAGAAGTCACACTTCTAAAAAGTGGTACAAAATTTTCTGGACTCTGGATTCACATAAAAGGGATCATCAAATCGTCTGACTCAGACACTTGTACCTAAATGAAATATAAATGGTAGCAATCACGGTAGTAATTAGGTAACAATATTTGAAAAATCACACTGTGAATATGAGAGCAATTTGTTTTAAGCATAGAATTATGTACATTTGAAGCTTGACTCTACACCATGAATACAATACTTTAAAAACAGTATTAAGTGATTTTTAAGAGATGGATGACAGAGTTAATACATTATATAGGCCTATCAAATAATCAGTGTGTTCTTTGGACACTCAATAACAATAAATTTCCCTCTTATTTATATCAACAAGCCTTTCAAATAATTTCTGCTGTGCCCTACTTATATACTAATTACCACATGCAACAGACTGTTTTTTTTTTTCCTGAACACAGCTTTAGGAAAAAATCTAAATGATTTCCCTTTCCATGTGGTAGGCAGAGTTGTAAATGACCACAAATTGAAATCATAATCTACACCACTCATTTTATAAAAGAAAAATCTGCATTATCCATTAAATAACCAAAAAATTGACTGCTTTATACCCACACTATATGGTTTTCTGGTTTTAGAATTCTGATTTGCAAAAGATGGAAGCAGTTGTATATACTAAAAGAAAATTTTTTTAAATGGTAATATTTTGAGAGTCCCATGACATTATTTTGTATAAACCTTACACTTTGAAAACTAACTATCCATAATATAATACCTATAACTGGCATCATCATCTAATATAAGCAGTGTTTTTAACTTTTTGATTACCAAAAAATTATATTCTTTTTCAGAGTATCCCAAAAGACTTTGTTCAGTTTTAATCTTTTAAAATAAATAATAGCTTAAAATTGAACAAAGGCTTTTAAGACATGCTGAACATGTATGTATCTATACATGAAGAAACATGTGAGTGTGAAAAATACAGGCTATATTACTTTAACATATGAAATATATTCTGTATGTTTAAAAATAAAAATTATTTTTCTCAATAAAATAAAAATATGCCTATAAAAATAAAGCTCATCTATGCCTGTTCAGTACTTTGAATCATAGTTTTCTAATTTAAGTTTTTTTTCTGAAGTTTTCTTGCTTCACTAAGCAGACTAGCTGAGTTTATTTCTTCAATAATTTGTTTCCTGAATTTTAACTACTCTATTAAAAAATCTTGCTTCAGTATCCATAAACCTTAGTTCACAGTTAAGCTATTAATTATATATTTCGTATTTTAAGTCAATCCTATCCTTCCAGAATTCTGCATTGTTCAGTAAACTTTCCAATCTCTCTTCTTCAAAAGAAGAAACAAAATACAGAACATTGTAAAAAATATACTTTGAAATGTCATTGAGATTTCAATTATCTAATTATTAAAATGTCTTCTGAATTTTACTGATAATCACATCCCTCATTGGGAAAACCAAGTACCCAAATTTGAAATGTCCCTCTCTTTCTTTATTTCTATAAAACTAAATCCTTCATGGGTTCTTTGTAGGATAATACTAATTTCTCAGACTCTTACTGGAATATCCCAATTTCTTCTAAATTACCTATTTTTTAAGTCTCTTGTGGATAAAATTAAGTTCTTAACATTATTCACTTATGTATCATCTTTCTTGATTTTATATCTTTCTTATTTATTAAATTTATAGGTAGAAGGTTATTAATTAGTCCAATTTTACAAATATCAGGTTGGTCTCTTAATTTAATATTTTAGGTAAAAAAATATTACCTCTTAATTTTTTTACATAGAAAGAAAAAATGTATTCCTATGCCCAACATATCCCAACTACTAGTGTTGAGCAGAATACCCTGTGCATAGTAGTCTTTTATTAAATGTCTGTTGAATTGATCTGAAATAAACATAGGTGGATGGCATCTTACTACTCTATTGAAGAAGGTTATGCATTCTCTGGCCTAGGATATTTAGTTCATTCCAAAGTGAAATCTGGGAAAGTTGACTACTAAGATCAACTAACTTTAAGTCTGATGTGAGGCTGGATACTCCAGGAATTGGAAAGAAACTTACCCTGGCTTCCCAATGCCTGCTAGGTTGCTAAACAGAATAGCTAGGTCAAAGTACCCAAGGATAGGTCCAGTTAGGGAACCTATATTAGGTCAGCTAGATTCATCTTTCTCTCACTTCTCAAATGCTTATCTAATATTTCATTTGATATTTTGTAATAATCTCATAGAAATGTAGATCTTGAGGAAGAGACTTAGTAGTCTGACCCTTTGTCTTAGAGATAAGGAAATTGTGACCCAGGGAATTTAAGTGACTTGGCCAGGGTCACACAAGTAGTAAGTATCAGAGCTAGTATTTGAATAAAGGTTCTCAGACTCTATATACTCTTTCCACTGTACCATATTGCCAATTTCTATTATTTTCCTTAAATTTCTGTGTGTGTGTGTGTGTGTGCACAGAAATATATAAAATAGGCTCCTTGTTCAATCCAAATATTTATTAAGGACCCGTTGACTAATCAGCACCATGATTGGTGCTTAGCGATATACACAATTAAGAGGCAAGCCCTTTCCCTTTGTAATGCTTACAGGGGTAATATGTATATGTGTGTGTGTGTGTGTGTGTGTGCAAATAATGATCACCTAAAGTAACACATGATAAATGCTTTCAAATATGTAAACCAAAGTGCTATGTAAGATCTGAAAAGGAAAAGTTCTTTAGTAGTTGGTATAATGGGGAAGATTTCATGGATGGTGTGATATTTAGGTTGGGTTTTAAAGTGAGTAGGAATGTAACAGACATAGATGAGGAAGGACATTCCAAGTATAGGAAAAGTGTGAGTAAAGGCAAGGAAATAGAAAAGTAGCAGAGTTGTTAAGGGGAAAGACAGCACAACCAGACTAGGATTAATAATAAGCAAAAGGGAAATGGATAAGATAGTCTGGAAAGGTCCGCTGCTGAACATATTGGCAAAGATAATAACAGATAGAAATAATGTTGAAGGGTATATGAGAAGCAAGAACATTAATGCATAAATGGTAGAGCTGTGAATTTACCCGAATTGACATTCTGGAAAATAATTTGGAAACATGTAAGAAAAGTGATTACATTTGTCACACAGTTTAATACTGAACATGCACAACAATAAGACCAAAGACAGAAGAAGAGACAGTTCCAGTAAATACTTAAATATTCATTTTAGAATTCTCATGGTAACAAGAACAAAATAAAACAAAACTAGAAAAAAGTGCATTCCCAGAAAGTTGAAAATAGTTTTAAAAAGATTATATAGATATAATTTAATGTTATGCTGTGAGAAACGTTGTGTGAATAATTCAGAGAAATTTGGGAAGACTTGTTTTGAACTGATGAAAAGTAAGCAGAACTAAAAAAAATATTTTTGTAATGATGACAACAATGCAAAGGAAAACAATACTAAATTTTTGGCAAGGAAAGTTTTGGGAATTGATAAGACTGTCTTAAAAATAATCAATGAAAGCTTCAATAAAAAATAAAGGAAGGGGATGCCATATTATGAAGAGTCTTAAAAGCTATTTTGAATTTTATTGGTACTCAATAGCTAACTACTGACAATTTCTGTTCAGGAAAGTCACGTAATTAAATCTATACATAAGGAAAATTGGTCTGGCAGCAAGGTAGAGAATGGATTGGGGAAGATGGAAGAGTCTAGAGGTAGAAAGACCTGATTAGATACTATTGATGCAGGCAGGTGGCTGTGAGAACTTGTAATAGGATAGTAGTGGAAAGAGACTAGGTGGGATGAAAACATGAGATTTAAAAGGCAGAATCAAAGGAATTTGGTGATCAATTTTTAATATGAGAAGCATATAAGAGAGAAGAGTCAAAGATTATAGAATCATAAAACATAAGAGTTGAATACAACCTTAGAGGCCACGTGGTATAACCATATAGGATACCCTCTATAACTACAACTGTTATGCAACTATAAGGTTGAGATCAGCACAATGTTTTTACTGTGTACTTAATATCAATCATATCTAATGATCTTTGTCTTCAGAGGCAGCTAGGGATACATGTAGGATACAAAGTCCTCAACCTGGACTCAAAAAAGTTAAAATTCTGCTTCAGATGCTTACCAGCTGGGCAACCCTAGGAGAACTATTTAATTCCTTTCTGCCCTGATTTCCTCAATTATAAAATGAGAATAATAGCATCTATTTCCTAAGTTTATTATTAGGATAAAATGAGAAGTTTATAAGAAATCTGTGAACTTTGAAATACTATAAAAATGCTAGATATCATTCTCTAAAATTTGTTGGAATATCAGAGAATCTCACCATTTTAAAAAATTCCATAAATTATTTTTTTTAAAACATTTAAAAATTCAATGGGAATTCTTTCTATAATATTGCTGACAAGTGGCTATATTCCCTGGACTTAGATATCTCTAGTAATTGGAAACTTGTTACTTCCCAAAGCAGTCAAATTTTACTTTTATTAGGAAGTATTTTTTTCTTAAATAGAGCAAAAATCTCACTTTCTGCAATTTATGCCAAAACAGAATAAGTACCATCCTCCTTCCACTCTTGAAATTCTGAAGACAGTTATCACTGTCCCACTTTGTCTTCTCTTTCCAGGCAAAACAGGCCCAGTTCTTTCAATCAAATTCATTTATGGTATGATTTACAGTATAATCACCACCTGGACTCCCTTCTGTGGATAGACTTCCACTTGCCAAATGCCACTTCATGAAAAGTGGTGGTCAGAACTGAACAGAATATTCCAGATGTGGTCAGACAAGGACAGTACAGTGAAGCTATCACCTAAATTATTCCGGATTACTTTTCTGTTTGTTTGCTTTTTATTAAGAGGTAGCTACTGGCTCAACAGATATCAGACTAGGTCTTAAGTCAGAAAAGTTCTGAGTTTAAATGTTACCTCAGACATTTACTAGCAGTTTAACCTTGGACAAATCACTTCAGCTTTATCTGCCTCTGTTTCCTCAACTATAAAATGGAGGTAATAATATCATCTACATCCCAGGGTTGTTATGAGAATGAAATGAGATGTCTGTAAAAAACAGTTAGCATAGTACCAGGCATACAGTAGGTGCCATATAAAAACATTCCCCTTTCAATTGCTGCGACTTGAGATAGTATTATTTTTTTTGTTTGCTTTGTTTTGTTATGGGTTTTTTGGTCAATCGTAAACATTTATTAAATACTTTATTATGGGTCAGATACTGTACTAAGTATGGGGAATACAAAAGACATTCCCAGCCCTTGTGTTGCTCACAATCTGATGTGGAAGACAATAAGCAAATATATAAGATATATATATATACAAGGCCAAGTGACTGAAGGAAAATAATGGGTTTTGTACTACCACGTCATGCTTATGTGAGAAGCAACTCGGTGTCAGTGAAGATCTGGGTTCAAGGTCTATTTCTGACTCATACTCAGTAGATCATTTAATATCTCAGTGCCTTCAGGCAACTCCCTAAGAATCTGCTGATCTGCCTTAGGAGAGGATATTTCTAACTCATAGCTCCCTAGACCAAAGAAATCAAAGGTTTGTTGGGGTGAAAAGTCATATTACTTACTCCTATTCAACTTACTGTCCAAAATAACTCCTAGGTTTGTTTTTGTTTTGTTTTGTTTTTCTCCATGAACATGCTCTGGTGTGCTTAAGTTTGTCAGATTCTTCAAATACTTGAAAAACTGATGTAGAATAACCATTATTCTTGTTTCTCTTAGCCCCAGAGGACCAGTCTAGGAGCAGTAGGTAAAGATTAAGGAGAAAAAACTTGGGGGAGGCCAGACATAAGAGAAGACTTCATAGAAATTAGAGCTGCCTCATGGAAGGAGTGTACTTAAGGAGTGAGTGTCATTCTCCTGGGAGATCTTTAAGCAAAAGTTGCATGACTGCTTGTCAAAGATGTTATAGAAGGAATTTTTGTTGAGGTGTAGGTTGGACTAGATGACCTATAAAGACCTCTTAACTCTGAAGAATCTTTGATTCTGTGATATTTTAGATTTCAGAGGGCTCTTTTTATCTCAGAGTTCTTAACTTGGACAATTATGTTAGACTTTGCAAAGGTACTCAATGCTAGGTATTGTGTATAATAACCCTTCATTTACTTTCCTTTTTAAATTGCTATTTTCTAATACATCCCTTTTAGTTGGTGACTTTTTATTTTTGAGGGCATGGAGAGGTAGGCAAACCTGTAATTTCATTGTTATAGACAGCCCTCTGTGTGGAAACATCCTCCATTATTCTTAATCAGCAATTCAGTATTAGGGTTGCTTAAGGTAACTGAGATATTAAATGACTTCTCCACAGTCACACAATCAACATTTGTCTGATACAGTACTTGAACCCAGCTGTCTCTTTGTTGAATTACAGTCCTTATAATTTCCACCACAAAAAAAGGAAATGTTATATTGCGAGAAGAAACATTTTATTTCATTATTTCACATGTAAAAGGTATTGGGAAAATTACCATTAAGGGTCAAATAAGCTGACAAACAAAATATTGCTCATTCAAATTAGGTTAGCCAAGTTATATGTCCTCAAGCTACTCAAAGGACAATAAATAATGGCCTAAATAAATGCAGTTATGTGAAGAAGGTGCAATTAGTAAGATGCCCCAGAGACTTTGTTATAACTAACCTTGAGATTTTCATTCAATCTTCAGAATAAACATAGAAAAGACTTTATATGAAATTTGTAGAGGATTGTTAATTTATATATATGTATATATATCTATATGTATATAGATATAGATACACACACACACACATATATATATTTTTCTTTTTTGAGGGGGGGGAGGTAGGGCAATTGGGGTTAAGTGACTTGCCCAAGGTCACATGGCTAGTTTTTTGTGTTAAGTGTCTGAGGCTGGATTTGAACTCAGGTCTTCCTGACTCCAGGGTCAGTGCTCTATTCACTGTGCCACCTAGCTTCTCCGAGGGATTGTTAATTTAGAAGAGTCATGAGTATCAGTTTGGAAAAAAAAATGAAATCTTATTACATGGTTCCCCATTAGATTATGAGATCCTTGATGACAGGGACTATCTTTTGCCTCTTTTTGTATCCCCTGCACTTCTCACAGGGCCTGACACATAGTAGACACTTAATAAATGTTCACTGACTAACAAACAAAAAGGAGGGACCACATCTCACTGAAAAGCTATCAACATAATCTGGGAGAGAACTTGGGACCAATAAGGTAAAAGGCCATGTTTTAGACATTTTTGTGACCAGTCTTGTGATTTAATGTTTGGGGAGCTCCACATAAGAAACTTCTTCTACCAACGCAAATTAACACCTTCTTTAAAACTTACTGCCTCAAAAAACTACCTGAGACATAGGTAATTTAAATGACATGCTCACAGCTACAAAGCCTGTACATATGAGACTTGAACCCAGGGAACTGAACTGGCTCAGAAACCAGCTCTCTCTATGCTATGTCTCACTATTTTTCTAGCTTTAGGCATAGGCAAAAGGAAGTTGAATTATGGCCTACCTCTAAGCTGTTAATTATGTAATATGTGTTTTCATTTATTATCTACATATTTATTCTCTATTTACATACATACAGCGTTATCTCCCTTATTAGAATTCATACTCCTTAAGACAGAGATTGTTTCATTCTTTATATTTATATACCTAGCACCTACCATAATGACTACAACATTGTAGGTGCTTAGTAAATACATCTTAATTGATTGATTAAATTATTGGGAAGAATTCAGCAATTCTAGAAACTGAATGGCGTACATTGGAAATGTGCCTGGTGACTACTTAGATTGACAGGACATAAGAAAGGAAGATGAAGCACTGGCTCACTATTACACAGGTAATAGTTCCCACAGGTAATATATTTTCAAATTAACATCAAGTTCCAATATTAAAGACATAAGGGAAATGTTCAATATTTTCTGGGAAAAAAATAAATAAAAATGAAATGGGAAGAGAATTAGGTACACAAACATATGCAAATTACATTTTATGCTGGAATAATCGACATAAAACATTTTATGAAATGCAAACAAAAATTACAAAAGGGAAATGAAAAAACAATGTGGAAAAAGGATTTTTAAATTTTAAGTCATGTTTTGGGCATTAAATCATTGATGTTTTAAATTTTTTTTCTACTTAATTTTGGCAGTGTGGACAGAGGTGTGAAACAAAAACTAGTGTAGATGAAACAAATTAAATGCAATTGGAAAATATTTAACAATTTTGTTAAATACAATAAAATGTAGATAATATTAATTTCTAAGTCAACATGCTGCCACCCAGGATCCATTTCTTTTTTTCAGTTTGACACCACTGGTATAGTAGCTTTAAGCCAGGAAAGATCTGAAACTCAAAAGCTTATAGAACTGAATGTTATAAAGTAAAAGTAAACAAATTAATTATTTGTTTTAAAATATTTAAGTCAAGAGACTATAAGCGAATCCTGGTTCTCCTCTTCTGTGACCATCACCAAATCATCTAAAACACTTTGCACTAGTTTCTTCATTTGCCCAGTTAAGATAATAATGAATTCATTAGCTGCCCCAAAAAGTTTTTCTCAGGAAAGCATTTTACAAATGTTACAACATCTAAATTGTGTCTTTTTCTATTTTGAGTAAAACAAACATAAATAGTAATCTTTCTGATAACTAAAGATGAATTTTATTTCAGAGTATCAGAATTTAGTTTTATCTCCCCAAAGAACACAATAGCCTTTTCATTCCAGATCTGCCACTAACTGACTATTTCACTGAAGTTGTTTCATCTTCTCAGACTTTAGTATCCTCAGCTGGAAAAATAAAGAGGCTGAATTAGATCATTTTGGTCTCTTCCAGTTCTAAAATATTATGATTCTTAAAAATATCCAAACATTTACCACACATCTGTTTATATTATATATGATAATAAAATATGTCTATTAATATTTAGTGATGAGTATTATTTATGAATTCTCTCTCATAGATAGATAGATTTAGATATAGATTAGATATAGATATAGATAGATATAGTCCTCAACATTGGTACAGCAACTTCTATACTGGTAGCTCAGTCTGCCAAGAAATGATAGACCTAGGACAAGAAAAAGGCAAGCCAACAAAAGTTACAACCTAATTAATTAAAGTACAAGAAGATGTTTTGAAGACAACAGATTTCCAAGATTTATAGTGAGAAGAGATCTTAGAGATTGTTTAATTCAAGAGTCTCATAACAGCTTCTTTAAGTCCAGCCCCAGAAGTGATCATTCAGGGAATCAACCCTTGGGGAGATGTGCCCTGGCAACTACTTCTGTGGGTACAGTAATCCCTGCCTCCTTGGGCATCATGGAAGACCCAAAAAAAGCAATAGTCAACAAAATCTTTAACACCATGAAGAGGTTCAAAATTAGAATCAACATGTAATTTTATCAGTGACAATAACATTAAAGAAGATACATTCTCCTGTGCTTTTTTGCATACACAGGACAACTGACCATTTCCATCTGACTTACAGCTGATAATTCCTGTATGCCTTGTCTTTCTCTTTTAGAATGTGAGCTAATTGAAAAAAAGGACTGTCTTGCTTTTCTCTTTGTATTACTAGTGCTTGGCAAAGTATTAGTTATGTACAAGGGCTTAATAATTTTGTTCATTCAATGAGCCCCATTATTTTACAAATGAGGAAACTGAGGCTAAGGGAAGTTAGGTATGTGCAGGCCATAAAGTGGTCTTTCAAACCTAGGGCTCTGACTCTAAATCCAAGGGCTCTTGCCACTCATACTACACTGGAGTATATTCAAGAGTGTGAAACACTGTATAGCTCTTGCCCCAGATGTTTTCATTTGTATAAATTTCAAGAATACAAGTTAGTACTCCATTTATTAGAACATGGGAACAATAAGTGAAACTCATCAATTATAGTGCTTATTGCATCTTCACTCTCATTATGATGAATTACAATAGATTGAAATTTATTTAATTTTGCTTTTTAAAAACAAATCATCTGGACATCAGCTTAAAATTTCTAAGTAAATTGAATCTCCTTTATTTACATATATGTCTTCAATAAGTGATTCCAATCTCTCTGATGATTTCTCAAATCCATACAGTAACTTCAGTGTTACATTCCATTACAAATACCTTAACTGGCATTCAGTCCTCAGGCTTGACATATGCATATACATCTGTTCCATATGCAAATACTGCAATTTTTTTTCTGTTTCCCTCTAACGTCATATCGAATGTCTTTTATTCCTTGATCTTTAAATTATAATTACTTTCCTTTTAAAGACATATCTCTGTTTTCAAAGGCAGAGATAATCTATAACTCAGAGGATACCTAGCTTATCAGATCATGGTCCCTATTTCCCTGAAAAATATTATTTTCCCCACAATAACATTCTTGCTTAAACATCTTGTTTCTGGCCTTTATTATTCCTTTAAATGTTATCTATATTACCTTTTTCTACACTTAAAAGAAACATAATTCTCAGAAGAATGTCCTTGATGGCAAGAACATTCTTTTACTCTGTTCCAAATTCAAATTCAAGAGACACAACTATAATCTTAGTTGATGCTACATAGGAATTAAGAGTGTTCACTATGCTAGAGCAAAATTACACAGAATGGCAAAAGAATATAAACTTTAGATGAAATTTTGCAATTTTCTTGACCTTAAAAAAGTCATTTTGAATTTTCAAAAGATATAGTTCTTTCTTCTCATTCAAATAACCCTATAACTATAACCTTTGAACTAGAACAATATTCTAGTTCCTTCACCTGCTGTTCTACATCTCCCTAAGTGTTGTTTTGATTGGTTTGGAAACCCAAAAGACCACTCCCAATTTTCTTTCCTGATACTCAATGATGTGTCTCTTCTTCAAAGTACTGCTCAAATCATATCCTTTTTTGTGAAGCTTGTCTAGACAAACCTACCCATTTATGATCATTCAAATAATCATTCAAAATAAACTAAAAAGTGCAAATATGAAGAGTTTTATCCTTGTATTTCTGTAATAGATATTTCATCTTTATTTTTGGACCCCTTACATCTATCACATCATAGGTACTTCATAAATATTGCTAAATTCATTGGATTCAACTAGATGATCTTTATAATGTGCATGTTTTTCTTATCTCCCATATCAAATTATAAACTCTTCAAACCTAGGAAGCATCCTTGTTACTTTTGCATTTATCCTTTCCCTCCCCTGCCCACTCAATGGAGACAGAAGTAGTTAGAAAGCTGACCTCAAAGCCAGGGAAACCTGGGTTCAAGTCTCTCCTCTGACATATACTTCTAGGTAAGGTGTTCATCTGCACTGATAGAGAAAGTTTTCTATCTCAATGAAAAATAATGTCTAGCATTCACATAGCACTTCAAGATTTTCAAAGTGTTTCAGATATTTAACCTTCTTCAATCCTAACAACAACCTGGTGAGTTAGATTTTTATTATCTCCATTTTGCAAATGAGAAAACTGAGGCTGACAGAGGTTAAGTGACTTCTGTAGAGTCACACAGCTAGTAAGTACCTGAGGCAAACCCTTGAGTTCAGGTCATCTTAAGTCCAGATCTCATTCCACTATATTATATCACTAACCTTTCTCTACTTTACCTAATCACTGCACTATACCTAGTGAGACTGGGATAATGCTGAATGAGTGACAGAATGCCAAATGTACATATTCTTGCCTTTGTAGTTTCCATGATTTTTACTTGGTATATGAGCAAATACATCAAAATTTCCCAAAACAATAAATCATGTTATCATGATGACCAAGAAGAGTTTAAATACTTATTAAAGTGCTTTCTTTCATGTAGAATTTCTTTTTAAAAAATATTAAGAAAACAAGCTTCTCTGATAAAGGCCTCATTCACACATATGTAGAGAACTTGTATAAGAATATGGGTAATTTCCCAATTGATAAATGGTCAAAAAATATGAACAAATATAAGCAGTTTTCAGATGAAGAAATTAAAGTTATCTATGGTCATATAAAAATGCTCCAAATCACTGTTGATTATAGCAATGCAAATTAAAACATCTTTGAGGTTCCACATCATATGTATTAGATTGTCTAATAAAACTGAAAAGGAAAATGACAAATGTTGGAGGAGATATGAGAAAATTGGGACACTGATGTACTATTGGTGGAGTTGTGAACTCATTCGACCATTATGGATAATGATTTGGAACCATGCCCAAAGGGCTATAAAACTGTGCATGCCCAGAATACCACTACTAAATCTATATCTCAAAGAGATTAAAAAAGGACCTATATGTACAAAAATATTTATACTATTTTTGTGGGTACAAAGAATTGGACATTGAGTTGATGACCATCAATTAGGGAATGGCCGAACAAGTTGTGGTACACGTTTGTGATGGAAAACTATTGCTCTATAAGAAATGCTAGGCAAGATGCCTTCAAAAAAACTTGGACTTACATGAACTGATACAAAGTGAAGTGAGTAGAACCAAGAGAACACAAAAACACAGAGACAACAATATTGTATGATGATCAACTGTGAAAGGCATAACTATTTTCAGCAATACAAATATCCAAAACGATTTTGAAGGACTTAAAATTGCTATCTATCTCCAGAGAAAGAACTGATGCAATCTGAATTGAAGTATACTATTTTTTAGTTTGTTTTTCATGAGACTATTTTGTTTGTATTTTCTTTCACAACAAGACTAATATGTAAATACATTTTGAATGACTGGACATGCATTTTTTCCAACTCTTCAAGACTCCCTTTGAGGTTTACTTGGCAAAGATATTGAAGTGATCTGTCATTTCCTTCTCCAGCTCATTTTACAGATGAGGAAACTGAGGCAAACTGGGTGAAGTGACTTGCCCAACATTGCATAGCTAGGAAGTTTCTGGGGCCAGATTTGAACTCAGGAAGATGAATCTTTCTGTCACAAGTTCCAGCACTCTATCCACTGTGTCACCTAGGTGCACACGTATAAATAATATAGAACTAATTGTCATCTCAGAGAGGGAGGAGGGGAGAGAGGCAGGAAGAAAATTTGGAATTCAATTTTTTTAAATGAATGTCAAATTTTTTTACATATAATTGGAAAAAAATTATTGAATAATTTTATTTTAAATCTTGATCAAAGATTCAAAGAATCTAACATTTTCCAATATCTACAAAGTGAACCAGTTGAGATTCTGGAAAGATTTGTTTTCACATGTTCTTTTTCTCCCATCCTGAAGTGTCTGAAATTAGTTTTCCTATTAAGAACTGAGAGATATAAATCACATAATTTCCTTTGATTCTCTGCAATCAGCTACACCACTCATCTGCTCAATGTCCACTGCAAATAAATTAGCCTACATCAGGATCATTATCGACCTCTTCTTTGCACAGCCCTAGTTGTCCTTCCCAGGGTAAACTAATGCCCTCACTCAAAGTTCCATTTGCATTTCTGATGAAATTAATTCATAACCAATGATAGAACAACTCGGGTATATCGAAAGCATGAATGAGAAAAAAAAAATCCTTGTCTAATCCTAGAGCCAATATATAGTTTATATTGTTAGCTGAAAAGTTTTGTGGCTCAGTGAGTCAGCTAGTGGGAAATTGATATAACAGTTCAGGGCAAAAATGCCCTATTGTTTCAATTGTGGCTGTGGACATTCAGTAACCTTAAAAATATTGTGAGTTCTGCCTTATTTAATAAAATCACATTCAGGTAGATAATCACATTCTTAATATGTTGGGGGGTACATATCATTGTCTTCTGATTGCCTATTAAAGAAATAAACCTGAATTGTTTTCTAAAGAAAAAAAACAAAAACACACACATAAAAAAAAAAAAACACAAAGCTCGGCATAATTTGTGGAAAAGAGGTGGCCATTTCCAAAGCTTTTAGCTCACAATCTATTTTATTTGGAATAGCCTGAGACCTCTGCTATAATACTCTCCATTAGCTATAAATGAGAGTATCTCAGAAGAGTTGAAAAGCTGCAAACACAAGATTAAAATGCATGGAAGCCTTACACGATAGATTCTATAATCCTGTGATAATTGCATCCATTTAAAGATGAAGCATCCAAAATTGCCACCTGTCCAGCCTACTTAAGATGAGCAAACCAAAAACATGCAGATAAAAATTGTTGGTTGTCCTCCAGATGGACAGGTTTAATATACGCTAGAGTCCAGTTTCAGATAGGGTAGGCTGATAGATGTGCTGAGTTCACTATTTGTCTTGTGGCTTATTGCACTTAGTAGATATGCACTCTGTATGGAGATAGAATATTAATAGTGCCTGGTTAGTAATGTCTACCATGCAAATGAGGATTAAAATGCAGCAGATCCCTGGCACTCGTCCATGTCCATTCATGTCAAAAGCAAGATACATAAAGTTCTATATAAAGAGGGGGGAAATCACAGCCTTGAGAGAATAGGTCCTTTTCAAGAACTGTGGCTCAAATTAATAGCCCTATAATTTTATCTTACAGACACAATTTTTTAAAATAACACTTTTTTGCTACCTTTCCTGTCTAGAAAGTATGACCTTAATATTTTTTACTTCTTTCCTGACTCAAATAACTATTTAAATATGTGAACTAAGAAGTGGTTTTGTGAAAAGTTCAACATGGCTCTATAATAAAAATTAAACATAATATGTGTTGCTTTAATACACGTATAAATGCCAAATTAAACTGAATGTGTTCATAGTTTTATTAATATGATTATGACATTTTAAAATGAAGCATGAAATAACTTTCCTCCAACCAAAGTTCATAGAGCTTTGCTCTAATTTAAAATCACAACTCCTCCTCCCCCATGCTATTTCATCTAACACCATGTTTTTATCCAAGTATTTATAAGATTGGAAAGGATTTCCTATATAGTTCCCTTCACATAACAATAGCAATACTAATACAATAATAATAGCTAATGTTTATAGAGCATCTTAAAGCTTGTGAAACACTTTATATACATTACCTCATTTAATCTTCACGCTCCTGAGAGGTAGGTGCTATGACTTCCATTTTGAAAATGAGGAAACTGAGGCTGAGAGGGGTTAAATGACTTGCCCAGAGTCACAAAACCAAAAGCATTTGAAGCATTTTTTTTAATTCAGATCATTATCTAAAAAATGACTACCTCAATTAAGAAGACACAAAAACACTTCTTGTGTCTATATTGCTATCCTTAGGAATTCCATGAATTCTCCTCTTCCTCCTTACTACTCCAGAACTTCATAACTGTCTGTTTTGTTTCCAGGCCTCCTAATTCTCTCACCCCAGTGTCATTCCAATTAAGGGCAACCCTATCTCATTCTCTGAATTACCAGGGATTTGGAGTTCCCCATTTTCACTGCCCAATAAATGGAGAGAATGAGGAGGAATCACATAATCTCAGAATATCATAGTTGGAAGGCACCCAACTCTGCAACTTAAAAATTATTTTCAAAATAAAACCAAGATGTTTTAATTTCGAATATGGTAAATAGCACTAGATATAAGATACATAAACATAAAGTCTTGGGGGGGGGGCTTAGGAATTTTCAAAAGTGAAAAGGAGACCAGAGACAAAAAAAGTTTGAGAATCACACATAGTCCAAGTCCTGCACTTTGCCAATGAAGGGACTAAAGTAGAAAGAGGTTAAGTGACTTGCTCAAAGCTACACAGGTCATAAATAACCATCAGCATTTGAATCCTGACTCTAGCTCCAAGATCCTATCCTTTATCTTGGAGGAACCATCAATCAATTCATCAATATGCATTCATCAAGCTCATGCCATGTACCAGGTACTGTATAATTTTCTACATTCTAGTCGTAAGGATTACACTACTGTGCTATTGGTTGTTGGCATCCTAAGGTAGAACTCTGAATGCATGTTTCCATAGAAACATTCTTACATATGATAGGTTGTGTAGTAATATTAGTACTTTATTCAGTTATATAATGGGTTACATAGCTTTTTTTACAGAACTGTCTAGGAACTAATGAAATGTATATAACACTCTTGTTACATGGGAATGATGTGTTCTAAGTTCAAAACAACTTACAAATAAACTTCATACAATGCCATTTTCCAAATTGGTTAATGGTTCATATGTCTACAAATAATTTTATTTTTTAGGGTAAAATGACTGAAGGAAAAAACATCTATTAAGACCTTACTATGTGTAAAGCACTGTGCCAAGTGTCTCTCATTCTAATAGGGGTAGACAAAACACACATATACATACATGTGTATATATATATATATATACACACACACAAACACACATATATGGTTTTATCTGCAGGTCAGGTGGTCTTCAGGGTACAAAGGCAAAGTAGAGGCAATGTACCTTCTTTAGTGTCATATCCATTCCATTCAACTTAAATAAAATCAATCATGTCCCCCCAAAAAAGATCCAACTTATATATTGAGGTATAGAATGATGATTTAGAGATGGAAGGGACCATTGAGCTCAATCTCAACACCACCATCCTTATACCCACATTTTAGCAGATGAAGAAACTGAGTCACAGAAAAGTTAAATGAATTGGTCAGGGTCACACTAATAATGTCAGAGGCAGGATTTGAATCTGGGTCTTCCTGACTCCAAGTAAATTCCGTCTACTATGTCATAAATAACCTATAATTAAATACTGCTTAAAGGTGTGTAAATTACTTTTCCAACTAAAGTGCTTTTATTAAAAAAAAACCCTCACTTGATATATCCATTTCCACTGGCTATAATTGTATTTCTCTCTTCTTTTTCATAGCCCTCTGCAATAGATACCTCCAATTACTTTCCTATCTCTCTCTTTTTAGCTCTTACAATCTAGTTTGCAGCTTAACCATTCAACTGAAATTGCTTTCTCCAAAGATGCCAGTGATCTCTTAATTATCATATCTAACGTCCTTTTTCCCAATCTTTATCTTTCTTCGGCTCACTGAAGCCTTTGACACTATAGATTTCCCTCTTCTCCTTGATAGTCCCTCCTCTCTAGGTTTTTTTGATACTGCTTTCTCATGGTTCTCCTCCTACCTATCTGACTACTCCTTCTCAGGCTCCTTTGCCAGATCTTCTTCCAGGTCATGTCCACTAACTATGGTTCTCCCCAAAGCTCTATCTTGCTCCCTCTTCTCTTCTACCTCTATGCTATTTAACTAGGGCTTTCATCAGCTCCTATGGATTCGATTATGATCTCTAGTCAGATGATGCCCAGATCTGATGCCTCATCTCATATCTCTTGCTGCCTATTGGACATCTCAAACTCAATGTCCCATAGACATATCAAATTTAACATTTTGAACCTGAACTCGATATGTTTCCCCAAACCCTCCCTTCTTCCTAACTTTCCTATTACTGTTGAGCTTGCCACCACTCTCCCAGTCACACACGTTCACAAGCTAGGTGTCATCCTCAGTTCGTCCCTCTCTTTCACTGCTCATATAGTAGTTACCCTACAAGTTAGTCACCCAGGTCCTGATAATTCTATCTTCCTAACATCTCTCTCTTTCTATCTTTCCTATGCACTCCCTTCTCTCCTCTGACTGCCACCATTCCAATGCAAGCTAGTATCATCTCACTCCTAGACTACTGAAACAACTTGTTTGGTGGCCTCACTGCCTCAAGTTTTTCCCCACTCCAGTCCATCTTCTACTCAGCTGTCAAACTGATTTTCCTAAAACACTGGTCTAACCATGTCATCTCCCTATTAAACAAAAACAAACGGTTCCCTATTACCTCCAGGAACAAATATAAAATACTTCATTTGGCTTTAAAGGTTCTATATAACATGTCACCTAACTATATTCCCTATTCTTCTTATACACTTCACCCATCCACATATTCTGAAATCCACGGACACTAGTTTCCTTGCTGTTTCTTAGATGGACATTCTATTTTCTGACTTTATGCTTTTTCATTGGCTGTCTCCTCTGCCTGTGAGCCCTCCTCATGTAGATATCTTAGTTTCCTTCAGGTCCCTTCCTGATGGATCCCTTCCTGATTCCCTTAATGCTAGTTCCTTCCTTCTGAGATTATCTCCAAAATATCTGTTTATATCTTGCTTATACATAGTAGTTTACTTTTTTGTCTCCTATTAGTTAAACATATTTAATAAATGCTTGTTTATTGTTAACTTGACTAAAAACTCTGTAAGGTCAATAGTAGAAGTATTATTGTTCCTATTTTACAAATGAAGAAATTAAGTTTCGGATTAAGTGAATTGTCCATGATCATTTAGCTCATGGGTTTCTGTTGCAAGACTGCAACATAGATCTTCTGATTCCAAATCCAGCGATCTAGCTGCTACATAACATTGCCTTTTAGCTGCAGCTCTTGTTGCCTTTATGTACTCTACACTCTAAACAAATTGGATCATTCTCCATATATTCTTTCTGTACTTCCCTGTCCTGTCTCCATGCCTTTGCTTATTTTCTTTCAGGAGCCTGGAAAGGCTCATCCACCTAACAACACTGTAGGTTGAAGTCTTTCTTCCTTCTAGTAACAATTTTAATGACTCCTTCTCCATGGTCTTTCCTAACCATTCCCTTGATCCTGCCACCCTCCTACTTCCCCCATCATCTGAAAATGGTCCCTCCCTCCTCACATTTCTCATAGCCCAGACCTCTCTTTGTATTTTTGGTATCAGAGTTACTATGTCTTTTTCAAGTTCCTCAACAATGAGGTCTTCATCAATTCATTTTTGTATCTCCAGTGCCTAAAACAGACCCCTCCAAACAGTAAGTTCTTAGATATTTGCTATGTTGAATTAAGGTTAAGAATAATTTTCTACATTTATTTTTCATAGTTATATACATATTTGTTAGGAAGGTTGTTTTCCTTTCTCAACAGAGAGGTGGGAAGGGAAGAAGTTTGGGAAAGAGAGAAAATACATTGCTTGTTAATTTTTTTTAAAGGATAATCTCACCAGTATTATCACTCCCCTCACCCCCAAGTCATAATTCCTTATCGAAGAGGTAATACAGGGCAGGGGTAAGAGATTGAGACTTGGACTCAGAAGAGGTAATATGGTTCAATGGATAGATTACTGGGCTTGGAGTTAGGAAAACCTAGGTTTTAAATCCCAAGTCAGACAATAGTTGTGTACCCCTGGACAAATTTCTTAGTCTATCTGGGTTTCAGTTCCTTATCCATAAAATGAGGGGATTAGACTAGATGGCCTCTAAGGTCCTGTCCAAATCTTGGGTCATATGCTAACTTAATTATGTAAATTATGTTAGGAACCTCAGTTCCCTTATCTGTAAAGTAGGGAGAGCAAATATTCTACTTAGCTCATTGGGCTACCATGAAGAAAGGGTTTTGTTACTTTAGAATGTTCTACAAATGTGAACTATGATTACCTAGCTGAGCCTTTCTTTTTCATTCCTGACTATAAGCCTCTAGCAATTTAATGGGTACAGAAAAGCAACAACACAGCTGTTCCTTATCAAAGCAGAAGCAGGAATAGCTTGGAGTAGTGACGGGGACTGTGAGTAGGAAATGCTCTGCTGTCAGGACCATGTGGCAATGAAGGTTGAGACCCAGGTGCATTAATTCTTCAGGAGCAATATTTTGATTAAACTTGGACATAAAAGAGGGGACAAATCATTTTCTAAAATGCTTCACTTCAATAAAGTATTTGATGGTGTCTATCCTATGAGGTCTTGAGACATTTTACTGTTTAACCAAGAAAAAACATCACTGAAAATGTACAAAATAACAGTCAAACATGCTTTCTTCTTCTTCAAGTTATGGTGTTAATATAATATGTAGCATCTTTCACCTATTAAGAATTTAGTCCAGATTCAGAGAGAAACAAAACAAATATTTGATTTCAGGATCCAAAATGCATATTTCAAAATATATGCATTCATTTATAATCGAATCCCTCAGAACCTTATTAAGAGACTATTTTACATATTTATTTATTTATTATTTTACATATATTACTTAACTGGGGGGGGGGGGGCTGTCTAGTTTCCAAAGTTGATGTAGAAGGGGAGTTGTTTCTATAGGAAGGCTTATTAATTGCAACAGCATAAAGTGACTTGAAAGTATAACAGAAAGAAAGGAGAAAGAAAACAAAAATTTTAAAGACATGATGGCATAGGGTAACTTGAAATAGGGAAAATCAGCCCCAAACTCCTTAATAGTCTATATTAGTATTAACACAGGTGTCAACAATGCATTCCATACAGAAGAATATATAGCTCTTATACCCAATTTCATAATGCAGAGAGACAGATATATAGACAGAAAGACAGGCAGGCAGGCAGGCAGATAGATAGATAGATAGATGATAGATAGATAGACAGACAGATAGATAATGTCTGCTATTTTGGACTTTTAAAACAACTCATATGAGCCTACAAAGTCAGTTGACATTGCCTGCCATAAATAATTCAAGGGGAAGATCTTTAAAACAAAGGCTATAATAACTTTTTTACCCAAAGAGCAGGCCTCAAAGTCATTTCCATTGGAGGTCAGTTCCTAGTGACTGTTTATTCTGCTCACCTAGGCTATCTGCTGCCAGTCACACTTAGACTGCTCCCTTTTGGCAAAGTTTAAGAAATGTTCACCTCAGCTGGAATGATGGTTTTCAGTTTTTAAACTCTTGTTCCTGGGACTATAGAGAGTATATTTTTGCATCCTGAGAGGGTTCTGATCCTACCCCTACCATGTCTATCACTGTCCTATAATCCCTGTGTCTAGAAAACTGAAATTCTATTGATGTGCATCAGGGATGGGACTTTTTCTGTGCGAAAAAGAGAACCATCTTTGGTGCTTCTACACAGTCTGCAGTACAACAACCCCTCCAAAAGCTATCAGAAATTTTAATATAGGGTGACTAGGTGGCACAGTGAATAGAGCACTGGCCCTGAAGTCAGGAGGACCTGAGTTCAAATCCGACCTCAAACACTTAACACTTACTAGCTGTGTGACCTTGGGCAAGTTGCTTAACTCTAATTGCCCTCTAAAAAAAAAAGAAAAAAAAATCTTAACATACATTCCAGAGTGATGGTATCTGACATCAGGCACTGTTACCCTATTTTTGGTGCTGCCACCCCCAAAGGAAGCTGTGGCCCCTCCTAACTGTTCTAGGATTGCAGACATCTCTATTACCTACATACCCAGTAGAGACATCTAGAGAGCTGCCTCCTCCCCACAAGTTAAGCTTATACAAACAGCTTCTGTGCTCCTTACAGGTGAAGGCCAAGCTCAAAACCCAGATGAACTACCACAACCCCATCCTATCTCCAGCTCTTTTAATACTTCTGTTGACTGCAGAGAATATTTCATTAGATTTCATTCAAATTGATGTATATAGTTTCTTTCCTTACCGTTCGTATTTGTGACTTTGTCACAAAATTATGTATTTAGAGGTCAGTTACCTATAACTGTAAGAAGTAGTATAGGATGCCTATGAAGGCCCACACCTTATTCTTGATACCAGGAGGTTGAACATAGATTTTTTGAACTCAGAAATTCCTAGTTGGGGTAAAGATAAAGTCAATCAAATTTCTGAAGTAAGACCAGTACTAATAGATAGCCTGACCTGCCTTAGGTCGGAAACAGAGTAGGTATGTTCTGCTGCAGCCATTATGGAGAACAATTTGGAACTATGTCCAAAGGGCTATAAAACTATGCATACCATTTGACCCATTAATACCACTATTAGGCCTATATCCCAAAGAGATCAAAGAAAAAGGAAATAGACCCATATGTTCAAAAAAATTCAGAGTAGTTCTCTTTGTCATGGTAAAGAATTGGAAATTGAGGTAATACCCACAAATTGGAGAATGTCTGAACAAGTTATGATATATGATTGTGACTGGATACTATTGAGCTGTAAGAAATCACGCAGGGGATGGCTTCTGAAAATTATGTGGAGACACAGGATCTGATGCAAAAGCAAGAGTAGAATTAGGAGTACAAAGTGATAGCAGATTGAACATATTTTTTCACATTATATTTCCTCTTTTGCAAGATGGTTAATGTGGAAATATGTTTTACATAATTTCATATGAATAATGGGTATTGTATGCCTTGTGTTCTCAATGAGGCAGGGAGGGAGGGAGTGAAGGAATAGGGAATTTGGAACTGGAAATAAAACATAAATTTAAAACATAAATGAATTCAGAAGGCTAGACAATGTCATATTGCAAGAGGAAAGGAGGGAAGGAAGAAGGGAAGGAAGGAGGGAAGGAAGGAAGGAAGGAAGGAAGGAAGGAAGGAAGGAAGGAAGGAAGGAAGGAAGGAAGGAAGGAAGGAAGGAAGGAAGGAAGGAAGGAAGGAAGGAAAGAAGGAAGGAAGAGAGGAAGGAAGGAAGGAAGGAAGGAAGGAAGGAAGGAAGGAAGGAAGGAAGGAAGGAAGGAAGGAAGGAAGAGAGGAAGGAAGGAAGGAAGGAAGGAAGGAAGGAA
>NW_027187391.1:53216207-53411247 GCF_028583685.1 Petaurus breviceps papuanus
GAAGGAAGGAAGGAAGGAAGGAAGGAAGGAAGGAAGAAAGGAAGGAAAGAAGGAGGGAAGGAAGGAGGGAAGGAAGGAAGGAAGGTAGGAAGGAAGGAAGGAGAGAGGGAGGGAGGGAGGAAGGAAGGTGGGAATGAAGGAAAGGAAGGAAGGAGAGAGGGAGGGAGGGAGGAAGGAAGGAAGAAGGGAAAGGGGAGGAAGAAAGAGAAAGAGAAAGACAGAGAGAGAAAGAAAGAGAAAGAGAGAAAGTAAGAAAGTAAGAGAGGAAGGAAGGAAGGAGGGAAGGAGGGAAGAAAGGAAGGAAGGAAGGAAGGAAGGAAGGAAGGAAGGAAGGAAGGAAGGAAGGAAGGAAGGAAGGAAGGAAGGAAGGAAGGAAGGAAGGAAAGAAAGAAGGAAGGAAGAAACATCAACTTGCCACTTGATCAGCAGTAAGACTAGGCCCATGAATGGCTGCTGTTAATCCAGACTGGACAAGATAGACCCAGTCTCAAAAAAATAAATAAATAAACAATAAAGAATTGGATAAAAAAATCTTATCATTTCCTCTTTTCAATTATTTCCTATTGACCCTGAATATAATCCCCAATTATTTCCTCTGGCTTTCTAATATAACCAATTCGTTTTGTAAATGGAGTGGAGAATTATTACTGGCTCTGAAGTTATTACTAAGCTATATGACATAGTACAATTACTTTAGTTCACAATGACACTGACTCAACTTGAAAATTAAGTTCCGAATACTGTGTTTAATGAAACATGGAGGAGAATGTGCAAATTTTAGATTCTATCCTAACGAGTGGGATTTTAAAATTTGGGGACTTAAAACTCTTAATCTTCAGGTATTCATAAAACTCAGTTATATCAAAATAACTCTTTCCCTGAAGATTGCTAGCCTTCAAGGTCCCACTATATGTTTTACTCCAAAAGATTTCCTCAAATGGAGAGCAATATAAAAGTAGTTATATAATTAGGATGTCATATTATTTTGATAGACAAGATGAAGCATTCAAGGCCTCCATAATAATTCTACATTTCTCAATTTATTTTATTTTTTTCTATACATGTTTTTATGTTCAGATAATCTGGTATATTCACTGTCTCTCATACATGCTTTGTGCTTTTCCAAATCCACACTTTTGAATTGACAACTGAACAGTAATTCTATTACATACCTTTCTTTATAACTAGGTAATGATTAGTGAGATTATTGATGCTGATAAAGTGGTTGCTTTCTTCAAATTTGCACTATAATTATATGTAAAATATAGTATTTGCTTCTAGTCCAATAGAAATATACAATGACAATTCAAATGACATTACAATTTTGTGGAATTCATAATCCACACTAATCAAGCCCTAGCTGGTGTAATGCCTTGATCCTCCTCTCAATCTATTGAAATAACATCTACTCTTCAAGATCTAGGTCAATTGTCCTTTCCTTTATGAAGTCTGTCCTGATCAGCTAGATATTATTGCTCCTCTAAATTCTTTTTATTTCTTATTTGAACCTGGCATACATTTAACAACATTGATTATCATGGTAATTATCATATATTTTATTGCATTATATAACTTTTTATGCATAGATCTTTCTTCCTTGATATCAGTTTGTGAGAACCTTGAAAACAGGAGCATTTATCTGGTGTATCAAATTGTTTACTAGTATAACTTTGTTACAATAAGTTTTATCTTTATCTATTATTAGTGGCACCAGATTAAATAAATTTATAGAAAATAAAATATGTGTGTTCTTCTAGGAAATTTTATGACATCTTTCAGAAAGTATTAATTATTCAACTAATAATAAAAGCGTATGAAAAATGTTAAGTATAATAAACCCTAGGGCTAATTAATTTGCTAGTTATTTCATCTTTAAAACAGTAGTGTGTCAAATATTTCTTGGGTAGAGAAATTAGTATAATAAGTTATACTTTGATTTGGATAGTGCTATTTTGAAAGAGACCAAAATTTAATGTATACTTCTAAAATATTACATTTGTAACCAAAACCAAAAATTAGTAATTTAGTATATGAATCTTAGGGAAGGGCACTTATTAGGAAATAAACTCCATAGTGTATTTATTGCTCAGTTGAATCCATATAGGCTCATTTTCACCCAGGAGCATTCATATCTTAAACTTTCCCATTATCTACAACATTCTGTTCAGAAAATTCAGTAAGAAATGTAACTGCAACACTGAGAAGTTATTTACTTAAAATATTTAAGCATATTTCCTTAGTATGTAAGCTATTGCAGAGTACAGATTATCTTTTTTGGGGGGGAGTAATTACCAAAGAAGCATTTATCTGGTGTATCAAATACAAATTTGTATAATGTGTAATACAAATCTGTAGGGCCTAATACAAGACTTAGAACATAGTAGGTGCTTAATAAATGTTTGTACATATATTGAGTCTTTAGCAATTTTTTTAAATCTTGATTGTCACCAAATTTTAAAATATCAAATGAAAATCACTATGCTAATGTTGATGATAATGATAAAAATTATCATAATAACACTCCCTTTTTTCCTCTGCAATTACCACGACTCTATTGTAGGCCCTCATCTTCTTATACATCCATGACAATAACCTGCTGGTGGGTCTTCTCCTCTATACTCCAATTCATCTTCCATTCAACAATGAAATGATTTTTCTAAAACACAAATCTAACCACATCACTGCCCTACTCTATAAACTCCAGTGACTCCCTATGGCCTCCAGGATCAAATACAGCATGTTCTGTTTGGCATTCAAAGCCTTTCATAAGCTATCTCCATCCTACTTTTCCATTCTTCTTATACCTTACTCCCCACCACCACCTCTTTCATCTAGGGACATTGACCTCTTTGCTGTTCCATGAACAAGTCACTCCATCTCGGCATTTTGTCTTGCTGTTCCTCATGCCTATAATGCTTTTCATCCTTGACTTCTACTGACTTCTCTCTGGCTTCCTTGAAGTTCCAGTTATAATTCCATCTTTTACAAGGGGTCTTTCCAAACCCCTCTTAATTCTAGTGCCTTCTTTCTGCTAACTATTTTCTATTTATCTTTTTTTTTGCTTCATATATATTTGTTTGTATGTTGTCTCTCCCATTACATTTTAAGTGCCTTGAGGACAGAGTTTTTTTCTCATTTTGAATCTCCAGCAATTAGCAGTGCCAGACACATAATAAGTGCTTAATAAATATTGTGTTGATTGACTGTCACATTATACATTATAAGTTTGCAAAATACTTCCCTAAAAATAAGTATTACTAATCCAATTTTGTAAGTAAAGAAATAAAGACACAGTATGGCTTAATGACTAGCCTGTACTCCACAGTTACTAAGTGTCAGAGTCTGGACTCAAGTCTCTAACTTCAAATTCAGTGTTCTTTTCACTAAACCATGCCACTTGTCAATTATAAAATATTATATATTCTCTTTTTTTCCCCTGTATACCATTATAAAGCATGGCACCCATATAAATAACATTATATATATGTATATGTGCATATACATATATATTAGCTGTGACCCAATTTATAAATGCTAAAAATTCAGAATAAACTTTTACATAATCTTATTACATTGCTAATTATACCAATTTCCTCTTCAAATTTTCTAAACATTTCTGAGTAACAGAGTGGCTTTAAATTGAGAAAAAGAAGGAAAACTGTTCATCTAATAAGATTCGATATGCTCTATAAATATATCATTTTAGCAATACATTTAAAATATGATATTATTGAAAGGTATGACATTTTAAATATATGAACATTATTTAACCTGAAAGTGCCTAGTTTTATAGACAATGAAGCAAATATTTAAGTGCTACTATATCATTTATAAATATAAAAATCAGTATGTCTGGAATATAAATATCCCAGACAATTTTCTGTAGAATAATTAGGTGGACTGACATGAAAATAACTATGCCAATAAAAAAAAAAAGAAAACCTCACAGGCAAAGATTTCTATAATTCAGGCATTTTCGGTTAAGCATTTTTTTTTCAGTATCCAGTGAATTAGTTTTTTCAAAAAACATTTTGATTATATACCACCCTCTTCATGCCAATACCAGGAATGGGGTGTGGTAACTGATAATTCCTATGAGATGAATTACATACAATTAAAGAAATATTAATAAGTAATATTTTAAATTGTTCACTGAGTTTCTAAATATAGATTTATTGTTATTGTTGCTATTTTGCCAAAGTTATCTGGTCTTTCCTTCCTTCAACTAGAAGTACTCCTTGAAAATATGTATATAATATCATAGAGAATTAAAATAAAAAATATAAATATACTTACAGTTATAACAGGTATTACTGTATTCATGCCATGCTAATATATTGATTTCTACTTCAGGTTTATTTTTAAAACAACTGAAGTATGTTCTGAAAACTCAAATGCATTTTGTCAGTAATCAAAATCTCTGACAACACATTTTAGTATGTCCTTTTGAAAAAACTTTCATAATCATTGTTTTAAGCAGTTTCTGAAAGATAACTACTGAAGTCCATCTAAGAAGATATTAACACAATTTTTAAAACTAAAATTATGCTTTTTAAAAATCTCTATGAGCAAAAATATAGTGGCTGTACGATCTGAACCATTTAAAGGAATTACTTTAGCAATGAGTTTCCAAAACAGTTCTTCAGCCCAGATAATTACTACACTCAGAATAATGTAAATAAAAACATTTTTGTTCATAAGGGAAGCAGGGAAACACTTACCTAAATTTATTACACTAAAGCAATATGCAGGTGCATATTCTGAACCAACTTAGATGACAGTTGCAGCCCAATTATGATTTTAATGTTTATCATGCCAGTAACATCCCAAAGACATTTTTTCACCATTGCTTCAAATACTAACTCAATAACTTAGTAGGAAATTCTGCTGTGCATTTCTTTATCTCTTTTTTAAAAAGATATGTGTTTGGGGACTATGTCTAGTTAGTTTCAGTTAAATGTCTGTGATAGAATTCTAGGAAACTTTCTGCCAAATCATGAAGGGAAAATAAATGTACACCATATGAATGATGATGTAAATGAAGCTAAATCTTGTTCAATGTAGCATTTTCATTTAAAATGAAATAAACAAAACAGTTCAGAGGTATGTATATGTACAGCTCTTTTCCTTAACACAAATTCTGAGTACTGGAATTAAATTTTGAGCTCCCTAATACAAGTTTCAGAGAGTATCTTTGATAATGGTATCAACAAAAGGAAATAAGAATTGATAATAATAAAACAAAATTTTATAATGATAAAACCTCTTCTCCCAAATTTTCCTAGGAATTCTTAACATAGAGAGATTATATGGACTACCTTTCTGATTATCAGAGTCAGAGGTCAATAGAATAGATTTATGTTGATTTCTTTTTCCTAATCCTATTAATCAAATAAGTTTCCCTGACATTTACTGTCCTGGCAAGTGGACTACACTTGCTTCCCAGAAACCAGACTAAAAATGAATGAGGCACCAAATAACAATTAGGCTGGCTAAAATTATGTAATAAGTTCTTTGGTCTTAACAACCCATGAAATCATGAGATCTACACCCAATCATGCATTAATTAACAAAGATTTCTATCCCTCTGAGGGAAGATTGCAAACAACTGTAGGGATACAGTGGGTTGCAATTACTTTAAAAGTCAGCAGTATAAACATTTAAAAAGTTTAGTTTTATAATGATTGGAATGAAATAATTTATATATAATATAACAGCATTTTTTTAATGGTAATAATGCATGAGATGCTATAATGAACTCAAATTATAATGGGACAATAAGAATGCTTTGCTCTGTCATGCTCAAATTTACTTTCATTGGCTTTCTCAACTCAGACCAATACTGTCAAATGAAAACTTTATTTCCACCACAACGTGCTTCACATAGCACACTAAAATCATACCTAGGAATTCTTATTCATGGATGATAGGAAGAGATAAAAATCTCATGATAGATGTTTCATCTCTGGTCTCCCTGTCTTTACACTGACTGCTTGGAATGCTTTATTTCCTCACTAGCCTATTAGAACTCTTCACTTTATTTAGACTCATATCAAGTGTAACCTCCTCAACTGGCTTTTTCAATATCCCCAAAATGCTTGTGTACTCCTCTCTAGGCTTATTTCCATCTACTCAGTATTTAGCTTATATGTACTGATTTATGTATATGGTGTCTTTCCAATTAGAATATAAGTTCATTGAAAAGAATGCTGCTTTTTAAAATTTGTATCTTCAGTGCCAAGCATAATCCTTAGCAAACAGTAAGTGCTTAATAAAAACTTCTTAATGATCTCATATCATAGCTCGATCTTGCTTCCCTTTTCTCTATCATTTCAACTGTAGAGATTTAATTTTCACACTAACATTCTCAAAATATGGAATACTTTAGACAGGAACACACTTAACATTTCACTGAATAGAATCTTCACTTCAAATTTTCCATAAGGATGGAGGTTTGGGGTTTTGGAGAAGCAGGAGGCTTCAGTTTGTATCCCTTTTAGAGCATGCTTCTAGATTAGATACCCTAATGCACTGAGGATTTTATTTCCTATCCCTCCTTTATAGTTTTTATATGGAATTTGTAGGGAAATAGATTTTTTTAAAAACCCACAAATCTCCCTGTAATATATTACTGATGTGTCCCTACTGTATATCATTGAGATAATGGATATATAATGAATAGAATCTATTAAAAATAATCCACTAAGTTTCCCCCATATCTTAACAGAAGAGAACAATCAATGAGGTGTTTCTTTTTTATATAATAAATGTTTAAATAAGGGCAAAAGGATTAACCAAGGGAAAAAATATTTCTTCCAGAATCATGGAAAGGCCATTCTTTTCCCTCTTAGACTGTGTATTACTATAAATAAAAAATACCTAGGACCTGATATAGCTTCAGTTTTAAAATTTGAATAGTAATTTGAACATAGAAATAGGGTTGGAAAAGGTAAGAAATTATCTAATCCCTCCCAACTCTCTCCCATGCCAAATTAGGTTGTAAATAAATGTTTACTTAAGGTGCATTTCTCTATCCCCTCTCTCAAATAATATTTGCAATTTACATAGTCTAGAATTTGCTCCATTCCAGAGAAAATTAGCTAAAAAAGGAAAATGATAAATTTTTGTGAATCTGAGTGCCCACTGTTGTATCTAAGAATGCATTTTAAAATAAAATATTATTCAAGTAAAATATCACTAAGAGAGTAAATAAGCAGCTTTTAAAACATATACTTTATCTACATCTTAACTTATGATTCTTGTTCTTTTGTGAGTCAAATACTAAGTTCTGGACAAAGGTATGGTGAGAAAAATGACAACAGTGATCATTTCTAGGTTCCTCTGATCTTTATTTTCACTTGTTTTCTACCCCAAATCATTGTTTTAAGATTCTGGGGTCTTTATTTTTATTTTGATGGCACCTTAATATGATTTAGATAGCAAGTTTCCAGGATATGATAGCCAGATTTGGTCATTTTGCCAGGACAGTCTCAACATTTGAAAAGCTATTAGGTGGTATATCCATGGGGAAAAAACAGAGAACTAAAGAACTTCGTATAGGAAAACTGTGAAGTTTGCTTGGTGGATTACAATATCCAAACTAAGAAGATGAAGTACCACTGGGACTCTGGGAAGTATCATTACTAAACTAAGCAGGTGACATCATATGATTCATACTATTGAGTTTATAGCTTTGAATATTGATCTTGAGAAAAGTGATCAATTTGCATTGAAGATGGTGGTGGAAGAAGTATCAGAAGACCCAAAACAAGCCCCTGGGGAAGTTTTCCTCAGTATTTTTTCCCTGGTAGTTCTTTCTAGTCAGACAGGTTCCAAAGGTTCTTGTCCTTACTGCCAAAAACAATGGACTCTCTCTAGGAGCTATGGAAAAAAGTAATTAGTTCTTCCCATCATCTGGTGCCCTATATCTTAAGTTGTCCATTCAGAATTGCATCATCCTTTTATCTCACACAGGCACACATTGTTGGACAATACCTTAGGGGCATTCTTGGTCCAACCTTTACCTGTATAAGGAATGCTTTCTATAAACATACCTGAAAATAACCAATCCACTATGCTTGAAGACCTCCAGTAAAGGTATATTATCTTCTGAGCCAACCCCATTCCACCTTGTAATAGCTATGATAATTAGAAAGTTTTTCCTCATATCAAACAAACTTGCCTTTCCCCAGTTTCCAGTCATTGCTCCTAGTTCTAATCTACAGGGCCAAGTAGGACATGTCTAATGCCTCTAATATATGATAGCTCTTTTAATAATTAAAGACTGCTATCATATTTTATGATATTTTTAAAAATTTTCTCTCCTTTAACATCCTCAGATTTTTTTTTGCTTTTTTTTTGATGGGCACCTGGGGTTAAGTGACTTGCCCAAGGTCACACAGCTAGTAAATGTTAAGTATCTGAGGCTGGATTTGAACTCAGGTCCTCCTGACTCCAGGGCCAGTGCTCTATTCATGGCACCACCTAGCCATCCCCATCCTCAGATTTTTTTACAAGACTTTCATATGGTCTCTGGGCCTTTCACCAAAATGTATCTGGCTTATCTATACCTTTCTTAAAAAGCAGCTCTCAGGGTGGCTACATGGTGCAGTGAATAGAGCACCGGTCCTGGAGTTAGAAGGACCTGAGTTCAAATCCAGCCTCAGACAGTTAACATAAAAACTAGCCATGTGACCTTGGACAAGTCACTTAACCCCAATTTCCCTGCCTTTCCCCCTCCAAAAAGCAAAAAGAAAAAAAAAAAAGCTGCTCTCAGTACTGACCACAATACTCAAGATGTGGTCTTAACAGAGTATAGAGGACTATTCCCTCCTTCACTGTGGAAACCATGAATCTATCAGTGCAATCTGAATTATGCTTTTTAAGTTTTCTTGGGTTTTTTTGCATCAAATTAGTACTCCTTTCCATTTTGTTTTAAGCACACTGTATAGTGCAGACTCCTGTATATACTATTTGACATTAGTTAAGAAGAAATAGAATTGCCCCATTTGTAGGGTCTCTAATTCTTTCAGGTGTACTGAAATGAATGCTTTTGGCATTCCCATCATCCTCCCTATGTTCTTGCAGCACTATGAACTAAAACAATTAGTTTCTGTGATTTACTTAGCAAGGCATTGTAGAGCTCTTAAATTGAAACAAATCGGCAAGGGCTGACTGCAGTTCCCAGAAGCTAGTCTACCAAGATATTTATTGAGCTGACACATTTGCAGACACTACAGCTAGGCAGTCTGCCTGCCTCAGGGCATCTGAAAATTCAATTGTAAAGAAAGAGGCAAGGCCAGAACTAGAGGCAGAGCATGACTACATTTTTTTTTCCTTATGAGGTAAAAAATGGAAGTAGAGCATCATATCACCAATATTTTAAACGTTGGTCTTTACTTTTACATTTGTTTATCTTGGAATAAATGTCAATGGGAAATTGTTTTTCTTAGAGGGAAAAATACCTCTGTAGAAATGACAGATGCTCTAAAAGTTTCTTAAGGATCTAATGAAAATGTAAACAGGGTTTTTGACGGTACTAGTCATAAATAAAACAGTTTTTAAAACATTCTTTGTATATGTGTATATGCATGAAAGTTTCAGAGTTAGCCTTTACACACACACATATACACATAACATATGTATAATGAAAGTGGAAAAGTGATCAAATGTTTATTTCTTTTCCAACAAATTGTATTCTGTCCATAATCTTAATTATGTTATTTCAAAGATCAAATCAACTCAGCTCAGTTATCAGAAAAAAATATTTTCATTGCTTTAAATATTAGTCTAAGAGAGGTGAAAGAGGGGTAGATGTTTATTATTTTTATTTTTCTCATGAATCATCCATCCATAGTAAGATAATAGCATCTTATTTTGTAAATAAGAACATCTTCAGTGTCATCAAAAATAAGAGGTCAGAGGGGTGGCCAGGTGGCTCAGCGAGTAAGATCACCTGCTCCAGTGTTGGGATGACCTGGAAATCAAATCCCGAGCTCAGACACTCAGCACCACACCCAGAAATAACTGGCCGTGTAACCTTGAGCAAGTTACTTTTAACTAAAAAACAAAAATAAGAGGTCAGGTTTCTCAAAATTGACTTAAATCAATTATGGAGAGATGGTTCTAAAAGAGATTGTTGTTTTTATTCATATGAGTATAAAGTAAAATATATTATATGTAGTTTGAGGATACCTACTCAGATTTTTTTATAAGATTAAATTCAGAAGTTTGTTAATATCCACTTCACTTCAATGGGTCTGTTATATCATCAATGCAGAAATTCCCTCCATTGGTACAGATAGCAACTCATCCATACTTTGTTATTCTGTGTGGTCCTTGTCAATTTTTTTCTCATCAAACATCCATAAAGGAGCTTCTCAATTTGTTGGAGATTAATGTTTCTATTAAAATATATGTGATATTAACAATGTATATGTAGAACATTAATGATAAAATAAAAAAAATATTGAGAATAGTAATGATATAAATCTAAGTTCTTTAGAGCATTTCAGGACAAGTGTTAGATGGAGAGAGGAAAAATGAATAAAATGATTTTCCTGCAATTCATTCAAAAAAATAAGACCCCAAGTAAAATATAACATTTAAAATTCTATTTTGCAAGAGTAAAATGGGAATGTTATCTTCTGAGTGAGAGGTGGGGCAGGTTGGTTCCAAAGGCTTACAACAAAATTGGCATTTCATTTCAATGTGACAACAGCCTTCTTGACAGCAGATTAGTTTAACATTGAACATCCCAGCAAAACAGTTATCCATTTTTGAGTGCATAATAATTCATTGTTGCCCTTCACTGTACATTAAATGTCACCCATCATTGTGACAGGAATATAAAAGCAATTGCACTCGAGTCAGGAGCCAAAATGAAAGCTGTTAATGCAGTCATTTCAATGTGGTCTTTTTAACCAGGTTAAGTATACAAAAGTGTTCCATTTGGAATATCTTCACTTCAGAATAAGAGGGAAAATATAAAATGTCCATTAAAATAACATAATATCTATAACACTATCCACAGGCTCTATGCCATAAACTTTATGTGTGAAATAGTATTATAGTGAGTATATACTGTTAGTTCCCATATCTTATGGATTAGGTCTTCAACACATCTAAGCCACCCTGCCCCATTGCTCTATCCTAATTTTTATATAGTACTGACTAAAGTTCTAGCAAAATGTCAGGCTGTGTATAGTGCTCTACACAAGATAAAACAAAAATTTTATACTCCATTTTAATTTGGGAATGTGGGGGAGAGAGAAGGAAAATGAAAAAAAAAATTCTACCACTAAACCATTCTTTTCAGTAGTGTACTCTGATTGCTATTTTCTACAACAAGGAGACCCTGGTTTTCCAACTAACTATCTTTTTATCACAGGTATAAAGTTTTAACAAGCAGGAGGTAGTTCATAAATGTATATTCCAAGGGTTCCTCTTTCTGATGGCTTGCAGTATTGCAAACAGATATGAATAATATCAACAATGTTAAAGTGTACAAGCAATAGCAAAGGCCTGGGAGAGGAGGGCACTGACAAATAACACAAATGTCTTTCTCTTGGAATCCTGGTTATCTTGGGTAGCTAGATACATTCCAGAGAAGTAGATCAGGACTAGAATTAGGACTTAGCACTTATCCCAGGCATCTTTCCCAGACTGATTCTAAGACTGTCTAAAGGTTGCAAACAATATTAGGGGAGAGAATTATAATGTCTCAAGCAACCCTGAACTACTTTGCCTGATCAAATGGCTGGCTAGAGTGAGAACAGAAGTATTGCTACTGTTTTCCTAGAAAATGGGCATTCTAGGGGCGGCCAGGTGGCTCAGCGAGTAAGAGCACTGACTCCAGTGTTGGGACGACCTGGAGATCGAATCCCGGGCTCAGACACTCAGCACCACACCCAGAAATAACTGGCCGTGTAACCTTGAGCAAGTTACTTAACCCCGATTGCTTAAAAAAAAAAGGAAAAGAAAAGAAAATGGGAATTCTAGAATCTTTGAAATCTAGGTTCTTTTCCTCTACCCCTTCCTGCTGACATATACACACCATTGCTGTTCCAGTTAATCCTCATACTGTTGTTAACATTACCTTAAACATTTTTTATGTAAATGATCACTAAAGCCCACAAATTAACCTAATACATGCTAATGGGGTGAGGGAGGTTTAGGATTCTTGGAATGACACTTACACTCAAGATTATTTAAACCTGGACAGCCTTTCTTAAATTAATTTAAACAGCAAGTTTCATGAGTCAACTGCATTTGGAGTAGTAGAGTTGTTGTTGTTGTTGTTTTTTAATATTCTTTAGGATCTGTCAGAGTACAAAATGGTCCACGTTAAGGATTCACGTTATAGAAGACCTTTGGTATCTTTAGTAGTCCCTTTGTCTAACAGAAGTTATATTTGAAGCAATGTGAAAAAAATCCTCTCATTAACAGTATAAAGGAAGGGTGCCCTGACCAGAATTTTGACATGATTAACTGCCACCTCTATACTAGCCTGCCTGTTTAGAAGAGAAAGGAGAGAAAAGAGGAAGGAATACCAAGACAAATATAACTAATTATAGCTCCTTTTCCTAAGACTTTTTGTGACTTGACATTATCTTTACCACATGCTAAAAATGTAGTGGAAACAATGCAATGTGTAAAATTCTGCTAATGGCTAATATTCCTCTTCTGGACAGGACTCATTCCTTACACTGCTTCAGTTCAAAGCTGTTGATAGTACTCCAGTGTTAATATCAGTCTGTGACCAGAGCACAATTACCTAAGGCCACCCACTTTGTTAAATAAGAGATCTCAGTTCATTTAGATGGTTTGCACTATGCTGATTGTGTCAGTATGCTATAGGAATAATAGTTACTATTGTGAAGAAAACATTTAATAATTATATCATACTAATAAAAAAAATTGGGACTCCAAAGGAAGTTCTTTGGTACTGGGAAGATTTCCATCTTGTGAATATCTCTAAAAATAAATATATCATTCACCAAATAGCCTTCAACCTTTTCTATTCTTTATAAACATGCAAAGGGGTTTGGGTGTGGGGTTGGGATAGAACACAGACAGGGTTGACTTTAGTTAAAATCTTTAAAACATATCAGTAATAAAATTCTACTTTTCAATTATATTTAAGGGATGATAATTTTATGGGAAAATGTCTTATATCTTCTTTTTTCCAGGAAAGTTTATATTTTATTATTGGATATATCAGTAATTGATAAGAAAAAATAATGTATTATTGATATAATTATGAACTGAATCATGTATTATTGGTGTCTATTCTAAATGAGATGGGTTTTCTCTCTAAAATAACTTGTGAGAAAATGTTTTAAATACCCATTTGGGTAACTATAATACATGCGTGTATATATTTTGTGCAGAATTTTGTGTTGGAAAAATAGGTGTTAGAAGTTTAGAAAAGTATATTGAGTAAAAAAAATGAAACCTAAAATAAATCTTATAAAAAAACTTATGAAAAAGCAAGACAAAATAAAAAGAAAGAAGACAAAAAAAAAAGACAGAGAAGTTTTTGTTCATTTATATATTCCAAATAGAAAAATGGATACTATTTTGCATATATTCACATTATAATACTATGGATTACAATAATAAATAAGAACATTAATAATTATAAGCTAGACTTTGGGGCTATACTTAAGTAATTCCTCAGTTAAACATTTTCAATGTTTCCTAACTAGTTTACACTATTGGTACAGTATTAGTGAATCTCACAATTGGAAAATACCACATAGCACACCAAGATGTGTAAGTTTTCCATATATGGAAACTAAGAAAAAGAAAGGGAAGTCCCACTACTGGACATGAAAAGGTATAGAAGCAATTCAGCAAAAAGAAAAACTCCACCCAAACAATGAAGGGCATCACATTCAAAAGAGACCAGTCCTATACTTCACTAATTTCTCTAAAATTTAATGTGAAGCTGTGCATAGAAGGAACTTGGAAATGCTGATCTCTGCAACTTCTCACTACTACTTCATAAAATCACAAAGTCAAATAATCTGACCTGTATAGAGCCGCAAAGGTTTAATTCAACTGAGGCCTGAGTATGACCTCACTATATGACATTTCCAATAAGTGAGACCAATCTCTTTATAATATCATATCAAATTATCCCAAAACACCCTAAGTGTGTTCTCCTATGGACATGCTCCAACTTATTTACCTCCTACTTCCTAAAATGTGACACCCATAAGAGAACATAATATCAGACATAAAGTCTAAGCAGGGTGAATTATAATTATCCTCTTGATTCTATGGACTATGGTTTTATTAATACAGTCAAATGAAATATTTGTTTTGTTGTTAGTTTGCATGTTTGTTTTTGTTTTAAAGTAATCACATAACTGTATTGATTCATATTGAGCCTATAGTCTATGAGGGGAAAACCTAGATCATTTTTACTTCAACTGTTTAATTCACATTTCTTCCTATTCATTTTAATTTTAGGTTAATTTCATGATATTAATCTAAGATCTTTTTGTATCCAGAATCTATAGTCCAAAATGGTATCTGTCCTTCCCATATCAAAGCCATTCATAACAATTTGGACAAGTATATATTGCCTTCTTTTTGTTTCTGATTACCACAAGCCTCTGTTTTTTTTTTTTCCTGGAAGCCAGCTGAGATGCCACTGAAGCAAGACTAGCAAATTTTGCTAGCTATCATTCTTCAGTTTTGTTCTTTTATTCAAGAATCTCTGGAATAGCAAAAAATCACCAGTGGTAGAAGTAAGACACAGTCTTTATATGATAAGCTATCAAACCATTCTCATAAAGCTGTCCTTCCCTCCTATCTCCCACTTTCCCTTTTGCCTTTATTCTCTATATGTTCATCTAATGGATTCCAGGAAATAATAGGTATTTAGGCTTCATAAGCACCTATAATAGGTATTCTCACTAACTTTTCAGAGTACGAGGACCTATTAGTTACAGACTTTTAAATTTTTGGTTTATATAATTAGTAAAAACTACAACAACTTTTTTTGTTTTATCTTTGTTTTGTAATATTTTTTTCAGTAATCTATATATAACTTTCTTTTGTACATAAAAAGGAAGTTTTAAATATTGAAGTAAAAGCCATCAAAAATAAAATACTTGCATGATTATTAACAAGGATACTAACTTAGTTTTGGGGGTTAAACTTAAGATAACATACATTGACAAGTTAAATTACTGACTTTCAGTTTTGAAAGCTAATAGTATAGTTACCTTTAGATTTTTAAAAGTCAAATAAATATTAGACTTAAGATTTAGAAATTTAGACTGACACTGAAATTTTATTACATATCATTTGAATGTCTTTACTTTGACTATAATAAGAGTTCAAGATAGTGTCAGGCTGGATTTGAATAATGTGAATTTTTTTTTTGCCTTTTGAACTTCAAGTGAGACCTTCACATTATCTATTCAAAGGACTTTCTTTTACTAAATATTTTTTAGTGTTTTTAATTTGAAAATATTCAAATCAATAAAACCAGCATTTTTTATCAATCAAAACTAACCCCCACCCAATCTAAGGCATACTGTATATAGAATATTTCTTATTTTCTTATCATAGTATATACTATAAATACTTTAATTTTTATCCTATCTTCAGAAATACATGCTCATCTAAAATATGCTACCCCCTAAAAATACACAAATTTTTAAGAATATTGGGGCCCTGGTTAGAAAACAATGTGGAAATTTTTCTTTCCAAATTGTTGAGTAATATAAATAATACTTCCAAAGTCTTCAAGATGAAAATACAACTTTTAGCCACAGTCCTACTTAAAAAATATTGTACAAAATAGTGGACTATGACCCAGTATTCATAATCAGACAAATTAAAAAGGGTAAAATCCAATGAAGTAAAATTTTGAATTTTCATGAGTTTATAGATGTTCTCAATGTGAGAAACATGAATCCTTGAGGGGTTTACGGATTCTCATTATATACTACAATCAAAATCATATTTCATAACTAAGAAATAGGTATAAAAATCTGTCTTCCATTGATCCAAATATTAAAGATATTTATAAAAATAGGCTAAAATGCTACTCATCACAAAATGTGATTTGGATAAAATATAGTTTTTTTTTCATTAAACTATATACTATTTTAACATGTTTTGGGTTCATTATTATTATTATTATTATTATTATTATTATTTTGCTTTTTGGAGGGCAATTGGGGTTAAGTGACTTGCCCAAGGTCACATGGCTAGTTTTGGGGTTAAGTGTCTGAGGCCAGCTTTGAACTTAGGTCCTCCTGACTCCAGGGCTGGTGCTCTATTCACTGAACCACCTATATCCCCCCTCATTATTATTATTATTTCTAAATTAATTAAGACATTAAAAAAATAAGTATCAGTTTAAATCCCTGTTATAGTATTATTGATAGATACAAGCTACATAAACGAAGTCAATTTCGAGGACCTCAATAATTTTTGAAAATGAAGGGATTCTAAGATCAAAAAGTTTAAGAACTGTTGCTATTTAGATCTTTTTCCTAAAAGTATTTGTGTCAAAAAATATTTTGATATATCCAAGTTTTGTTGTTGCAACTATATTCTATGACTGTGTGGGTGACACAAACATACACCAAAAGGCAGATGTGTCCAGTGTTCTCATTTGGAATCAAGAGCATATTTGGTATGGAAAATATTACAAGAGTAGTTGAAATTTTAAGAGGAAAAACAATTACTAAGAGGAAACACAATTTTAGACACGAAGATATTCCACATCCAGGGGTATTTCCCCATTTGAGGTAATTCAAGGTTTGTGGAATGTTTTAGTTATATGATTGTTCCACAGAACTAGAGATGATTGGATAACATTAAAACCTCCCCTTAACCTTAGACATCATAGTAAATTCCTTTTAGTAGGGTCATATCTACTCTTCTATGCTTAGTAGGGTTTCTCTTCACTGTTCCATGTGCAACCAACACACAGAGGATAAGTGAATAGAGAATTTATTGGTTTACATTTGCCTTAATATAAAATAAGATTGTTGATATTTCAAATGTCATTTATATTGATGAAGTTTCAGTCATTTAGATTGTTGCTAATTAATCCATGAGACTGCCTTAGATTTAATGAATATCTTTGTTCTAAAAATGTTTAGTTATTTAACATACTAAAATATGTTCTCCAAATATTTACCCATTTTGAAATTTGGAAAGCTGGGTGATTTCCCTTGAATTGTGAACTTCCTAGTTCTACTAATCTTGTTCTGGGCAAATTACAGAAGGTGAAATCCAAACTCTCAAAACAATTACATACCAAACTCTGACCTTTCAAGGAGAAGCTCAGATTGGAAACAGAATTTTTAAATGGATGCACTCTATTTCACAGAAAAAATTTCCTGCTGAATACAAATCTAATTCTACTTGTAAGTGCAAAAAGAGTTTTCATAAGGATTCATGTTATTTCAGATAATTATATTAAACCATTTGGAAGAAAAAGATCTTTGCTAATGTAGCTTATGGCATGTTTGAATGCAACTACTTTACTCTATTTAACATTGTTCTGTGTTTCATTTCTAGATATTTAAAAAATTCCATAATTTTTCCATGTTCTACAACTAGAGTACAAAAATAAATTATGCATAAAATGCTAAATAAAATATTATTATTAAGAGATATTTCTATGAATAGACCATATTCATTTGGAAACAAAAATAGACTATAAATGAAATTAATAGAATCCTAGCTAATATGAACTGTGAGTTGTATATTTTAGCATAATTATTTTGAAAGAATTATTATCTATGCTATTTTGCTTAAGGAAATTAAGATTTGAGGGAAACATAGTTATGATTATAATTAATAATATAATTCAACCAGTCCTTTAAGTGAGGTATTAATTATCAAATTATAGCTATATATATATATAATATATATATATATACAAAATCACTTGAGTGTATAAAAATATGATAAATTATTTTCTTCTTCAATGGACTTGGGGAAACTTTTTTTTTTAAGTATATGGGTGTAATCATTTATCTAAAGTGTATGCCATTCATATGTTCAAATGTTTGTCTGATAATATCCTACCACAGCTTTTATACGTATTGTGATACTAAATGAGCAACAGGGAGGAAAACATTAGAGAAATCAATGAATAGGGTAAATTAAGGGAGCATTGGAAAGAAAGGGTTCTAGGAACAGCATAGACTAGAGCAATTCTTGTATTCCTCTATTGATAAAATGTAGAAAGAAAGCTCCAACAGTTAGAATTTTTAACTATCAGATTTTATGTTTGTGTGTATTATATGAGGAGAAAAAAACAAATACTTTTCAATAATGATAGATACAAATTTAACACAGAAAATGTATTTAGGTCAATTTAGTAATACTTTTAAAAGTTAACTACTTTAACATTAGTCCAAAATACCTTGAGAATGTGGAATACCTAAATAACTAGTCAGTGTTGTTTTCCTCATTTATGATGTAACAATAACAATTTGAGGAAATCAGGAATCTATTTCTCAAATTACTATGCTTTCAACTGAGTTTGAAGTTCTTAAATATTGTGTTTATCCTCTATTCAATTAAAAATTATACTAAATGACATAATAATGAATGATCAATTTGAATAACAATGGTAGGAAGAAAAAATGAAGGAAAGCCAATCATATGTGGCTCTGTGCTATCATTGTTTTTAGTGATAGCATAAGGAACACAGTAAGATTTTTTATATAAGGTAACAATTTTTTATACCATTAATTTTTGAAACTTTTAGTTTATGATTCAAATACCTGAAAGAGACACTATGAAATCATTGAGAGACATGTATAAAATTTTATGCTTACATTTAGAAAGTTAAAAAACAACAACCCGGTAAGGAATGTTTATACACTTATAAATTTTAAACTTATCCTTTCCTTTTATACTAAAGAAGTATTTCTTATTTTATTGTTTCAATCTCTTTATTGGATATCATGTCAGTTGAGGTGGGTTTTATTTTGTTCTAATGGGGAACTAGAAATAGTCAAGGGATACAGAGATATATAAATACCTGAAGGCCAGGGTGTGTGTCTGTGTGTGTGTGTGTGTCTGTGTCTGTGTGTGTGTGTGTGTGTGTGTGTCTGTGTGTTTTGGGGAAAGGGTGGATAAGCGGTGTAGTTGACTCATATATCTCCAAATCATCTTATTTACTAGTTCATAATTAGGAATTTCCAATTGTTGGGTATGCTATAGTGAAGATTCCTTTGGTGTAAGAGTTGGAATACATGGTTGCTAAGGTCCCTTCCAATTTTCAAGTTCTATAATTCTGTGACTCAACAGAAATTCTTAGAAATGGAGAAAATAATCTTGATGGATATGGATAGCTAAGAGATTCTGATTAAAGGCCTTAAAGTCTCCTAGCAAAAATATAGCTTACAGACATAATCAGCATACTGCCTGCCTACAGAGGCAGCATAGTGCTCTTTGATCAAGGATAAGGGAGCCCTATGAATTCATCCTTTAAACATCATGAAGTACAAAGCAAAAGCAAAAGTAAAATCCATTGTGACTTTTGACAATCATTAGTGAGAAAAAGGAGGTAACAATTGCCAAAAACATCACAAAAGGGAGCATGTTACCTGGCTATGACAAAGAGCACACAACTGACACCCAAGTAAGCCAGCAGAATATACATCCAGATATCAGGGGAGAGAGGATTCAGGAAGGAGAAGACGCCTGGGTTTGTACCATTGGGTTTGCGGTACAAAATACTTATTCCAAGAGTCATAAAGGGCTTGGAAAAGTCGATGACCTTCTCTCGAACATAGGTAATGGCCAGTGGGGCAACTGCAAGGTCAGCTTTCTGTTGGCAGAAATATAAAGAGAAGAAAAATAGACTATAAGTCAACAGGAAGAAGGCAATCAAATTAGACAAAATAAAGACTTTATAGAGATTCTTTGCCACTGTACCAACTACATTAACTCACTCTTTTTTTCTGAAATGAAATGCCCAATTTATTCTGCTGTTTCTTATATGCTATTAAATTAGCAAAAAACTTTTTTAATTTTAGGAATTAAGAAATGACAAAAGTCATTGTACATTTCTCAGAATTTGTCCTCATTTTTTTTACAGATTTCTACTGTACAGGTTCATTTGGTATCAGTTGCTATTTTATCACCTCTATAGCTCAAATTTTAAAGCATTTATCTGATTACTTAGCTTACCAAAGAGAAGCAATTACAGTTTTAAAATCATAAAGATTAGCTCATTGGGTTCAACCATTTATGGTAAAAGATAGTGATCATTATTTTTTTACCTTTCCTATGTTTTTCATTCACTATATTTTTCTGTTTGTATTTCATGAATTTTGTAATATTTTATATCAAAAAGTCCATTGTAATTATTAAATTATTCACATTTTAAAGTTTGCTAGTTCTTTGTTGTTTATTAAAAATGACTAAACCAATCATCTTTAGAGACCACAGATTTAGAGATGCATGGTATCTCTGAGGTCATTTAGTACAACCCTTTTTATTTTAGAGATAAACAGATTCAGGGTGGTTAAATGACTTGCTCAAAGTCATGAAGGTAGTAAGCATCAGATGGATTTGAAATCAGATCCTTTAATTTTAATATCATTGCTCTTTGCACTCTAACATGCTGCCTTTTACATATGAGAAGCCTAGAGATGGGAGAAATTCATTGACTTGAAATTCATTGATGATCATTGACATGATCATCTACTTAAGAAGTAGCAGAGGTAAAATTCAAAGTCAAGTCTCTTTCAATTCTCAAGTCCATAACTCTTTGTATTATACCATACTGCCTTTTGACTAGTGGCTGAGCAAATACAGTTTAGCATTTTAAAGGTTTTAAATGGGGGTACTTACTAAACAAGTTTAATATCACCCTTGATAGCTTTCTTTCCATTTCGTTAATACTGTTCATTGTTGAGGATAACTGTGTCAATAAATAGCTCTCGGTGACTATTGTTAGCTTATTAAACAGTGGAAATCTAGTTGAATAATATTGTGTAATGTCCAAATAGTCCATTGAGGCTTAATCTACTTTTTCTAAATTTACATGTGCTGCCTCCCTTTGCATATGCTTTCCTAGAGAACACTACCTCACACCAAGCTCACTCCATCAGTGGATTACAGATCAAGAGACAGAAGAGACCTCAGAGACATCTATTCTCAACCTCCTCACTTTAAACATAAGGAAAACTAAACAAAAAGAGGTGAAGTGACTTGCCTGAAATAGGATTTGAATTCAGTTTCTCTGCCTCAATTACTAGTGCTTTTCAACTGATAAAGTAAAATGCAAATATAATTCTAATACTCAAAATGAAAGGCTCAACTTAATCCATGAGGAAAATATTTGACAGACAATCAACAGACATTTGTAATTTTCTGAAGGCAGAGTGCAAATTCAAATGGAGAAAAATAGCAACAAATATTTTTGCAGCACAATAGTGTAAATTAAGAGGAAAGCAGCTAAATAAAAATGAAAAAATAAGAATTTAGTAATCTAAAGATATTAATGTATTTAATAAATGAATTTTTGTCATATCCTCAATTGACTAATGTTTATGTTTGAGGAAGGCATTATATAATTTAAGAAAAGAAGGAAAAATAAAACTCTATTTTACCTTACATTTTAACAATTAGCAGGAGTACATTTTTAAAAATAAAACATTAAGTGTCAAGGAATAGGATGAATTTATGGCACAAAAAAGTCATAAAAATTATACCACAGGCCAGTTCTGAAAAGGAGATGAATATTTATTGATTTAGTCCACAAGAGCATTTTCTATGAATACATTTGGACTTCATTACAGAATCTCATTATAATGCAATCTTCTGGAATGTAATAGAAATTTTACTATTTAAAAGGTGTTTGCAATGATGGTTGTACTAACTTGCCATTATGTTATCTTGTTATCAAAATTTTCCATTTGGGGGTCAGGGGTATAAGGCTGGCAGGTGGTCATCTGCAGTAGATTGATGGTTCAATGGTATAACTCAGAAGCCTTTGTAGATTTTAACTCAAATTTGATTCTATATAACAAATGAAAATAAGCTCTGTTGGTGGTATTTTGGTCCCTAAGAATATCGCAAAACTGGGTACTATTTGTTAGTGATTGATCAGTAATAATGAATCAAGGTTTTGTAGAAAAGATGAGAAATGAAATACATTTCTAATTCAATTCAATAACAAAAATTTATTAAGTAAGCACTATGAGCAAAGCATTAATCTAAGTAGGAGAGATACAAAAACAAAAATAAACAATTCCCTGCCATCAAAGGAAAGTGTGGAAAGAAGAGGTATTAGATTGACTACCAAAGTGAAGGTCTATAAAGCATTTGTGATGACCTTACTGCTGTAAGCCTGTGAAACCTGGACAGTATACAAGTGACCTGACTAGAAACTGAATCGCTTCATCTGAATTGTTTTAGGAAGATTCTGAACATTATCTGACAAGATAAGATACCAGACACTGAGGTAGAGAGTTGGCCTCAAAACCAGGAAGTCCCACCTCTGAAATATACTGGTTTAATGGCCAGGGCAAATCACTTAACTTCTCAATACTCTAGGCAACTCTCTATATGTTGCAGGGAAAGTAATGACCTGCATTATTAAAGACAATTTCTTCACCTGTGAGTTCTCTATGGCCAATAAAATGATAGATCCAGTCAATATTGTAGATAACAATAGATTGCTGTCTGAGAGCAGCAATTTGATATAGTATTTGAGGAAATTAATTACATCAATCCTAATTTTTTGAGAAACAAAAACAGAAAAATAAGAAACAGCTTAGAACAATGGGTCAAAAGTTCTCCTTATAAAGACAAATAAAGGACTTGGTTTCATAATGTGCTTAAGGGAAATTACAAATATAATTTTTCAGGACACTTGCCATTGTGTTGAGCATAAGCAGGAAGACCATTAAGAGTGTAACTGCAAATTTTGTGATATCTGGGTTCAGAGTTTGAAATGCAGAAATTCTTTTTTTTTCTTTTTTTTAAAGCAATTGGGGTTAAGTAACTTGCTCAAGGTTACAAGGCCAGTTATTTCTGGGTGTGGTGCTAAGTATCTGAGCCCAGATTTGATCCCCAGGGCATCCTGACACTGGAGCCAGTGCTCTTACTCACTGAGCCACCTGGCCACCCCTGAAATGCAGAAATTCTACAATAAACTTGGCTAGGATCCTCTAAAACAAGTCAAGAAATAATTGATACTTAATGACCTCATTATGACAGTGGGCACAGGGAAGGAGAGCAAATTATATGTTGGAAAAATTTGATAGGTATAATGAATTCAAGAAAACAATGACATTCTAACAATTCAGAAGTCTCACATCCATGTATGTATCATGAACGCTTGGAAGGTTTTAGGCATGGCAAGTATAAACATCATACATGCACACACACACACAAATATACAAAATCTTAAAAGACAAGAAGCAATTGTTTACTGAATGGGAATCATTAAAGTTGTCTATGTGAAAACAGACTACTGGCTACAAAATGCAGTTCAATCTGACCGATTCTAAAGAATTATAAAAACAAAGATGATTTTATTGTTATGATTTCTTGAAAAAAATCTTATCTCATAAAAAGCAGTTGTTACAATGGAAAAGACAAAAGAGATTAGGAAAAAAGAAAGCAAAATCTTTCTCACTATAGGTAGTTAGAAATGGAAGCCAAGGCATAGTGATTTAGAACATAAACTAATTTATAAAACTCATTAAAAGGAATGGCAGCATATTTTTTTCTTTTTTAAAAAATAGTTTTGTTTTATCTAAACCTAACACATGAATATGGACATTTACATATACAAAGAATCAAAAAATAATTTTATATGAAACAGTGAGTCTTTACTGTACACAGCTTGTATTTTAAAATATAAAATAAATTGAACCTGTTAGTTTCAAAGTTATCCTGTTTCTCTGTGTATTCCACTGAATTTAATTTTTTTCTGTGCATTTGTAAAAATGTATCAAATGACATTTTCTCTCTCTAGTTCTTCTCTTCCTTCCTTCCTTCTCTCCTAGATTCCTTCCCTTCTTCTTTCCTTTCTTTTTGTATTTTTGGAACCTCTCTCACTATCCCCCTACCCACTTCCTCTTTCCCTCATAACAAACCCTTCTTTCTAACAAGCATCATTGGGCAAAAAAACAAAATCACACATTGGCCATGTACAAAATTGTATGGCTTATTTTGTATATTTAGTCTACCACTTCTCTATCAGGAGATAGGTAGTATGCTTCATTATCAGTACTCTGAAGTCATGGTTAACCATCAAATTTACCAGAGTTTTTAAGCCTTTCCAAAGTTTTTCTTTATGATGTTTTAGTCATTATATATGACACTGCTTACTTTATTCTCCATAAGTTCATATACATTTTCCCAATTTTTTCCCTTAATATTTCCTTTTCATAATTTCTACTGGCATAATAATATCCCATTGTATTCATTACTATAATTTGTTCATTCATTCCCTAATTGACAGGTATCCCCTTAGCTTCTAGTTTTTTGCTATAACAATGTAATCTGCAATTAATATTAATTAGTTTTGGTATTCTTTTCCCCTTTATTTGATCTCTTTAAGGAACAGGCCTACTAGTAGCACTGCTGGGTCAAATATTATACACAGCTTAGTGGCTTTGGGTATAGAGTTTCCAATTGCTTTCCAAAAGGGTTACACTGATTCACAGCTCCAGTGATGGTGCAAGAGTGTGTCTGACAATGATATCATCCACAGCAATTATTTTACTCTTTTTTCCTATTTTATAGGTATTCAATAGAAACTCAGAGTTGTTTTAATTTACATCTTTCATCATTTGTGATTTGAAGCCTTTTTATATAGTCACTGATATCTAATATTACTTCCCTTAAGAGTTGTCAGTTCATATCCTTTGGTCATTTACACTAGAATGGGCAGTGGTGGGGGAGAGAAAGAGAGCTATAGGGACAGAAAGACAAAGAGACACATCAACAGAGAGACAGAGAGACAGAGAGAAAAACAAAGACAGAGAGATAAAGAAACAGAGAGAAAAAGACGTGTTCATTTATATTTCTATTTCAATCAGTTCCCAACATATTTTGAATATCAGACCTTTACCCAGGAAACCTGCTTTAAAGATTTTTATCCCAGTTGACTGTTTCTCTTCTAATTTGAATTATATTTATCCTACTTGTGTGGAAATTTTACAATTTTCTGTAATAAAAATCCTCTAATCTCCTTTTATCCTATATGTCCCTTGTTTGGTCAAAAACTAAATGACATCTATGGTTTATTCCAGCCCTTAATCTAAGATTCTATTATTTGAAACGAGACTTCCATGAAATACTATTCTGAGACTTTAATCTGGTACCAAAATGCTAGCAAGTTTTGACAGCTTCACTGCTAAAAAGATTTTAATTATTGTCCTAATAATGGATCAAGTGTGCTATCATACCCCCTCTCTTTTGAACCTCCCTCCTAAAAAATCTCAACCTAACCACCATAAATATAGAGAGGCTCATCTTATTCGATCAGGTCCTACATAATGAATTAGTATCCCTAACTGAAAAAAAGTATCTCCTTCCTTGCTCTTTTGATTTTTTATATAATATGACATTTTAGAGAATGGCAACAGATTATAAGCAGCATTGACTCATAGAACAGAAAAACAAGTTTAAAGAAAACTTGTTTTGAGACCCAAATAAGTAAGCTATATCATCCCAAGATCCTTAAGAAGTAAAACTAGCACCGAAAAAAGGTAGAAATAAGAAGTTAAAGTAGTTAAGTCAAGGAGGTAGAGTCAAGATGGCAGAGTAGAAACAGGACCTCCCCTCAGCTCCAGCTCCCACCACCTTGAATTCATGTAAAAGGGGACTCTGAACAAACTTTGGAGCTACAGAACCCACAAAATGACACAGAGAAGCTAACCTCCTGCTTAGGACAGCCCTGCAGACAGGCAGGAATTGGCCAGCTCAGTGCTCTGGGAGCCAACCCCAGTCCCAAGCAAGCCAGAGGTTTTAGCCCCAGGGTGTGCCTGACCAACCACCAGCTAGACTGACTCCAGATCACCAGCAGCTGTGGCTGACCAGAATTATCAAAACATAGATGCTAAGACAAAGTGAGAGGTCAGTGTAATGTAGACTTTGGGACCCAGTAGTTGGGAGTGTGTCAGCTTTTACCCCCAGGGCAAGAAGTCACTGGGGCCTGCAACACAGCCATGCCACATGGCAGCTTCAGCTCATGGCCTGCAGAGAGTAGGGGGACCAAGCAACCAGTCTGAGGGGTAATCGCTTTTGCTTTAACCTGCTTGGATCTGGATTGTGGTCTAGGGTGGAGGCCCTGGGGTGTGTGACTAGCTTGCTAGAGCATATGGAGGCTTCAGAGAAGGTAACCAACTAATACCTCTGGCAGCTGAGAAAACCACACCATTTGGAATGAAGCTCCCCTGTCTGATGGCAGAGTCCTACTGTGGCAAAAAAGCCCAAAAGTCAAGTAATTGAGTGGCAAAATGAGCAGACAAAGGAAGCAAACCAAGCGAAGCAATCCAACATTAGTCTCCTATTTGGGGGAAAAAAGGAGCAAAGCACAGGACAGGAGGAAGACAGGGAAGTCAGAATTCCTGCACCAAAAGGTTCAAAGGAAAATGCAAGCTGGTTACAGGCCATAGAGGACCTTAAGAAGAAGATAAGAGAAGTGGAGGAAAAATTGAGAAGAGAAATAAGAATGATGCAAGAAAATTATGACATGAGAGACAACAGCCTGACTGAGGGAAATAACACCTTAAAAAATAGACTAACTCAAATGGCAAAAGAGGCTCAAAAAGGAAATGAGAAAAAGAATGCCTTAAAAAGCCAAATTTGCCAGATGGAAAAAGAATCTCAAAAGCTCACTGAGGAGAATCATTCCTTCAGAATTACATTGAAGCAAATGGAAGCTAGTGACCTTATGAGAAATCAAGATGTGGTTCAACAGATCCAAATAAATGAAAGAATAGAAGGCAATGTGAAATATCTCACTGGAAAAACCACTGACCTGTAAAATAGATCCAGGAGAGATAATTTAAAATTTATTGGACTACCTGAAAGCCATGATTAAAGAAAGAACCTAGAAAACATCCTCCAAGAAATTCTCAAGGAAAACTGCCCTGATGTTTTAGAACCAGAGGGCAAAATAGCAGTTGAAAGAATCCACCAATCACCTACTAAAAAAGATCCCAAAAAGAAAACTCCTAGGAATATTATAGCCAGGTTCTGAAATTCCCAGATCAAGGAGAGAATATTACAAAAAGCCAGGAAGAAACAATTTGAATTTTGTGGAAACACAATCAGGATAACTCAGGATCTGACAGCTTCTACACTAAGGGACTGAAGGGCTTTTAATATGATATTCTGGAGGTCAAAGGAGCTGGGATTAAAACCAAGAATCATCTACCCAGCAAGACTATCATGTTTCAGGGGAAAATATGGCCATTCAGTGGAATAGAGGACTTTCAAGCATTCTTACTGAAAAAAAGAGTTGAATAGAAAATTTCATGTTCCAATACAAGAAGCAAGAGAAGCATGAGAAGGTAAACAGGGAAAAGAAATCATAAAGAACTTATCAAAGTTGAACTATTAACATTCCTACATGGAAAAACGATAATTGTAACTGATGAAACTTTTCTCAGTATCAAAATAGTTGAAGAGAATAGAAATAGATAGATAGATTGATAGATAGATAGATAGACAGACAGACAGATACGTAGATAGAGAGATAGATATAGATAGATATGTTTATATCAGAGGGTATACAGGTATATGAATACATATGTGAATTGTGTATAAATGTTTACAGGTATACATAGATAGAGGCCACAGGACCAATTTAATAGGAAGGGATGATTCCTAAAAGGTGAAATTAAGAGGTGAGAGAGGAATATAATGAGAGGAGATGGGGAGAGACAGAATGGGGTAAACTATCTCATATAGAAGAAGCAAGGGAAAATGGTTACAATAGAGGGAAAGAATAGGAAGGCAAAAGGGAATGGGTCAACATTATTCTCATTGAATTTGGCTAGGGGAGGGAATGACATACACACTAAATAGGGTATCTAACCCTACAGGAGAGTAGGGGGTGAGGGGACGAGAGGGGGGATGATGGAAGGGAGGGCTGGCCAGGGGGGGCAGGGAAGTTGGAAGTACCCACTTTTGAAAAGGGATGGGATCAAAGTAGATAATAGAACAAGTGGGAGGTGGAATAGGAGGGAGGGAAATATAGTCAGTCTTTTACAATATATCTACTATGTTATTGTTTTGCATTAGCCACCCATGTACAACCTATACTGAACTGCTTATCTTCCCAGTAAGGGTGGGTGACAAGGGAGGAAGGGAATGAAACTTGAATTCAAAGTTTTAAAAACAAATGATTAAATATATATATATACTATTTTACATGTAATTGGGAAATAAGATATACAAGCACTGGGGCACATGGTTCCACCATGCCCTACTGGAAAAGTCAAAGTCGGTATGGGAGAAGATATGGGAAAGAGCAGATTGCAGGAGGGGATATACTGTGGCACTGCTATTCTGGGGCACTTGGTAGTGGAAAACAGGGAGAAAATTTGTAACTCAATATCTTGTGGAAATGAATGATGTAAAACAGAAGTTAATAAAGAATTTGAAAAATAAAAAAAGTAGTTAAGTCAAGAAGAATGATTGAAACAATGAAATAAACACAAAATAAATCTATGCTAGAGATAGCATAAGCAAGTTTCAAAACAATATAAAAAATCATAACTACATATCTATTCCTCCAAAACATCAAAATGTGAAGAGTACACTAATAAGCCTCAATGTACATGTCCACATTGTCATCTTTATAAAATCATTAGGAGAATGAGCTACATATATCTTGAAGATATCTATAATAAAAAATATGATAAAGAAATAGATTTCACCAAGCCCCCCCAAATTACATGTCTTGTGAGATCTATATTAATGCAATCAAGTTTACCCCAAAATTTGCCACATGAAAAATCTAAGATGAAAAACGTCTATTTTCTGACACTATATTACCACAGATTCAGATAAAAAATTAGCTGAATCCAGAACTAAATTAAAAGAAGACTGGATTTGGATTGCATATAGAAAATCCTATTGGAGTGGAGCCAAGATGGTAGAGTAAAAGATATACTATAAGTATTAAGCTCCCATTCCAACCACCTCCAATACCTGTAAAATATGATTCTAAGCAAATTTTAGAGCTACAGAACCCACAAAGGGACAGACAGAAACAAATCTCTCACTGAAGGCAGCCTGGCAGGACAACAGGAAGTGTCTATTGCACTGGGCTGGGAGAGGAGCACAGTCTCACATTAGCCATGTGGGCCCAGACCAGGGGCACAGTCTGGCCCAGAGCAGACTTCAGGATAGTGAATCACTGGCAGTTGTGGAGGTTTGCTGACTTCTCAACCGATAAACACCAAAAAGAAAGCATAAGGTCATTGGGGAACCCTTCTGATCCTAGGTGAGAGAAGGGAATAGGCTGACCCCTGCCCACAGGGTGGCAGAGGTGACTGTGGCTACAACTGCTACTGCTTCCAGCTCCAGGCCTACAGATTGTAGGGGGATCAAGTGACTATCCAGAGGGCATTTGCAGGAATCTCTCTGTTAGCAATGAGGCAAGATTCTCTTGCTTTGCCCTGCTTGGATCTGAGTCACAGTCTTAGCTGGTGGTCCTGGGGTGAGGAGCACTGTGTAGCAGAGCTTGTTGAGGCTATGGAGAGAAAGACCTCCTCACAGTTCTGAGGCAGGAGCCAAGAAGTAGCTCTGATAACAGCTGTGCAAAAACACAGAAATCTGGGACACAGCATTGTCCACTCTGGAAGCAGAGTCCTACTAAGGCAAAGAGCTCAAAAGTCAAGTAACTGACTGTCAAGATGAGCAGAAAGACGAAGCATAATCAGACTATAGAATCTTTTGGGGGAAACAAAGAGGATCAAAACATGGAACCAGAAGACAGCAAAGTCAAAACTGCATCAAAAGCTTCCAAGACAAATATGAACTGCTTACAGGCCACAGAGGACCCTGCTCAAGAAGGATTGTGAAAATCAAGTGAGAGAAGTAGAGGAAAAATTGGGAAGAGAAATGAGAATGATGCAAGAAAATCATGAAAAATGAGTGAACAGACTGACTGAAGAAAATAATATCTTAAAAAAATAAACTAACTCAAATGGCAAAAGAGGTACAAAGAGCCAGTGAGGAGAAGAATGCCTTAATAAAGCCAAATTTCCCAGGTGGAAAAGGAATTTCAAAAACTCACTGAAGAGAATAATTTCTTTAAAATTAGATTGGAGCAAATGGAAGTTAATAACTTTATGAAAAATCAAGATACTATAAAACAGATCCAAACAAGTGAAAAAATAAAAGGCAATGGGAAACATCTCATTGGAAAAACCACTGGCCTGGAAAAACGATCCAGGAGAGATTATTTAAAAATCACTGGTCTTGGGGTTGCTGGGTGGTGCAGCGAATAGAGCACCAGCCGTGGAGTCAGGAGGACCGGAGTTCGAATCCGACCTCAGACACTTGACACACTTACTAGCCATGTGACTTTGGGCAAGTCACAACCCCAATTGCCCTCCAAAAAGCAAAAAAAAAAAATTACTGGACTACCTGAAAGCCATGATCAAAAAAAGAGTATAGACACCATCTTTCAAGAAATTTTCAAGGAAAATTGCCCTTATATTCTAGAACCAGAGGGCAAAATATAAATTGAAAGTATTCACCAATCACCTCTTGAAAAAGATCTAAAACAGAAAACTCCTAGGAATATTACAGCCAAATTCCAGTTCCCAGTTCAAGGAGAATATGCTACAAGCAGTTAGGAAGAAACAATTTGAGTATTGTTGAAACACAATATGGAGAGCACAAGGTCTAGCAGCTTCTACATTAAGGGATTGAAGGGTTTGAGATATGATATTCTGGAGGACAAAGGAGCTAGGATTAAAACCAAGAATCACCTTTCCAGCAAAACTGAGTATAATGCTTCAGGGAAAAATATGGCTATTCAATGAAATAGAGGACTTTCAAGCATTCTTGATGAAAAGACCAGAGATGAACAGAAAATTTGACTTTCAAATACAAGAAGAAAGAGAAGCATGAGAAGGTAGACAGGAAAAAGAAATCATAAAAATACTTATTAAAGATCACCTATTTACATTCCTACATGAAAAATGATAAGTGTAACTCATGAGACTTTTCTCAGTATGAGAATAGTTGAAGGGAATATATATATATATGACTATGTAAACACACATATATGTATAGGAGGGTATACATGTGTATATATGTGTGTATGCATGTACATGTATACATAGAGGGGAGAGGGTGAGTTGAATATGAAGGGATGATATCTAAAAAATAAAATTAAGAGGTGAGAGAGGAATATATTGGGAGAAAGAGAAAGAAAGATAAATAGGGTCAATTATCTGACATAAAAGAGGCAAGAGAAAACTGTTACAATGGAGGGGAAGAACAGAAAGGTGAAAGAGAATAAGTCAACCTTACTCTTATTGTACTTAAGGAGGGAATAACATACACATTCAATTGGGTATTTTACCCTACAGGAAAATAGGGGGAGAGGACATAAGAGGGGCATGATAAGAGGGAGGGCAGATGGTGGGAAAGGGTACTTAGAAGCAAACACTTTTTTTTCTTTTTGGATGGGGGGGCAGGGCAAGTGGGATTAAGTGATTGCCCAAGGTCACATGGCTAGTAAGTGTTAAGTGTCTGAGGCTGGATTTGAACTCAGGTCCTCCTGGATCCAGGGCTGGTGCTTTATTCACTGTGCCACCTAGCTCCCCCAGAAGCAGACAATTTTGAAAAGGGACAGGGTTAAAGGAGAAAATAGAATAAATGGGGGTGGGACAGAATGGAGGAAAATATAGTCAGTCTTTCACAATATAACTACTATGGAAATGTTTTATGTAACTACGCATGTACAAACTATATTAAACTGCTTGTTTTCCCAGTGGGGATGAGTGAGGAGGGAATAAGGAAAAGTATCTGGAAATCAAAGTTTTAAAAACAAATATTTAAAATTGTTTTTTAAATGAAACCAGGAAATAAGATATACAGGCAATGGGGTATTGAAATCCATCTTGCCCTACAAGAAAGTAAGGGAGAGGGGGAATATGGGAGGACATAAGAAAGAACAGATTGGGTAAAGGGGTATTCAGTATGCTTGCTATCTCTAGGTTGGGGGTAGGGGAGAGCCAAGGAGAAAATCTGCAACTCAAAATCTTGTGGAAATGAATGTTGAAAACTAAAATTAAATGAATATTTTTCTTAAAAGAAAAAAAAAACATACATTGCTTTCAGTAATCCCAAGCTGCTCCCTGTGGTGTCAGCCACACTAGAATACCCAGGGTAGCTGCTAGTACAGGTTCTTAGGTCTGTTCTATTAGGAAAGATCGCTGTTTAAGGGGTCAACAATCTTTTTTTTTAAGATAGGTTTTTATTAAATATTTTAATTGTTTTTTTTCATTCTTCAAAAGCTTTATTAACTTCTGATTTACATCATTCATTTCTGCCAGAGTTTGAGTTACAAATTTTCTCCCCTACCCACAGCCCCAAAATAGAAGTCCCACAGGATATCCCTTCCTCCAATCTGCTCTCTCCCATATTTTCTCCCATACCCCTTTCGACTTTTCCAATGGATCTCTATGCCCCAGTGCCTGTATATCTTATTTCCCAATTACATGTATAATAGTATTAATAGTATATATATATATATATATATATATACACATATATATATATATGTGTATATATATATATATAAATATGTATATATTTGAACATTTGATTTTAAAACTTTGAATTCTAGATTCATTCCCTTCCTCCCTTGTCACCCACCCTTACTGGGAAGATAAGCAGTTCAGTATAGGTTGTACATGTGTGGCTAATGCAAAACAATAACATAGTAGATATGTGGTAAAAGACTGACTATATTTCCCTCCCTCCTATCCCACCTCCCACTTGTTCTACTCTCTACTTTGATCCTGTCCCTTTTCAAAAGTGGGTGCTTCTAACTTCCCTCCCCATCCTTCTCATAAGTGAGCCCTCAAAGCAAAATATCAACTCAGAGGTTATATATACTTCTCAGAGGCAGAAGGTATCACAACTGTCGTGACTCAGTGTCTAAATAGAAATTATCAAAAGTTGTGAAAGCCTTCCTATAAACAAGCTTCCCTTAATGGGCATCACGTGAGGTCTACTAATGGTTGGGGAGATCTTCAACTCCCATTAACATTACACTCCCTTGTGAAAACAACTAGATTGTGTTAATTTTTTATAAAAATGGGAAATAATAATAATGCCATTACAGAGTATCTACTTTGTGCCAGGCATTGTGCTAAGCTCTTTACAAATATTATCTCGTTTGATAGTCACAACCCTGGGAGGTAGGTGCTTATCATTCACATCTTACACTTAGGGAAACAGAGGCAAACAGATTAAGGGACTTGACCAAGTACTGTACCTGAGGTCACATTTGAAATCAGGTTTTCTTGACTCCAGGCCAAGCACTCTATCCACTGTGCCCTTTGGCCACCTCTATTCACAATGATATGAAATTATTGATGTTTTAATATCTTTTTCTTTTCTCTATGACTATTTGTATTTTACCAACTATTTAAAACACAATTTTTTGGTTTTATTTTTATGCAATATGTAGACACTTTCAATTGATGCTTTTTTCTGTATTAACAAGTTCTGGCAAGTTTTATACTACTATTTTTTCACATTGTGGTGTCCAGGTTTTATGATGTGTTATATTCTTCTGGAAGAACTATGATACCTAATTTGTTTCTACATATCCCATCTTAAAGAACTCTTTTTCACTTTTATGAAACTCATGTCCCTATAAAAAGTTATTATTTTTGCTTCTCTTCTCCCACATTACTATTCATTTCAGTTTTTTTTTTTTTGTATTACCAATTGTTATTTCTCTTTTGCTTTTTTAAAGAGATTCATCACTATGGGTTCAGACTTTTCCATTCTGTTAATTATTTCTGCTGTATAGGACACATTTTCTGCCAGTTTTTCCTTCTAATTTTTTTCTCAAGATGTCATTTTTTTCTCCAACTAGTCCAAGAAATCCTGATGTGGTTTCATTTCATGGTCTCTTGGGAATCCACAGAGTTCTGTGTCTTGTCAGGTGTTAATTCAATTTCCTTTGTCTTACAATATCTATTTAGAGAGGCTTGTAAGATGTTGGATGTGCTGATAATCATTCTCCCTAACACTTTTATTATTTTCTATTCATTTATCTGTTTGTGCTCTAGGTTTTTAATTTTATTATCTTCCTCAAGCTATTCAGTGGTTTTAACCTTTTTTCCATATATTCCAACTGTAGGTTACCAATAATCCCTCTCATCTTCTACCATAGGTGGTGGGTTTATCACAACTGGACCTAAAATGTTGCAGTCTTCTTACACACTGAGGAATTTGTTTTTAACTGACCTCAGTCCCTTCCCCAAGTAGCTTCTAGTGAGATAGGCCTTACTCCACCTAGAGTCCCTTTTTTTTAATTCTCATGAATATCTTATAGCCTGGATCTTTGCCCTAGTTCCCTTTGATCTTTAGTTCTCTGCTTGGATTATGTTAGCATCTTCTGCTTTTCAAGAGATTGGGGATGGACCAAGTGGATGATTCAGGCAGAATTTTTTGTTGACTTGAGTTTCTATAAGCTGGGGACTCCCATAAAAAGTGAAAATCCCAATTCTTTAAGCTTTTGCTTACCCTCTTCATGTAACTAGGTAAAGTTGAAATTCACTTCTACTTACAATAGGATACTGAAGGAAGGGCAGAGACAGAGTACACATCAAAGACTATAGATGCCTGAAATTCCCTGAGTAGTTCCAAAGCTTAAGCCTATGGTTCATTTTGTGTGCCCTGACTGACCATGGAAATCAATGGGGAACATATGCTAAGTAGATATATTAAAGATTAGGGTTCTCTTATGCTAATTCAAAAGGTTGTTACTTCATTATGATTCTTGCTTTCTTATGCTAAAAGAGTTATATTTTCTCTAACTCTGGTTATGAATTTTATTTTGTGGAGGGGCATTGAGGGGGAGATTGCTTGGGAGTAGAGAAAAATCTTGCTTCTCCATCTTGCTAGTTACATGACTCAGTCAGATGCATTTTCCCAATATTTTTATATCCTTCCCTCTTTCAGATAGTTTGAGACTCAATCCCTCAAAATTGTGCTGTGTCCAACACAGAGCATCTTAGTACATACTAGGTCTGACCAAAATGCCCTTCTCTGTCTTTGATCTCTACTTCTTTATGGGACAAAAGGAGAATTTAAATATTTTACATGTAGTTACTTTAATTTCACTTGTGAATGGAGAGATTTTGTGACAATAATGTTGACATATCCTTTACTTTTTTTTGTACCTTTGTTGGTTATATAGGATGGACAGTCAAGGGACCATGTCTAAATATGTATATCTTAGAGTCATCTATACAGAGATTATAATTGAACCCATGGGAATTGACAAGGTGAACAAGCAACAAAAAGTAGAGAGAAAGATATGAGGGCCCAGGCACGATTGTTCAGCCCTGAATTAGATAATAACTATTATTATCTTAGGGAGAGGCCACTTTCAGTTAGGAAGGTCTTCAGAGAAATGTCAGAAACTGAATTGGATCTTGAAGTATAAATAGGGTTTGGATAGGTAGAGAATCAAGTTTTAATAGATTGAGTAAAAGCAGTAAAGTTCAGGGAGAATGAATAGAGTAGTTCATCTAGAGCTAGTAAGAAATAAGTCTGGAAAAGTAGTTTGGAGTTCTTTTAGTATAGAGAGTTGGGTTTCTTCTAAGCAATGGGGAATCAGTCACTGAATGCTTTTGGCAAGGCAGTGGCATCATTACAAAAGCAATGTGATGTAGTTGATACAGTGTTTGTTTCTAAGTAAGGAAGATGTTAATTAAAATCTTGCCTTTGACACATAATGGCTGTGTGACTGGATTAGTAACTTGACCTTTCAGTGTCTCAAATAAGACTACAAGTTTTTAAGTAGATATCCACCTTTAATGGGGAAGGGTGTTTGCTTGCCAGTACTTCACTGTGATGAAATCATATGTCCAGGCCTTAAAAATGATGGGGGGTGGAAATAATAAGGGATAGGCATGTTGAGCATATCTCATTAGGGTGTGAAAACAGGGAAACTTTCTAAAGGTGGACATTTATTAAATGCTCAATCATAAAATGGGCATTTTTATTAATCAAACAAAGGAAACAACTGAATGTAAATTTTATTTTTAAATTAATGACTAAATTTTAATTTGAAAAAATTCAAACTTAGCAAAGAGTTTCTTTTAATCAGAACTTTATCCTTTACTTAAAATGCAGAACTATCTGTTTAGCTTCTTGACAAATACAAAACTAATAAACCAAATATCTTTCTGATTGGACTCTACTTTCCCAAGAAGGGTAGGCAATGAAGTTTAAAATTTTAACTTGTAGAGGCAGAGCTAGGATTGTGAAGTAAAAGCAGAGGCTCACCTGACCTCTTTCCCAAATTCCCCTCTAAACAACTTTAAAATAATGCCTTGAAACGAATTCTGGAGCAACAAAACCAAAAAAAAAAATGCAATCCAGTGCATGAAGCACCTAGCCAGCCAGCAGTGAGGCCCCCAGTTCCTACAAAAAGCAAGCAGTAATGGGCCATGCCAACACAAGTCAGTGCCAGGCCTGGGAGGCAACTACATCAGCAGCAGGGCCTTCCAGTGCTCTCAGCCCACAGATAGTAAGAAGGTCAGAAGATTACAAGGAGCCCTTTCTTGGCACTGGGTATACTCTGCTGCATTGCTCGTACTCAGTTACAAGTCACAGTCTAGGGTGAGACGGAGTACTAGTGCATTAGGGATCCTTCCTGCAGGGCAGCGATAAACCTGGTCATAGTCCTAGGACAGACATACTTATAGCCATCCCAGACCATAGTACAGGCCAGGAAAGCAGTGATCACACCTCTCCTTAGATCATACCACCTCAGAAAAACTGAAAACTTACTGACTGTCAAAACTAGCTTTGAAAACAACAGAACAAAAAGCCTTAAGCTTTGGATGGTACCCCCTCCACCCAAGGAGCAGAGCCCAACTTTAGCATAAAATTAAAAGTAAAGAAATAGGCTCAGAAAATGAGCAACTAAAATAAAAGGATCTGACAATAGAAATTTACTATGGTGACTGAAAAGAAAATACAAACTCTGAAAAAGACAACAAAATCAAAATGGCTACATACAACCCCCCCCCATAAAAATGTAAATTGTTCTCAGATCCAAAACAACAAGTAATTCAGAGTACAAAAAAGAATTTGAAATCAAATAAAAGAGTTAAAGGAAAAGTTGGGAAAAGAAATGAGTGATGCAAGAAGAAAACTCCTTAAAAAATAGAATAGACCAAATGTTAGAAGAGGGACACACCACACACACACACACAAAAATCCATTGTAGAGAATTCTTTAAAGAGTAAAATTGACCAAATGGGTTGAAAGTGGCCAGCTGCGGGGCGGTCAGCGAGGCTTGGGGATATGGGGCTGAGGGGTAGCGCCGCCCGCCTCTCGCCTCCCGCCTCTTGCCTCCTCTTGGCTCTGAAGAGCCTCTGCGGTAGGAGATGGGGGCTGCGGTTAAGCGGAGGCTGAGGCTTGCTGGGTGCGCGGGTCTGGGGATGCAGCTCCAGCTGTTGCTGTTGCTGCGGTGGGGCTGCTGCTCCTGAGCGCCTGGGACCCCAGGGCTCGGCAGTAGCAGCCTGGCCATGCCGCTTCCACCACTGTTCTGGCTACTGGGCAGCTGCCTCCTGGCCTCCGAGGCCCTGGCCAGCTACTTGGAGAATCAGTGCAGCTGGAGAGGGAGTGGCTTGTCCCAGGAGTCGAACAGCGTGGAACAGCTATCCCTGCATTGTGCCGAGGGCTCCCTGGAATGGCCGTACCCAGCGGGTGCCCTTCGCCTTACCCTCTCCCCCAGGCTGCCCCCAGGCAGTGCTGGAGCTGGCCAGAGTCCCAGGCATATCACAGCCTGCATCAAGTCCTCTGGCCCCTTCCGGGGGGCCCAAGTCTAACGTGGAGAGAGATGGACTCCTGGCAGCCACAGGAAAAGGTGGCACTGTTTGTTCAGTCTACCCCACATCGGGACATCAGTCGCCGGGTAGCAGCTTTACGCTATGAACGTCGAGGGGACTGGCACCTGTACCTTCCCCGGTTCACCCACAACCTTAGCATGGAAGGGACCTGTGCAGTGATACTGAAGTTCTCATGGCTGTGTGCACCAGAGATTTTGTGGTTCGAGGGACGATCTGTGGAGTCACTCATGAACAGGAGCTGCAGGAGTCAGTGATCAGCATTAGCACTCCTCGCATCCATCGTCAGAAGTTCCTGTTATTCTAGCCAGCGGAGTCCTCCAGTCAGGTGTACGGTACCATATGCACCCCTTTGAGCTGTGGCGTCAGGCCTGGCCCTGGCATCTTCCTCTTCACTGGCTGGAGCCACTTTGGGGAGGCCTGGCTTGGCTGTGCTCCCCGATACCAGGATTTCTGACGCATGTATGAGGCAGCTCAGGCTGCTCACCATAACCCTTGTGAGATGGCCCTGGATTAAGGCTCTCTGAGGTTGGGGAAAAGGCAAAAAAGGACCCCACTTATCCTCTGATCACTCACTGCTAAGAAACTAATCAGTACCCAAGACTGTTGCTACCTTGAGCACCTCTGTCTGTCCAGAGGTGCTATAAGAAAAAGGAATTGCTTTGATCCTAAAAAAAAAAAAAAAAAAAAAAGAATTGACCAAATGGAAAAGCAAAAATTCAGTGAAGAAAACAACTCCTTAAAAAGCAAAATGGCCAAATGGAAAAGGTGGTAGGAAAGTTCACTTAAGAATATAATTCCTTAATAATTAGAATTCGGCAAGTAGAAGCTAATGAGACATCAAAAACAATAAAACAAAATCAAAAGAATTTTTTAAAATGGAAGAAAATGTAAAATATCTTATTAAAAAACAACTGACTTGGAAAATAGATCAAGGAGAGATAATTTAAAAATTATTGAACTACCTGAAAGCCATGATAAAAAAAAAAACAAGAGATTATATTTCAAGAAATTTTTAAGGAAATCTGTTCTGATATCCTAGAACTAGTAAACTAGACATTGAATGAATCCACTGATCACCCCTTAAAAGAGAACACAAAATGAAAACTCCCAGGAATAGTATAAGCATATTCTATACTATGTAGGTTAAAGAGAATCTACTCTAAGAAGCCAGAAAAAAAAATAATTAAAATATTGTGACACCACAGAAAGAATAAGACAAGATTTAGCAACTTCTATGTTAACAGATCAGATGTATTGGAGTATGATATTCTGGAGGGCAAAGGAGCTAGGCTACCCATCAAAAATAAGTATATCATCTTTAATAGAAAATAAAGATACTTAATGAAATAGAGGACTTTCAAGCATTCCAGATAAAAACGACAAAGCTGAACCGGAAATTTGATTTTCAAATGTGACTAAAGAGAGGTAGGAAAAGGTAAACAAGAAAGAAAAATTATGAGGAATTCAATAAGGTTAAAATATTTACATTCCTAAATGGGAAGATGATGTATGTAATTCCTAAGAATCTTATCATTATTATGGCAGTTAGAAGGAGTATGCATAGAGGGCATGGGCTTGAGTTGATTATTATGGGATATCTTAAAAAAATTATAGGTGAGAAAGAGGGATGCACTGGGAAAAGAGGAAAGGGAGAGGTTAAATGGGGTAAATTATTTCACATAAAAGATATATGAAAGAGCTTCTGCAACGGATAGGAAGATGGGGGAGGGGTGGTAAGCAATGCTGGAACTTTACTCTCATTAAAAGTGGTCATGGTTATGTGTAACCTTTATTAAATTGTTTGTGTTCTCAATGATAGGGGAGGGGAGGAAAGCAGAAGTTTTGGAAACCAGCATTCTAAAAATGAAGGTTAAAATTGTTTTTATAAGTAATTGGGAAAAATAAAGTAAAAACAATAAAATTTTATCTTGGTTTGACCTTCTTTCCTGTACCATTCAGAGACCTTGGCTGAACTATGGAAAACAAAATGGTCAGAGCACCAAAAGGAGATCGGGTCTACTTGTAATTTTTCTCAGACATAAATGAAGGAAGATGATTTGTCTTTATAAAAGTGAGGTTGGGTTTTTTGGTTTTTGTTTTGTTTTGTTTTTGTGGTATGGGGCAACAGCTCACCTGATTCAAACAGGAACTGAGCTCTACTAGAATGTCACAATCTTGAAAAAGAGTTGTAGTGGGGGTCCAGACTACATGCAAGTGACCAAGCTACTGGATATGCCTATTTCCTCCTCCTCCATCAGAGCCTCTGAAAAGTGACAAAAGGGAACTAAGAGAGAAATGGAGGAGAAAAGCAGGTGTCGGCGTACCTGTTTGCAACCTAAAGTCCCCAAACACTGAGAAAATCTTCATTCTACTCCCCAGAGCAAAGCCTTTACCCTACTTCCCCCTGGTCTCTATAAGAGTTGGCATTTAAACACATCAAACTATATCTGATGTACTCCATATGCATGCCTATGAATTATAGCTGAGTCATAAGAAGATTATACTGATTATAAACAGCATGAATAAGAAAAGGAGAAACTGAAGGAAAATACACAATTTAAGATAATACTTCAAAAGGCCAGTCATATGATGATAAAGGGCCTAAATTCCAATGCTAGAAGAGAGAATGGAAAAGAAGCAAAGAATGCTAGTGATATTCTTTTTTTTTTTTTTTTTGCAGGGGGGAAGGCAAAGCAATTGGGGTTAAGTGCCTTGCCCAAGGTCACACAACTAGTAAATGTGTCAAGCATCTGAGCACATATTTAAACTCAGGTCCTCCTGACTCCAGGGCTGGTGCTCTATTTACTTCTCCATGTAGCTTCCCTATAGAGATATTCAAAAGGAATAATGTACAAAAGTTGATAACTAGTTAAAGAAAAGCGAAAAGTCAAAATGGACCTATATCCCTTTATTCTTAACTATTTTTAATGTATATTTGTATGTATATATGTAAAAGGGATGGTACCCTTTTGCATATATACATACCTTCTTATAGTCAAGAAATATAAAAACTCATTATTATTTTCTTGATATTTGCTCAGTTCAATTTAATAAACATTAAGTACACACCTACTATATCCAAGGAACTTAAACTAGGCACCAGAGTTTGTTTTTTAGTGAAAAAAAGCACTCTCCCTAATCTCAAGGAACCTAAAATCTAATAGAATAGCTCATAGGGTTGCCTTCATCTAGAATGCTTTATCTCCTTCAAATCCTTCAAGGCTCAGTTCACATTTCTCTTTCTGTATGTACCATTTTTTGACTAGTCCACTCCAGAATGACCTCAGACCTCTCTGAGTTCTATAACATAAAATAGATCACCTAATTAGTTATATTGGGGGTCCTCTAATTGTTTTACATGCTGAAAGTCCTTCATTACTTGAATCTCTTCTACATTTTTCAATCTTATAATTTACTACCCTCTAATTACACTGGAAAATAGTGACACTGACTCAGAAGAGACATTCCACCTTCCATTTCCAGGCATTTTCAATGGATATCCCTTGTATCTGAAATTTTCTCTCTTCTTATTTCTACCTATTGCCTTCTTTGACTTCTTTCAAGTCTCTCTCTCCTACCATCTGCAAGATTCCTTTCCTTAATTTTAGTGCCTTCCCTCTGAGATGGTCCCCACTTTATTCTGTCTATTATTTGTACACCATTGTTTACATGCTATTTCCTTCTTGGACTATGAGCATCTGAGCAGGTACTGCCTTTTGCTTTTCATTGTGTTCTGAGAGCTCTACTCATCAGTTAATAATGTATATAATGTAAAAATGGTATGCTATCAATAGTATGTGAGTTGTTAGTAATACTATGTCATCTCCACAATTAAATAGGAAACTCTCTGAGCTCAGCGAATTTCTTACACTTCTCTTTGCTCCCATAAAGCATCTAATTGACCTAATAAGCCTTTGGGTTACAAAAACAAAAATGAAGAAGTCCCTGCCCTATAGGTGCTTATAATCTAATGGCATATTACTCCTATAGTTGTAGCTCAATAAACGTATTGGTTAGTCAACAAAAACATTAAGGGCAAGCCACATTCTTTCAATATGAATTTCTTTACTGTGTAGGATATATTAAATCTAAAATGCCTTGAAAAATATAAATGCAAAAAATGTAAAGTATTATTTTTATTTTTGTGAGAAATATCAGTTGAACAGTCCTACAAATTCTACTGGGAAATTAAGAATGGCAATAGTTGTAAGTTCCTGTGATTTATTTAAGTCTTTGATGACAGATGCTTTTGAGTCTTGTGTGTTCAACCTTCACTAGAGATTAGGTTTCTCTAGGACTGGACCCATTTTGATTCTGGGAGTCCAGAGTTCTGAGACATGACTCCTGGAGGGGAGAAAGGGTAAGTCCCCCAGACCCACAAAGCAGAAATTTCATGCTTATAAATTTTATAAGGACAAAGAATTCAGAAAGCTATTTTTTCGTCTCTATTTTTAAATTATTCTGCATATGTATGTCTTCTAGTTTTCATGAAATTCAAACTATTTTATTTTCAACAAGTTTTTTCTCCTTTCCAGTGATACATAAGAGTTACTGCCTCAAATTGTTAAAAGCTATATATACAAAATAGTTATCTAATTGAAGGAATTGCCATGCTGATGAACAACGATTTTCTTATTTTTGAGCTAAAATGTCCCCAATGCAATCAATGTATATACTCATTCCCTATACTTAATAATCTCCACTTCTGTTTTCAGTGAAGACCTGTAAGTATGTGAGGTGTTGCATGTAATGTGCCTAGAAGTCCTATTGCCAGGTCAAAATTATGACTATTATGAAAAGTGATATGTCTACTGTCTGCTAGGTGCTATCCCAAATGCTATTAAATACAAACTGTATCTAGGCACAGACCAACCTCAAGAGTTTGCAAACAAAAAGTGCAACAAGAGGGAACAGGGTGAGAATAACTCCAAGGGAAAGGCAAGTGCCAGATTCTAGACTAGAGTTTTTAACACCTCAAATCATATTCAGGAACAAAATTTTGACTATGATTGTAATCCTTTTCCCAAGAGCGTTTTAGGGAAGCATAACTTTGGACCACAGATGGATCTATCTAGGCCTCAAAGTCTTTACTGGAATAAAATCAGGTCATCAAGCATTTATTTATTGATTAAGACCTGCTGTGTGTCAGGCACTGTGCTGAATGCTGGGGATACAAAGAAAGACCAAAACCCCCTCCAAAAAAACAGTGCCTGTTCTCAGGGGCCTCCTGGTCAAGTCTTTCCCAAAGCCAAGTTTGTTTAAATTAGTTTTGCAAAGAGTGTTTTTGAAAGATTTTGTGTGAGCTTTTTGTTTTGAAAAGGGTTGAGTCATTAATCTAAAGAACAGAATTATTGAGCTGAAAAGACTCTAAGAAGCCATTTAATAACCATTCCCTCACCTTTCTGAGTTTTTCTTGACTTCTTCACACCAGTGTATAACCAACCTCACCAAAAGTGAATTCTTTATATCTAAACTGAGTACTTTATATACTAGCCCTCACCTATTTACTCTTGTTGTCTCCTAAAACTGTAAATCTCAAGCCAATTTAGGGTAAGCTGATGCTAAGATAAATTGACACTTTAGCTGTCTAGAGTGAAAATAATGCCAACTCTGGAAACAGAAATCCAGGGTTCAGATCCAACCTGTAACATTAACAATACTAGTGTGACTTTGGCAAGTCATTTAATCTCCTTGGTCCTCAGTTTCCTCTTCTGTAAAATGAGAGAATTATATTAGATGGCTTCTGAATTCTCTTCCAGCTCTAAATCTACGATACTGTGATACATATATATATATATGTATGCACGCACGTGTATGTATGTATGTATGTATAACTGTGCAGTAGTGGTACAAAAAAAAACCACATTTAATGAATATTATCATAATCTGATGTGAATATAATAAATTCTGTTGACTGAAGAAGCCCATGTGCAGATATTTTAAAGAGTCCCTATCCATTTAACCAATCTGTTTAATCAAAATGTTGTCTTTGGTGTTGTGTTTCATATAGCAATTGTATTTGAAGACCTAAACAGTGTTAAATTGTTTTAATAAAATTTTATATGTTTAAAAAAAATTCCTATTGCCAATGCTAAAACATCCTTACTTCAAAAATATGTACTCAAGAATATGAATACCAGAAACACATGACCACTTGAGGGATGACAGTCTTATTAGAAGAGGATGCTGGGACATAATTTAAATAAATATTTTAAGGACTCAATCTATCAAATCACTATTTTAATGTTCAAAAATTTTACTTTTGTTACTGACTTTTCCCTAGGAATAGATGTTAGTACATTAATATGATTACTGTTTACTTGATACTCCAAGATAACATAATGATTCTTTTTTCATATTTATAAAACTGTTAACAATCCATGCATTAAAATATCTTAGGGCACTACTGACTCAATTTTCTTTGACTTATAGACCTTAGAAACACACAAAAAGCTGCTCTAAGGGTCTAAAAATTAGGTTTAGTTCCATTAAGATGCAGCCTTAATTATAATTTATCAACAATATTCATTAACAACAGTTGTCCCTGAAAACTCAAATTATTTGTCAAATGAATCTAACATTAGCTTCATATCAGCATTTATTTAATTTTTTTAATTGAATTTGAGAATACAAGCAACTATGGTAAAAGCACTGGACCTCAAGGAAGACAAGTTCAAATCTGGCCTCAGGGACTTATTAGCTATGAGACTTTAGGCACTGAACCTCAGTTTCCTCAACTCTAAAATGTAAATAATAAAACCACCCATTTCATAGAGCTGTTTTGGGAATCAAACGAGATAATATTAGTAAAAAATGCTAACAATATTTGACACACAGTAGATATTATCTAAATGCTGATTATCTTCCTCTACCTTTATATTAATTTCCTAACTTTTATCCCTATTCTGTTGTTTTATTTTCTTTTTCTGGATGTAATTAAGCAGAAAAAGGACAGATACTGAGAAATATGATAAAAACTAGAAGTATTAGAATCAGATAAAAGGATCAAGGAAAGAAAAAGAAAAGAAATGGCAGTGTCATTATTTTCTACCAAAAATGATGTTAAATAATTGCTTTTAAAAACCCTTTTAATTCTACTCAAAGTTGCCAACTTGAACTTTATATCTTAATTTCATATACATCATAAATATCACATCTAATAATGTATCATAATTTTGGTTACTTTATGTAAACAATGGAACTTCTTTAAACCTATATATAGTCAACCCTCAACATTCATGGCGTTAGAGGTGCAGGATCCTTACAAATGTTAAAAACCACAAATAGCTCTAGGTCTCACACCCAAACATAATTTTAAATAATTCTGATCTTATTTATTAAACACACAAAACAATTAAGGAACACATTCCACCCATAAAATTTTTCAGTTTCTATGTGAGAAAGATTAGTATATCCCACACTATTCAGTATTCACAGTTGTTGGTGTAGGTGCAGCAACTGATTCACAGATTTCTTTCTCCTACAAAAAGTGTAAGACATAAAGATCATTGAAGGAGAACATCAAGTGACTCAGTCTGGATGGTAGAGAGATAAAGAGGAGATATTCCCAAGGAGAGTGCATAGACCATAGTTCTTTAGCAAACTGAAAATTTGGACAAAATTTAACTATTTATAATAACTTTTTCATATATACTTATGGTAGTAAATGATAAAACTGATTAATAATATACAGTATTTATGCATTGATGACATGCTAAATTTTTTAGCTTTCTTTACACATATAGTCATCTGCAATTTTCCACAGTATGCAACAAATCTCCAAAAACTCCCATTTGATTATCAATTGCCAGCTTGCAAATAAACAAAACCACAAATATGAAATCCACAAATGCTAAGAGAGGTGTGTATAGCATCTAAAATATATTTTGGTAACTTGAAAGATTTCATATTGCTACTTGGGAAATATGTTTTTATTATAAATAAGGAGATTATGCTCCTTCTCCACATTACCCTCATATCATCTGGAATATTCTGCTCAAGCTTAGATGCCACAATATGTGAATGATACTGATAATCTCAATGACATCTAGAGCAAGGTATCCAGGAGGATGAAGGACCCTGAGTCCATGTTTAACCTGGACAATAGGAGACTCAGGAAGTTGTATGCTCCCTGTTATAAGAGTCTTTCAAGCAAAGACTGAATCTAGGTTCCAATTATTACCAATAAGGAATCCCTTGAAGTGTTTGCATGTATTAGAATTCACACTATTCATATCTAAATTTTGTAAACTGTGGTCATTAGATCCAGACAAATGATAATGTGTCTTGTGAATTTAAATAATGTGACCACTTCAGGGGATTCCTTATTTGCACTAGTTGCAACATAGCAATTGTCCAGACATAGTACTTGTTCAGAATGACAGTGGTGATTACTTTTTTAGTAGATGGGCATTGAGGTTCCTCCAAATTTGAATTTCTATTATTCTGTGATTTGACCTTTGTTCAAACTAAATAGTAAACTACACAGTCTAAAATGGAAAGGCAAATTAGGCAATTGAATCAAACAGTATGGAGATTTCCCACTTGTGAGGGTCTGACTCAAAGCAATTAAGATTAAATTAAAAACTAACAGTAGCATGTTTGGCTGCTGCTGTAGCAGCTGTTACTTTATTAATGCTTAAGTAACCCTCTTGATGATTTCAATAGATATTGACTAAATTCTACCAACTTGATTTTAGTGACAGAATGATCAATGAACTTATCAACTCATAACTTTTTAGAAAATGGAAACTTTCAGAAAATGTATACGTGTGTAATTATTTGTATGCACAAGCACGTGCACACACATGCACAAGTGTGGGGCAGATCTGTTGGAATGTTGTTGCTAGAATCTGACCTACAAATATTGCTAATATTCCTGTAACTGATTTTGCACAATTATTCTCAGCTCACCCTCAATCCTTTTGAACAGCACCATGCAGTTTTACCAAAGAATATGTGCTAGAAAAAAATTAAATGTCCCCAAATACTCAATATGTCATTATAACTTCCCAAACCAAAGAGCCATTAAATAAAGTCTATACATAGGACATTTAATGTTATCACCTGCAATAATAAAATCATCCAGAATCATTCATATCACTCACATACAAATGAATATTATAAACTGTTACTCCTCACTACAGTACAGCAGTGACTGAGAATAGATCATTCCACACATAAATCTAACTTTTAAAAATACTTATTTCAAGCATCAGGGTCTTTAAACATAATTTATATTATTTTCTTTGTTCTCTAAAAAAATCAGTTAACTAAACATGAATGATTTTCTATTGAAGTTCTATAATTCTGACAGCTAAACTTAAATCCTGAAGAGAGAAATCCTTATTTGATAAGTAAAATACATCATTACTCAGTGAAAATTGATCCTTTGATTTATTTGACAAACAGAAGATTGGAGAAGAAAAAGATGCCAACAATATTCTCTAAAACAAATCCGTATTCAAATTTTTTAAATGAAGCAGAAAATTAGGGATTGATTCAGTACATTATTTAAACTCATGTCACACTTTTCGGTGCCTTTAAAACAACTGCAGAGTTTATAGTCGCTGATTTTTCAAAGCTATTTCAGCTAGGCATTTTCTGTCAAGTCTTTTTTTCATCAGCTTTCACAGATTGAAGCTATGGGACCATAACTAGTGGACCAAGAAACAACTACTAGCACTAAGATGGATGACCATGAACTACAAGGAACCTTCTTAATCAAAACCTGTACTTGTAATTCTGCTCTGGGAAAACATTTCCACCAAGGTCTATGTAATGGCCTCAGAAGATGGGATTCCCACAGTTATGGAAATTAATAGGCAATAGATGTAACTAGTCAGTGCTTTAAGAGTATGTATTATGATTTCTTTCTTTTAAAACTGGACATATAAATAAATATAGAATACTCTTGGGGATATATGTTCTGTATTCATTTATGTCATGCCAATGAGATGAGCAATCCATCAAAGAATATAGATAAAATATAATTAGAACAAACTTTACAGGACTTCCTTCAATGTTATAGTAGAGTTTTAGTAAAAAAAAAAAAAAGGAATTAGAAATTATGACTAGAAATTGCAATTCTGTAAGTCTAGGTAGTTGAACATAGCTAACACAAGACTTAATTGAATTGAAATGTAAAAATAAAGGTTACAGTTTAAAAGAAGAAAAAAAAGACATCAGATGCACATAAAATACAAGGAATAGACACTGCCCAGCTTTTGTGCATTAACTTCCAGGATTTTTGTTTCTTTGTTTTCCATACGATTCAGAGCTAGAAAGGACTTTATAGAAGATTCAGTCAAAACCATTTAGTTTATAGATTAGAAAATTGAGACTCATTACTGTGAAGGGAATTATTTGTTTCCTGGAATATCTAATTTTTTCTAATATTTCAAATTCAAGAAAAGTGCAGAGAATTACATACTGGCCAGTTCTTTACTTTTCTTTTTCACATTATTTAGTTCTCCAAAGGCTTAGAATCAAATTTCCCATTTCTCTCCTCTCTTTTTCCCTCTCCCTCTCCCTTTCTCTTTCCTTCTTCCTCTCCCTCCCCTCCTCCCTCTCTCTCTCTCTTTCTTTCCCTTCACAAATTTATGTATTCTCATATATTTGACATCATCTAAAGTATACCATGCCCACTGCTCAATTTTATGCAATCTAGGCCATTCTCCAACTCAATTTCCTCCATTGCAAGTGTTCCTCAATACACACCAAAGGAATTTTACATTTCAATCGATTTTTAAAATGAAAGGCTTAGTGTTAGCTTAAAATTGCTTAAAATAGACAACTTTATTTTATATGAATGAATATGTGAATTTTGTTTTGCAGGGAGGGAGGGTGTTCAGACCCATGGGTTCATTACAGGAAATTCTGAGGGAGGAAATTCCCCCAAACAATACAGATCAATAAATGCTCTACAATTTATAGTTTTAGAAATTTGTTTAAAGGACTTAGAGCTCAAATTAATTGAAAATGGTCTCAGAGGGAGTATATATCAAAGGTGAAACCTGAACTCTAATCTTCCTGACTCCAGCCTGATTCTCTATTCACTCTTCCAGACTACCTCTCATAAAACATGCACAACTATATTTCAAAGGAAATTTTGCTAAGATCTGAAATACTTAAGCCATTCAAAGAGTGATACCTCAAAGGATAAACAAGAACCCATGCACTATTACTATAAGGTATACTCCTTCAAGCATTGTAACTTAAAGGGAATTGGGGGAGACAGGAAGAAGGGGATAACACTTAAGTTTTGCTGCAAAATCTCCAATTTGAGGGCTAGTCATTTTGACCTTTCCTTCTCTGTTGTTTTTCCTGGCCTTACTTGATAGAGAATTACTGAAACAAAGAAAACCTGTACTTGGACCATCTCTCACCATTCCTGAAACCATTTAGCAAAAGAGGTGTATCATTATTCATTTGAGCATATATGAATATTTGGGGTAATGCTATTACAGTATTAAATAAGATTTTTAAAAAGATTCAAAGAGCAGATAAACTGATAAAAAAAACTACAGCAGTTTGTGTGTGTGTGTGTGTGTGTGTGTGTGTGTGTGTGTGTGTGTGTGTGAAATATTCCTTTCAGGTATTCCTAGGTTCAAGTACTCTCATTGGCTTGTTTTGCTGCCACACCTGCCGGTGGCAAGTATCTTTCTTCTTTGAAGGACAAAAAACTAAAAGTACATCCTTGCTTACACAGTGGTCTGTCCCCAAAATTTTTAGGGATACTCTTTATACTAGTTTCATCAAAGGCAGTAGAAGTAGTTAATTAATACAGAAATATCAGCAGACTTTTTTTCTTTAAAAAATACATGCAAAATATTATCCCTAAAAAGACTTCAAAAGTCAAGGAAAGCATAATTATAATGGATAATATACTTACATAGATTTCTGTTGCTCATTAAGCTCTAGAATTTTAAGAATACATCATTTTTATATCAGAGATATGAATAAAAGGTTATTGGGCCCCCATTTAGCAATAAGCATTTTCCAATAAAAAAAATTACAATAGAACCATCATTGGAAAAAATTAGCAATTGAAGCATAAAATGACTAAGTGCTTAAAGCCTAGAAATATAAATATATTTTTATTTTTTGTTATTAAAAGATTAAAATACTCTTCCTTGCCTCATTTGGTGAAGAAAGTATTCTTCTGAATGGGGTTTGTTAGGAGCAAGTATGTCCTTCGAAAGGATATTATCTACTCAATAATAAAGGTAAAATCTATGAAATACAGTTATACATAAAACACCTGGGAAGATTCCTACTCTTGGTAACATTTTCCAAACATAGCCTTCTATTTTTTCTAATTTATTTTATCAATGTTTGGAAGCACATTATCTTCACAATTCTAGTTTGTTTGTTTTTTTTCTTTTCATAAATGTAATCATTAAATAACAGGAGACTTTACACAAAGGCTCTCATAAAAATGGGTGTGAAAGAAAACTAGCATTTCAAAGTTAGAATAAAGCTAATGCATATAGTTTTCAAAGTAATATATGCTCTGTTTTGGTCATAGGTACTCACGAGGTAGCTAACATGGAATATACAAAGGAAAAATGTGATATTATTCCTCCAACCTGAGGAGCTTATACAAGTTCCAAATAGTCAATAAATTATTCAACAAACATTTATTAAGTATTGAGTATTTGTCAGAAACTGGGGATGCAACATAAAGAGAGAAATGAAACAGATCCAAAAGTGATCAGTATCACAAAATACTGGGGAGGAGTGGTATACATTCTATTTATGGATAAAATATATACATATATAAAATTATCTTAAAAATTAATAGTTTTTTTAAGGGGAAGGAGGAAGGACATTCCAAGCATGGAGTACAGAAAATGCAAACTCCTCCACAATGTGAAAGCAAGGACTGAAATAACTTCAGATGGCTAAATAACAAAAAGCAAAAAGATTTATGGGAATGAATCTATGGGCTTTTACAAGAAAAAAAAAGTCCCACAGAACTTGGGGTCTTGACATGACCTAAATAACGTTGGCTAGTAACAAGATTCAGGGTTATTCAAAAATCTTTGCACAGTGACAGATTGTTTTGAAAAGATCGAGGGACACTGGACATTTTGTTACTGTGGCCATTCCTGGCAGTGACCCAGGGATTACAACTACACAACCTTCTAAACAGCATAAAAATTGACTTTAACAACAGGTCTCAACAGAGCAGTGAATGTGCACATTCATTCCTACTGTGACATCAATGATTTCAACCCTCTCTTTGAACTTTGGAAAAGTCTAACCAATAGTGGCTGCCCTCTAGACTAATCCTTCCTTTCCTCCTCCCCACAAAACAAACAGAAAAATGTAAGAATCTGACCCTGAACAATTATTGTGGTTAAGAGTTTTTGTTTAAAAAAGGTGTTTTAAGCAAGTAGGGTTGTTTAAATTTCTAAAAACAACATATAGGTACATCAGGAAGAAAACATGACCACAGAAAGGATCCAAAATTATTCTGAGAAGAAATAACTGAGGAGATTTTTTCAGAAGATTTTACATGATATGTATATGTAACAAGGAGGGAAAGGAAAGTTTGATGACAGCATAAGCACTCATAAGGATTTTCTCCACAATAAATAGATTCAAAGAACTGCCCACATTTTCTTCTGCCTTATTAAAAATTCTCAAATATCCCTTTCAGATTTGACAGCTTATAATAAAACAAAAATGTACATTTTTCATTTATACTTTGGATCACATGCTTATAAAAAACTGCTAACATCTAAAAATAACTAGTCTTTCTTAGCTTACTTATGGTAATATATATACATATGTAATTGAATATATGCATATATATAATTGAATTTGGTAAGAATTTATTAAGCATCTATTACAGCTATACTTAGGACAGGTAGGTGGTACCGTGGAGAGAGCACTGGACCTGAAAACAGGAAGGCTTATGTTCCTCGGTTCAAATCTGACCTTAGACACTTACTAGCTCTGTGATCCTAGGCAAGTTGCTTAACCCTGCTTGCCTTAATTTCCTCATCAGAAAAATGAGTTGGAGAAGGAAATGGCAAACCACTCCAGTATATTTGCCAAGAAAACCCAAAATGGGGTCACAAAGAATCAGGCAGAATGAACAACTACAGTTATCCTTCTGACTCTTAGGACAACATTGGTCCTCTCATCCTGGAATTTCCCTCGTTACCTTGAACCTTCTCAGTCCTCACAAATCACTTCACCATGTTCGCCCCTTTCTCATTAGTGAGTTCCTTTCCAGATCTCCATTTTCAGGACAGGTCCATGATACCCAAGCTTCATTCACCTCCCAGCTCTACTTCTGACTATACAGAGTCTGCCTCCAGGATCCCATGTCAGTAGTCTTTATTTCTCTACCCCATCCTCTGCTTTTTGGCTCCCTTTTATGTATTGTCTACCCCCATTAGAAAATTACCTCCTTTAGGGTAGGGACTATCTTTCTTCTTGCTTTTGTTTCTGTCTCAGCACTTAGCACAGTGCCTGGCACGAAGGAAACAATAAATGCTTGTTATCCTGTGAACTTGTTTTGCATTTTTGCTAAACTTACCTCTGAATATTGGAGTTAAAAGATAAAAACTATACCATCTTTACCCTAAAAGAATTTACAACCCACTAAAAGAAACATGTACATATATAAGTAAGTAGAAATCATATACCAAGTAAATACAAAGTAATTTTAAGAGTGGGATTCTAACAACTAGTGGTATCTGATCAAGAAAGGCATCAGGTTGGATGGTATATTTAAGCAGGGCCTCAATTAACCTAGGGATTACAAGAGGCAGAGGTGAGGAAGACATACATTCTAGAATTAAGGCATGATCTTGCAAAGACCCAGAGGCAGTGGATGAAACATTGGATATGGAAAATAGAACAGAGTCCAGTTTTAAAAGCTATTTCTTCACTTGATACTCTATCACTGTGAATCATAAAACATCATAATCTGGGAGGAATCAAAATGGCAGATAATTCAAAGTGAACTGGAAATATCCCCATTTGGGAAGGGCTGACTGGAGTATAATTAAAATGCAGCATATTACCAACAATTATTTATAACAACCTGCACTATAAGCAATTTGAGAACTTAACATACTGAATAAAGCAAAGGGCTAGGCAGTGATGACTCTGTAACAAGATTGATAACAACTTTATAACAATAGCTGAGTTCTATGTCAAAACACAAACATCTGTCAGACAAAAGTCATGAAAGTCAATCTTCATAGGAATATGACATATAGATATATAGATACTATCTTTAATGAATGCTATTCACAGTTGGTACTCAAAAAATGTTAAAGATGGGGGTAGCTAGGTGGTTCAGTGAATAGAGCACTGGCCCTGGATTCAGGAGGACCTGACTTCAAATCTGACCTCAGACACTTGACACTTACTAGTTTTGGGAGCTTGGGCAAATCACTTAACCCTGATTGCCTTGTCTCCTCCCATCTCCAAAAAGAAAAAGAAAAGGAAGAAAGAAAGTAGTTAGCTAATAAACCATTTTCCTTCAGGAACATATAAAATAGATTTTTTTTTGTTCATGCCTGTGACTTAATCTGCATAGGAATACCCTTTAAAAAGCAAATCAGTAACTTCTCTGTAATTTAAAATCATAGAGGTTGCCTGAAACAACAAGTGGAGTGTGGGGTCGAGGGGTAGAGAAGGCAGGGGGAAGGGAATAAGTATATATTTAGTACCTACTATGTGCAAGGCACCATGCTAAGCACCTTTACAGATATTATCTCATTTGATCCTTATAATAACTGTACATGATAAATACTATTATTATTCCCATTTCACACTTGAGGAAACTGAAGTAAACAGAGGTTAAGTGACTTGTCTAGAATCATATAACTAGTAAATTTCTGAGGTCAGATTTGAATTCAACTCTTCCTAACTCCAGGACCAGCATTTTATCCTGTATACCAATAGCTGCCACCAATAGCCACATAGTGAATATATGCTAGAGTCAACAGTTGAACCCAGGTCCTTCTGACTTTGGAGCTGGATATCTATACTGTATACAATTTTTGTCCCTCAATGTTTGTCCCTCTTGGAAAAATGTCTTACCAGACATAGGGAGGATAATAAAGAGTAGGCTATAACTGCTCAACCATATACCTTGGAAGAGAGAAAGCTGACTTCACATAGTATTCCTGGGTGACTTAGATTATACTGGTTCTAATGAATGATAATGAAGGTATATAAGAGAAAAACAGAGGCAAAATATGAAGCTAATGAGATATCCTGGTAGTTATTCTAGCTTAATATATACTTCTTGTCCCAGAAGAAGTCACACTTAGAAAATTTAATGTAGGGTCATCAGCAAAATAATTGGATTAATGTTAAAGAAATGTATCAAGTCATTTAAAAAAGATACTCACAGGAGAATGAACATGGTCTGTCAAAATTTTTATAATACACATACAATAATTCAAAAAGAACTCTGGTTTAAGTCAGTTTGGTATTTCCCTCCACTCCCATTAGAATGTATATTGTTAGGGGTGGCTAGGTGGCACAGTGAGTAAAGCACCAGACCCAGAGTCAGGAGGACCCGAGTTTAGTTCTGGCCTCAGACACTTAACACCCCCCCACACACACACACACAAATACTAGCTGTGTAACCTTGGGCAAGTTACTTAACACCAATTGCCCTCCAAAAAGTAAAATAAAAAAAAGAATGTATATTCTTTGAAGACAGGCACTGTTTTTTTTTAATCTTTGTATCCTCAGCACTTAGCATAATGCTTAATATATAGTAAGCACTTAATAAATGCTTATTGAGTGACTGACTTTAAGAATTTATTGTTGCTGTTCAGTCATTCAGTCATGCCTGATACTTACTTCATGACCCCGTGGACCATACACACCAAGCCCCTTTATCTTCCACTGTCTTTTAGTCTGTCCAAATTCATATTCATTCTTTCTATGACACTATCTATTTGTCTTATCTGCTGCCATCTCCTTTTTCTTTTGCCTTAAATCTTCCCCAGCATCAAGGTCTTTTCCAATGAGTCCTATGGTCTCATTATGTGGTCAAGGTCTTTAAGCTTTAGCTTCAGTATTTGACTTTGCAATGAATACCCTTAATTAATATAATTAACTATTGACTGATTTGATCTCCTTGCTGTCCAAGGGACTCTCAAGTCTTCTCCAGCTCCTCAATTCAAAAGCATCAATTCTGTGGCATTCAGCTTTCCTTATAGTCCAACTCTCACAACATTATGTTGCTATTGGAAAAACCACAAGTTCCTCAAGAGACAAGAAGATGATCTGGTACTCCCATCTCTTTGAAGACTTACACATTTTGTTGTGATCCACACAGGCATAGGCTTCAGTATAGTTAATCAAACCAAAGTCAATGAAATAATGCAAAATACTTTAGCCAGTTCTCAGCTTATTTATAACTTTTAAAGTAAAATAAAAATCCTGGTATTCATAATAAATCTACATACAGGTTAATACAAATAATGAATCCTGTGAAATGATCATATTATTTGAATTATCTCTGCATATTCCCACTGTGCTGGAACCAATTACCATATTTAACATATATTATAACTTCAAACAATGGAAATTCAAATAATGCAAATGCTTTATGGGATCCATTTTTCACACTAATTGAGACCTAGCTGTAATGAATGATGTTAAATCATCTGAAAAAAAATTAAATAGTTTTCAATATGCTGCTTAAGAATATAAGAAGTAAGGGGAGGCCAGGTGGCTCAGCAAGTAAAAGCACCGGCTCCAGTGTCAGGATGACCTGGGGATCAAATCCGGGCTCAGATACTTAGCACCACACACAGAAATAACTGGCTGTGTAACCTTGAGCAAGTTACTTAACCCTGGTTGCTTAAAAAAAATCAAATAAAATTTTGGGGCAGCCAGGTAGCACAGTGAGTAAGAGCACCGGCTCTAGTGTCGGGATGACCTGGGGGTCGCATCCGGGCTCAGACACTTAGCACCCACCCAGAAACACCTGGCCATGTAACCTTGAACAAGTTACTTAACCCCAATTGCTTAGGGGCAGCTAGGTGGCTCAGCAAGTAAGAGCACTGGCTCCAGTGTCAGGATGATCTGGGGATCAAATCTGGGCTCAGATACTCAGCACCACACTCAGAAATAACTGGCTGTGTAACCTTGAGCAAGTTACTTAACCCCAATTGCTTTAAAAAAAAGAATATAAGGAGTAATGCATTTTAGAATATTTTCCATCCAAATTGATTAAAATTAGTTTGGATGTTTAAGGAGTACCTTAGTTATATGGACAATACTTGATTATCTAAAAGGACCATTCCCCAAGGGCTCTGAAGAGCCAAGATTTTGCTGTGTTTTTCTTCCTTCTTTCTTGTAAAGAAATTATATGTTCAAATTCATGAGGTATTGGTTAAAAATTTCACAATATACCTCTATTCTACCTTTTGGCAGGGATGGGAATGCCAAGCATTCTTGTTGCCTGATGGAGCATCTAAGTAATCAAGTTTCATGTGACCTTTAAAAATTCAATTTGTGACCAACATAACCTTTCTCTGTTTCTTGTTTTTGTTTTTGTTTTGGCAGAGAAGGGGTTAGAGGTTGGTAGTGAAGGATTATTTCTGTCCTTTGCTCAACTGGCCAAGGTTATATTTTAAAAAGGTTTTCTTTTTTCTTCCCAATATTTCATCTCACCTCATTCTAGAATTTTTTGATGTATCATACTATTGTGCTTAATGAAATTGTTTGTATATATCTTCCTTAATTGGAATAAAAAAATAACACTGTTTCAAACAGAATTGAGAAATTATATTTTAGTAAGAAAAAAGTTATTTTTTATCTAGATACTATTATTTTCTAATATATTTAAATTTATAAAAATGAATTTGGTTATGGGGAGAAAAATATGTGCTTAAATAAAAGACAATATCCCTTAATTTTATAATGTAAACCTTGACTTCATATTCACAAGAGGTAAATTGATTTGTAATCCCAGTGAATGCCATATGAACTCAAATCCAATCTTTGTCAAGTGACCAAAAGAGGAAAATTAGAAAAACTTAATGTGAACCTGAACATGGTTAGATATTTTAAAACTATAAATCAATGACTATGTATGACTGAAGCAAACTTATCAAAGGCAAATCAGAGAAGAAGAAAATGTAATAGGAAGTGATCAATGGAAATGATCAATTATTATCTATGTATCACGTTCTATTCTCTGTTAAGTGGTTTTGGCATAAAACAAGAAAGGTTAATTTGAGGGCAATTAAGTACCAACCTAGCAAGTCTAAGAATGGTTGCCCTTAAAGTGGTCAAGCACATCAGTTGGAAAAGAGGTATTTATAAACTAAAGTCCATGTTATTTAAAGAATAATGGAAAACTCAAGTAAAGAAAATGAAGTGGAATTGGAACCCCAAAACAAGAACTGGATGATTTTGTAATTCATGCTAATTACTGTTTAAACCATCTATTTCTGTGTTAATGGTGTCTATATTCATATCTTTTGGAAGTATTTTCCAGTTAAAGTATAGCATCATTCCCATGAATAAACTGATGATAAATTTTAAAATTTAGATTTATGTAGAAATTTATGGCAGAAATTTACATACAAAATTCCAAAGAACTCTCATTTCATCTCTGTCAAGTGGGTGCTGCAAATATCTCCATTTTACAAATAGGGTTAATAGAATTCAGATTCAAACCTGTGTTCTGACTTGAGGTCATATGGGCTTTCTACTATACAATACTGATTCTGTATGGTGCTAAAAATAAATTATAAGGCCATGTTTTGACTGTATTATTCACTAAATAGATTATTAATTGGGTTTATATCATAATCATAATAAATTATCACTAATAATTATTATCTCATTTGATCCTTAAAATCACCCTGAAAGACAGGTGCTGTTTTTTACCTCCATTTCACAGATAAGCAAATTGAGTAAAGTTAAGTAATTTGTCCAGGGTAACACAGCTACTAAGTGTCTGAGGCTAGATTTGAACTCAATTCTTCTTGATTTCAAGCCTGGTATACTGTGCCACCTGGCTGCTTGAAGTTTAAAAAACAAATAAACAAACAACTAACTAATAGATAAAGAAGGAATAAATGTGTTTGTAGACTTCATTGTTTTTAGGTTTATCTGAGTTTAAATGAAATAATTTGTTTTCTGAGGAACTGTGACCTACAAAAATGAAATTAAAATTGACAAAAGCTTTGATTAATATTATTAATCATTCTCTGATAATTCAAGCAGTAGTACTTCCAAGTAAGGGCACAATGACCAAAATCTGTTTTTATCATTAGTACTATACAATTTTCCTATTATAGTTTACTCCCTGCAGTACTTAACACAATTTCCCATGAATGAGAAACTCAATAAATGTTGACAGTGACCATGAAATTTGATCTAGTTAGAAAATGGATTTGTTTCCATATCATAAAAAACATTAGCTTGAGAAATTTTCAGAAACCGTGTCTGTGATTTCCTAGGGAAAACAGGTGTGAATCACTTTTGACCACTTACTGAGAACACTATTTTTAGTTCACAAATTTATTTGGTTACTCTCAGATATTAAGATACAATAACAGCTAACATTTATAGAATACTTTAAGGTTTTCAAAATGATTTACACATCATCTCATTTGTTCCTTACAATTGTCTTGGGAGATAGGTATGATTAATGTCTCCATTTTACAGATGCAGAAACTGAGGCAGATAGCAATTAAGTGATTTGCCCAGGGTCACAGAGCTGCCTATCTCAGGTCATCCTGACTGTGAGTTCAGCACTCTATCCACTGTGTCACCTACCTGCCTCAAATATCTAAAAATCCAAAATGCAAATTATTATCTATGTATCACTTTCTATTTTCTGTTCTCTGCACATTAGATGTACCAGTTCATTATAAATTCTGGATGTCAGATCTTTATATGATATATTTTTTTTCTATTTTCTTTTTGAAATTAGAAATATTTGGGTTTTATTATGCAGAATGCTTTTTTATTTTGGCATAAAAAATCCATTGATTTTTGTCTCCAACAATAATGAAGACATTAAAGTTACCCTTGATGAAGAATGACAGGCGTCTATAGCAAAGTATTAAGAGAGTTGGTCTCAAAGCCAGGACTATTTCACATCCCACAGCTGACATATAGTAGCTGTGTAACCCTGGAAAAGTCACTTTAACTTCACAATGCTCTAGGTAACTCTTAAAGACTATAAATTGCAGAAAAGTTGTCAACCTGCATCAGTAGAGGGAGTTCCTCACCTGCAAATTATCTCTACTAAAGAAATCACAAGACTAGACCCTATTTCTCAGGAGACTATTAGATATCAAATTCATTGGGTTGGAGTCTGCTGGGACTGGGAAGAGCTCTCACTGATGATACACCTTTGTAAACAATCAAAACAAAACAAAACAAAAATACTGAAAAACAAAGCGTGACACTGTCATTTGAGCCTGAGAATGGCTATGTTGGAAAGGAGAGACTGTTGGAGGAGGCACAACACGACAACTGCCTTCACACATTTGAAGAAATGTCATATGCAATATGGACAGAGATTATTTTGTTTGGTCTCAGCAGAAATAGGTGAAGTGGGTAGAATTTGCTGGAAGAGAGATTTAGCATCTATCTAAAAGGAGATGAAAACCTTTCTAAAGAATTTAGAACATCCCAAAGTATAAACATAGTTTGGTCTGAAGCTAATAGATTCCTTTCAAGTGAAGAATGGTTGATTATTTATGTCTTATATTATGTCTGTCCTCAAGAGGATCCTTGCCTGGGACAAGGTTGGATTGTCTCTGAGGTCCTTTCCAACTCTGAGATTCTATGATTTTCCAAATATAGAACTGCATATAGAACCCATCTTTTAGAGGAAGAAGGATACTGAAAGACCATGAAGTCCAACCTCCTGAGTTTTATAGAGACCAGTGAAACTCAGTAAAACCTAGGCCTAAGTGTGACTTAAAATAGGGCTTTGGAACAAACACAAAATAAGTGTATGGAAGCTGTGCATACGTCAGGCCTGAATTATTATAATCTTTATTGTGTTGGCTTCTCACAAATACTACAACCCCAAAATAATCTATATACAACAAATAAAAATAATTTTCCAAATCAACTACTAAATAATGTCATTCATCTATATTCTAATGATGCCAAATCTTGAATCAAATATCATTCGTTACTCTCTCCAAGTACTCCCTTACCTTTTGTTTCATTGTCTGTGGAAGTTATCATTTATTTTAATCACCATATTCCATATCCAATCATTCTCCCTCTCTTCCATTCTAAGGATTCTATTCTTTCCAAAAGTTTTTTTTAAAATTAAACCTATCCCATAAAGATATATATATATATATATAGATATATATATATATGTGTGTGTATGTGTGTATATATATGTGTGTGTGTGTGTGTGTATAATTTAGTTTAATATGGTAAAAATAATTAATGAAAAGGCAGAGTCAAATATTTAGCTGATAAAGATTTTTGGTGAGAAAGTTCGTCAAATGCAAGAAGGAATAATTAATTTTAAAAAACTAAATTCTCAGAATAATATCACTATGGCTGCTTGGTATTGTAAAAATTTAGGGGTTTTTAATTTTTTTTTACTGAGGTCTTCTATTTTCTTATATCATCATAGTTATCTGCAGTATCTCTTAGCCCCTTATCTCTGCCCTGAGGGTCATCCCTCATATAATGAATAGAATTTTTTAGGAGTTAAAAATAGTTAGCACAACTAACTGATACACTGAAAAAGTCCCAAAATGTACAATATGTAATACTTGTGGACATCCCACCTCCAGGGAAGGGTAGGTTGGAGGTATCCTATCATATCTCTACATTCAAGTCATGTTTGATCTTTATAACTTTGTTACATTCACTTTTGATTTGCAAGTCTGTGTTAGTGTATGTGTGTTTTTTTCCATTACCAATGGATATGGTCTTTCCATTTACATTGTAGTCATTGTATATATTGTTTTCTTGGTTGTGTTTACTCTTTATCAGTTCATGTAAATCTTTCCATGATAATTTTTATTCATCCTATATATCATTCCTTACAGTGCAGTAATATTCCATTACATTCATATACCACATTTGCTTAGATTTTGCCCAATTAATGAGCATGTCCTTTGTATCTTATTCTTTGCTAGTATAAAAAGTATTCAAATATTTTGGCACATATGAAGACTTGCTCCCTTCTTGTCACTCCCAAACTCTACTTTACAATTGTTAACGTTTTATCCTTGAGGTTTTGCTTTTATATATTACATAAGTCCTTTAATAAGTTCCTTTTTTATTTTCTGCTTTTATCTGATTATTTAATTTTTCCATTTCTATTTTTTCGTCTCAGTCAAGTAGATTTTCCCTCTCTTCTCCTCTTCTACAAGTCCTGTTCATTAATTTCATATCATCAAGTAGTTACATGACAGTAACTTATGAACTCTACCTTGTCAACTAAATTCCATCTTTCTCTTATCCTCTTCAACTAGACTTCATTTAACATCACTTTTGCAATCCTTTCAAGAGAGGTTTTCTCTAACCCTCTGTATTATTCATCCTTTCTGTCTACTCCAGACTCTTATTCTCTGGTTTATGACCCTTATAATTATCTAGTTGCTTTCTATTTTCTGTATTCTTCATGAAATCAAAATGTCCAATGTATCCATTCTGTGCTCCAGTTTTTGCCACTGCCTTGCAAAATTTGCCCAGTTGATTCCCTTTCTCAATTGTAGAAAGGCATGGTCCCATTTTTTTTAAATGATGTAAAAAACAATGAATTAGATCATGCTAGACTTTGGTGTCAAGGACAGTTGTTTTACACATCAAAAACAATAATTTGTCTTTGACTCTTCAAAATCCTTTAAACTCAGTTTAATTTATGAAGCTTTTTAAAATTAGACTTCCAGCTAAGTAGGGATATTCATTAAAGGAAACTAAAAACATTCATTTCACTATTTGTGAGCATATAAATATACAAATATTCATGTGCATATGTGTGTATGTGTGCATATAAAATGTATATCCTCCCCAAAAACATTTTAGTAGCATTCCTCATTGATCAACAACAAGACAATGAATCAGGAAACCTCTAAACTAATACCGATTTAGCAATTTTTCATAGACTGGGAGTTTTGCTGTATGATAAATAGTTGAAAGCACAGCTGAAGAAATGTTGCTGTATTCTGGCCTTACTAGCTAGACAGTTTAGCCAATAGAACTAATTTCCTGGTCATAAATAACAACCATGGTGATTATACATTTAAACTCTATTAAAACCATATGCATTGGATAGGAAATGCCTCAGTGAGGAAACCTGCTTTCCCAGTTCAGAACAGCAAATATTTCTTATTTCATAGTCTCAAAGAGTATCTAGAAAGGAGAAGAGAAGAGAAGGGGATAAGCATTGATATAGCACTGACTATGTGCCAGACATTGTGCTCAGTTCTTTACAAATATCTCATTCGATCTTCGAAACAACCCTGCAAGGTAGGTGCTGTTGCTATTCTCATTCTGCAATTGATGAAACTGAGGCAAACAGGGTCTTGCCCTGCGTCACATAGTCAACATGTTTGAAAGATAGAATTTAAACACTAGGCTTCCTGACTCTAAGGCAGATTCTTTAACCACTACACAAGTCTACCGCTCACCTATATCTACCATGATCAGTCAAATATTTATATCACTCAATGTGTGGCAAAATAAAGTTAATTGTGACAAATTACAGAAGTTGAAAAGTCTGAATTCTATTTTTGCTTCTACCATTTTCTAACAATACCCAATCAATAATTAAATATAATTATATAGCCCACACTTGTCTGGCCATGCCCAGTTTGAGCAACATGAAGGTTAGCATGCCCTACCACAGCTGGGATGTGCTGGGGGTAGAGAGTCTTGTTTGATTGACTGCTCTAGTCTTTAAAACTGATAAGATTGGTATGATCACTTTTGTTTTTTTGCTTCTTTTTTCTACCATGTTTTCTTTCAGTAGTTCTTATTGGCTGTGTCCAGAGAATGAAAATCCCAATTTACCCACAGGGAAGATGCCATGACGAAAGGAGAAGGATGTTTCTGCTTTTGCTCACTCTCTTCTACCCCTGACTCTAAGAAATAGGTCTAAAAAGTATTTGTTTCTGTTCTGTGTTGTTTTTCCTCAGTTTCAACTACTAAAGGTGATCCCAATGGACCAGGAGTTTGAGCCATGGTGAACTTGAAGCCATGATTGTAGGTGAGGTAATGACCAGCTCCAAATGGAAGAACTGAAGAGCCAGGATGCTTAGAACTTGAACCTTAGAGTGGTTTTGTACTTGAAACTAGGGACAATGCTCTATAGGAACTAAGCTAAGCTATGAATATAAACCCTTCCTCTCCAAAAGGGCTGAGGTGTAAAGGGGTAAAAGGATTATTTCTCTCATGTGTTAGCAAGAATAAGTTTGTATGTTTGTGATCATACATTTTAAAGTAAATATTTTGTGTAAAAGCTAATCTATTAGTAGATAAATGAAACTGAGGTGCAGAGGGTCCCCCCTACACTTGAGAGAACATATTCAGTGGGGCAGTCACTGGCAGAGAGCCTAGGTACCCCTCAGTCTCCTTAAGGGTGCCAAAGAAGTCAGGGGGAAGGGTCATCTAATATACCTAACCTTCAGGGAATAGGAGTCATGATAGCAAGTGCTACAATTATAAAATCTAAATGAGAGTAATAGACTTCACTGTCTTTTCACTGACTTTTAAAGATATAGAAATTATTTAATTTAATAAGCATTTAAGTGTCTCCTAAGTAAAGAGAACAAGGTAGTGTGAATAAGAAGACCAAAAAAGAAAAATAAAGAGTCCCTATCCTTAATTGTATTCTTTCTGTCTGCTGCTTAACTGGCCAAGGTTACATTTTCAAAATAGTTTCTTTTTTCTTTCCAATATTTCATGTCACCACATTCTAGAATTTTTTGATATATCAGACTGTTTTTGTTTAAAGTTATTTGTATATTAGTTACTTGCTATATAATATGAACATAAATAAAAACAAAGTAATTTTTGGAACATTAAAAATTGGAGGAATTAGGTAAATAATATTTATGAAAAAGGAGACACTGAGCCCAACCTTGACATAAACCAGGGATTCTAAGAGTGTTAGAATCATGATAGTTATACCAAGGCACAGAGACTTGAGATGGATGAAATATGATGAATGGGCAACATCAAGCTGTAGAGTTTGGCTGGAATGTTGAGTGTGTGAGGGGGACTATTATGAAATAAGTCTAGAGAGATAGACTAGAAGCAGACTGTGAAAGTATTTAAATAGAAAATAGGGGAGGGGTGTGTGTGTGTGTGTGTGTGTGTGTGTGTGTGTGTGTGTGTGTGTGTCTGTGTCTGTGTCTGTGGGGGGAACCTCTTGGATAATCTGGTGAAGCCTATGGATACCTTATTTAAAATATTTTTAATCCATAATTGAATGAAATGCTAAATTTTAGTTAGAGGTTAGTGAAAATAAAGATGTATTTTTTTCCTATCCAAATTTATGGACCACCTAAAGTTTATCTAAAGATCACATGGAGGTCTGAGGATCTCAGGATAAGGACCCCTGACCTAGAGCAAGCTCTGAAGTTCTTTGAGCAGAGGAATTATATGATTACTGTGTTTTAGGAATATCAATTTGGCAGCTGTAAGTGAATTGGAGAAGGGAGAGAACGGGGTGGGAGGAAAGGTATTTCACCACTTTCAAGATTTTACTCTATTTACCCTTCAAAAGAATAATAGTGTATCATCCTTAAAAAAATAAATGGGGGGGGGCAGGTGGCTCAGCTAGTAAGAGCACTGACCTTGAGCAAGTTACTTAACCCCAAATACTTTAAAAAATAAAATAAAAATAAAAAATAATAAATGGGGATGATAAAAGCTCCTACCTCCCAAAATTGTTGTGAAAATCAAATGAGATATTTTTGTAGCACTTAGCTTAGTGTCTGACACAAAATAGGTTCTATGGCTATTATAATTATACATCAGCTGCTGTCCCCAAAGGAGACAATTAGCCTCAGACTATGTAAAATTACATCAGTTTATCCTTTGACTGTTTCAACCTAGCAGAAATAACTCACCAAAGCATAAAAAAAAAACTAACTATAAAGTTCTGTCTGGAACACATAACTTAGAAAACTCCCCCTATAGTCCTTTGGGATCTTTTTTTCTGAATATCTGTGTCACTTGGTATTTCTCTTTCTCTCACAATTCACCTATCTGAGATTTATCAAGGTATGTTAAATTCTATTGATGTTTAATCAGGAAAATGGACAGCTCTGGATAGATACCTTACATCCTACTATAACAGGCTATCTGTAGTAACAGGAAGGAAATGGAGAGCTGACCTGAGCTGGCCAGATTGCTAAGAGGGGCAGTCATCATTGAGACCTAAAGTGAGACAAGAACTAGGAAGGCTTGCATTAGAAAGGAAGGCTCTTAGTGCCCTGGGTTCCAATCTCTTCCACTTAGGGAAAAAAAGAATCTTTATATCTTTGAAAGCTGAATAGAAGATAGGTAAGTAAAAAACTAAAGAATACCAAAGTAATGGCAAAGAGAAGTGGAAAAGCTAGAACAAAAGTGAGAGATATTTCAGATTAAAATTAATGATCTTTTTTTCGGATAGTATATTCTTATTTAAAAATATTCACAAATATAAATCTTCCTACAGGGTTTTTATCACAGGATTGTGCCTTAGAGCTAGGCAGAGAGGCCATTGAGTCTAGCCAACTTATTTTACAAATGAGTCAACTGAGGTAGAGAAGTGACTAGTCCAGGGTAATACAGAGAATGGCAGTAAGGTGACACAGTAGATAGAGCACTGGGCTTGGAATCAGGAAGACTTATGTTCATAAATTCAAATCTGGCCTTGGATACTTAATAGTTGTATAACTGGGCAAGTTCTTTACCCATTTGTCTCAGTTCCTCACTTGTAAAATGAGCTGGAGAAGGAAATGGCAAACCACTCCAGTATCTTTGGCAAGACATGCCCAAATGAGGTTATGAAGAGTTGGACATGACTGAAACATGTCTGAACAACACAATAATAGAGAGAATAAGGGTCTGAGACATGGTTTAAATCTAGAACTTCCTGGCTGTCAGTTCAGTACTATATCCATTAAGCCATGCTCCCTCTCATTCGGGTAGTCAAAAAGCATTTATCAACATTTCCTGTGTATCAGACACTATGGTACACTCTCCCCATTTTTTCTATACCAATTCAAACAACATTAAAGGCTTGAGAATAATTTAAGTACTCTTGTTTCCCCTAATTAATCTCATACTGATATGCTAGGAAGTAAATTGGGTATTTTCTCCACAGTTTTTAATAAATAATTAATGCTGCTCTATGAAAAGTAAGATCATCTAAATAGCCTTATGAGCCCTGAATTAAATCATGAGATAGCGCATGCATGGCCTGAAGCAACAAGTAAAATGATCCCCAATTTTATGTACTATTTGCACTATCATATATTTTTGTCTATCTTTCTTTACTATATTCATAGCTAACCCAACTCCTTAAAATGAGGAATCTTGCCATTCTACTTAACAGAAACACTGCAAGTAAGAGTTGAAGTCTCTCTTCATTGAAAAATACCACACATTCCATTTGTTGGCTTAGTCCTGGTATAGGCATTTTAATTGGGGCACTTAGAAAAAAGAATAGGAATAAGATGCTATGCAGAAAGGCTTCAACTAAGTGTACTGTTCAAATTTAACAGTTCTTATATGACTATTAAGCATTTATTTCACTATTCTAATAAATATTCTTGAAAGCTGAACATTCCCCACATTAGTATTATTTATGTCGGTCCCTAGTTATTTTCTGTGCATTAGAAAAACTGATGAATACTTCAGGCTACATCTTACAAAGCACAAGGAATGTGAACACAGCATACTGATGGAGTAAAAGGACTCTGATATTTAGATAGTCATCAGTCTGACGACTCATAAAAACCACCATAATTCTGTAGATTCTTAATGGGATTTGCAAAAAATATATAGCTTACTACAAATCATATAAGAAATGACAAAGATAGCCAGACTAGTAGGAACATCTCCTAGAGTTATGTTGGGAAAATAAAGAGCAGGTCATCAATAGGAAGGAAAGCCTTCTCACTTCAAATTATGTTTCTGCTCCCTTTCCACTGTAACATACATTTCCCCCAATTCTGTAAAAAGCAGCCAATAATAAAACTATGTGGACCACTTTTCATAGAGTCAGTTTGATCCATTCCTCAACTCTCCATGTGCAAGTCAAATAAATTTTAAGTAGAATCATCTCCCCTAAGACGAGAATCATGTGGAATTGGAGATATGCTGGGGCATTTGTAACCAAGAGAGCTCAAAGTGCCAAGCTTCATTTGGAGCTGAAAGCTGATTTCATAGGCTTCATCTCAGCACACACTAAAAGTAATCAGAATAATAAAAGAGTAAGTTTCTTCAACACTCTTTCTTCTAAATGGTAAGTCTCTTTAATTCTCCTATTGATATGACAAACATCAACTCACAAGAGGAAAGAGGCAATGTGGTATAGGAGAAAGAAAACATGTCCTATTCATGGCTTTCCCCTTCACCAGCTAAGTGGTCCTAAGTGAGTCACCTAATATTTCTGAGCCTCAGTTTCCTCATCTATAAAATGGAGATAATTCCTCCTTGGCATGTTTTATAAGTTGTTGAGATGATCAATTATGATAATGTATATGTCAGTCAATTAACATTTACTAATTGCTTACCATATGAAAGGAACTATGCTAAGCACTAGGATACAAAGGAAGCCAAAAGCCAGTCCCCCAATCAAGAAACTAACCATCTAATGAGGAAACGACACGTAGAAAGAATCTATAAACCCATACATTTGAAATAATCAACAGAGAATCAAGGGAGATCAGGCAAGGCTTCCAGCAGAAGGTAAGACTTTAGCAGGGACTTGAAAATTTCAAGTGAAGGAAGCCAGGAGGTAGAAATGAGGAAGGAAAGAATGCCAAGGCATGGGGGACAGCCAGTGAAAATCCACAATCAAAAGAGGAGAGTTTCTTGTTAGAGGAAAAGCAAGGAGGTATATGAAATTACTTTGTTAACTGTAAAGCATTCTATAAATATTAATAATCCTTAAGGGAGAGAGGCTATATAATGCATACAGTTTCTGCTTATCTATCTATAAATGACTGAAAAAATGTATTAAGCAAGCCTGTGCTATGTGCCAAGCACTGTTTAAATCTATGGGGACACAGATATAAATATGAAGAAAGCTCCTATTTGTTATTCCTAAAGCAAAGATCTAACCATTTTAACTTTCCTGCTCAAGAAGCTCTAGTGTCTACCTATTTCCTCTGGGATCAAATGAAAACTCTTCTATTTGGCATTTAAAGCTCTTTAAATCTGGCTTCAATTCATGTTTTCAGACTGATTTCACATTTCTCTCTCTCTCTTGCTCTCACCCTCTCTCATTCTGTCTGTCTGTCTGTCTTGCAACACACACACATGCACACAAGCACATACACATGCTTTGTTCCAGCCAAATTTGGCTACTTGCTTGACTACTGGGGCACCTAGGTGGTGAAGTCTATAGAGTGCTAGGTTTGGAATCAGGAAAACTTGAGTTCAAATGTGACCTCAGACACTTACTAGTTGTATGACTCTAGGCAAGTAATTTAATTTCTATTTGCCTCAGTTTCCTCATTGATAAAATGAGAATGATAATAGGATGCACTTTCCAGAAGGATCAAATGAAATAGTTATAAAGCACTTAGAATATTGTCTGGCACATAGTAAGCACTAGATAAATGTTAGCTACTGGTAGTAGTAATAATATTTTCTTTATAAGACTAATGCTACATCTACTTCTTCCTTGTCTTTGCACAGGCATGCCCAGAATGTTGTCCCCCTTCCCCTCTGCCTCTTGGAAACCTTAGTTGTCTTCAAGGCTCAGCCTAAGTACCATCTCCTACAAGAAGTCTTTCCAGATCTCCCTGGTCAATTGTACATTCCCCTCCCCCACAAATGACTTGGTATTTGCTTATATGTATATAGTTTGTCATCACTCATCTGGTTTTATAGAATGTTCCAAATGTCTTAGTGCAGTTTTAAGCTATCTTCTTAAGTATGCTTCCTGGGAGGAGATACTGTCGATTTTTTTGTCTTTGTTACCATAGCACCTGCCACCGGACCTGGCAGAAAGTACATATGGGGGCTGGTAAGTAGATGGCCTGAGAGGGAAATGTGACTTCTTCAGGGTCTAGATGTAAAGATCTACTGAGGCAATTTCCAATCAGGAAAGAATGATAATGCATAATATTAGGCAAGATGGAGAAAGGCCATGGTTATTCAAAGAAAGTAGAGTTTCTATTTCATCTTGAAGCAAATATACCAGGAAACGTGGTCTGGCAATACCACATACTGGCAAAAATTCCAAGGATGTAAGACTCCACTTTGAAGTGAAAAAAGAATGTCTTGACTTTCACACAAGTGACAAAATGCAAAGAAAAAAAGGTAACAGTAACTTGATAATTTCATGTAGCAAGTTTGCCAAAATTAAAATCGGATGAAAAGTCCTAGCTTCAACTCTTTGGTTGCAGCTACTAGGAAGCTAAATTTGAGTGGATAGAGTCTGGCCTGGAGTCAATAAAATCTGAGTTAAAATCCAGGCTCAGAAACACTCCAGGTGACCTTGAGCAAGTCACTTAAACCTCAGTTTCCTCATCTGTAAAATGAGGATTACAATAGCATTTGTTACAGTGTTCTAACGCAGAAAAAATGAGATAATATTTTGGAAGATGTTTATCCTAGTGCCTACCTTCAGTACCTTATTCATATAATAAGATTATAAACTCTTTTTCAATAGACTTTATATCTAACTTCCTGAAATTAATAAAATAATAATAAACATATTTAAGATAGATATTTTAACCCTGACAAATGAAATTTGGAAAACATTATCAATTTTTCCACAAAAATGATTCTCCAACTTCCTGGAGTCTATTAAGCCCATCATCATTTTTTCTCACTTGCTTTCCATTGCCATCCAACAAAGCCCACATTAATTTATTATTTTGTTTTCCTTACCAGAGTTGAAATGATTATTTGTTCCTACCTTCTGGCATACCACAGTTTAGAGTATATTAGGGCTGCTATATCAACTGCAAAACTCACTGAAAATAAGAATAATACATCTCTCTGTCTCAAGGATCTCCCCCTGCCAGTCCATCCTGTACTCAGCTGTCAAAATAATCTTCCTGAGGCACAGTTCTGACTATGTAACTCTACCATCAGTCAACTCCACTGGCTCTTTATCACTTCCAGGATTAATAAATGTGTGTTGTACAAAGAAAAGAACAAAAGTCATTTTGAAATTTTGCTAATAACTGAAATTCAGTTCAAAGCTAAGTGGTATATAAAACAGGATTAGGCATTTTCCTAACTATTTCCTTTCTGTTTTGCCATACCTTCTCTCCTCCTCATTCACTGTCAATCTATCTTCTAAGCTTAAATCACCATTAACCTAACCTGTCACATGCCTGATGCCAGCTACAGGGTACATCTTTCTCTAGGGAGCAATCTCACAAAGCAAGATTCAAATAGTCAACACTAGACTATAAACATCATTATTAAGTGATTCCTACCTCCAGCTCTAGCACATGCTGTGTGGGCCCTGAAGCAATATAATTCATGACATCAGATCAATGCAGATTCCAGTTTTCACCTTCACTCAATACAAACAAGATAAGGGGAAGAACCAGGGAAAGATACTCAGGTTACAGCACCATGACTGTCAACAGATATACTGCTCTATCAAGCCTCAACTAGCCTCTTTGTTTATACTTAAATTCAGTGAACTATCATGTATAGGTTGGTGAGATTCAATGCATATCCGTCCCCTTTCCTACTATCTAATTCCTCTAAATAATTTAGCACAAGCTCTAATGCAAACAGCCTTCACTCGATGAAGCTATTTCCAAAGTGTCTTATGCCTTGCACATGGCAGTCTATCTCTAGACTATGAACTTTCACTGCTATGCCCCATTCATTCCTTATCACTGCTTCCTGGTTTCCCTGACATCCTTCAACTCCCAACTAAAATCCTGCCTTGTATCAGAATTTTTTTTCCTGTGTATATGGTTTGAATATGTTACTTGAATGTTGTTTCCCCTACTTTACTATGAGCTCCTTAAGAGCAGGGATTAATTTTTGCCTTTCTTTACATCCGTAGTGTTGGGGCAGCTAGTTGGCACAGTGAATAGAGCACTGGCCCTGGAGTCAGGAGGACCTGAGTTCAAATCCAGCTCAGACACAACACTTACTAGCCATGTAACCTTGGGCAAGTCACTTAACCCCAATTGCCTTGCCTTCCCACCTCCAAAAAGCAAAACAAACAAACAAACAAAGAAATACATTCCCAGTGCTCATTAGAACAGCACCTGAAACATAGTAGGCATTTAATAAATGTTTATTGACTGACTGAAATCCTAAGAATGAAGAATAAGCAGGAGAATGTAGATACACACTTTAAAGTTTTTGTTAATCAACTTTTATTTCTAATAGTATATTTTTAGAGTACTGAGAAAGTCATTTCCTTATACTTGACCCTTCTGGCAATGAGATTTTATTTATACTACAATATAGCATGGTATTAATATGCAGAATTTTTATTTTATTAAAAGTGATCATGACCAGATGCCTTAGTATTAAGTAATTGGCAAAATAAATGCAAATGTGTCTAAACAAGAGAAGCCAGAGACAATGGCATAGTTTTCATAAAGATCAGAGTATGTTTCCAAGATAGGAATTCCTTGACACTGCCAACTGAGAAATTATGCTCTTTTTAGGCCAAAGGGAAGGGATGCCTGACTTATTCAATTATAAACAATTGCCTGTAATTATATCAGTTTTGACTCACATTGGAATGCCCTGCTGTTTTTGTGCACTTTGCTATTTGTTTTATTTTAAATTTGAACTTGAAAATTAAAACACATCATGAAGCTAATTTTTCATATTCTAGATTGTATATAGAATTGTCTCACTCTTATCAGGATAAGATTTGACAGTTATTTGGCAACTACCATGTTTTCCTCCTAGTAAAAGTATTTTTTCAAAGAATTAATAATGTACTTTGTCTATCATACATCGTGATTAATGAAAAATGCATGTTTTCCAGATTCTGATAACACTAAATACTAGTTAACTTAAGATATTGAAAACTGACCATTATCCTTCATATCAAGTATCAAAGACAATGACAATAAGAGTCTTCTAATAAAATGATACTCAATTAACAATAAAGACATGTTCTAAAAATATACTCTGGATCCTGAGAGGCTTAATTAACATTTAAAAAATTATTTCTACAAGAAATTAAAAAACTTACATGATCAATTAGTTCTCGAACCATTCCATTCCACTGTCCATTGACATCATCCTGGGCTCCATATTTCCCATCCTCCACAAGTCTAATCTCATAGGTAAAACCAAGGATGGTAGCTAGTTCCCTGAGGAGGTCAATGCAATATCCCTCAAATCGATCATTTCCATACAGAGGTTTATCAGACTTCTTGAACATAACATAGGGTTCTTCCTACAAAAATTGAAAACAAAGGGAAGAGTTTCAGTTAATCATCATATTTATGTATCCTAGAAGTCACAGAATTTCACTCTCAAATTTTTCTTTTGATTTTTTTTTTATTGGAGGGGATGAAGGCAGGGCAATTGGGGTTAAGTGACTTGCCCAAGGTCATGTGCTCTACAATTTTTAGTATCAATGGCAATTTATTTTGTATATTGTTACTTTCATTTTAACCACATTCTCTATAGTTGAAAGTAATCTATTAGGTCACATTGCTCAGAAAATAGTTTTCTTTGGAGAGACTTGAAAAACAATGCACTTATGGTGTGGATTTAAGAGGTGTCAGACCCCACCTGTCTCAAAATATGACCTGTGTTCTGCCATGTTTGCATTTTTTTTCCTACTCAGTCCACTATTATCCATTCGTTTGGGTTAAATATGAAGGTGAGACATTTTCTAAATCGGTCACAATGAAAAGACACCTTTCTTTAGAGAAAAGAGCTAACTTTGAGAGTCTTATCCATTCATTCCATTAGCATGAATGCCTTCATCAGAATTGGGATCTTGGGAGACACAGAGAATTTGTCCCTGAGGGGACAAGTTACAGATCAGGTAAACTTAATTGTGATGTTTAAATTTGGCAACAAGAAAGCCCTCACAGATAAGTAGGACAGTGAATGTACAAAGCTGGCCTGTGCCAGCATGAAATTGTTATGAAACAATGGGGAGAAAGGGTACCAAAATAGGCAAATGGCTAAAAGACAGGGGACAGTAAGACAAACAGCATAGTTTACACTCCTACTTAAGACTGTCATGTGTTTGAATATGTGGTACTTGTTTGTTTTCTGTGAAAATATAGGTGGGAGTTGGGGGGAGAGCCAAAATGGCGAAGTAGAAGCAGGAAATTCCGTGAGCTTCTGCCACAACCACCTCAAATACCTGTAAAACATGACTCTAAACAAATTTTAGAGCTATAGAACCCACAAAGTGACAGAGAGAATCAAAACTCCCACTGAAGCCAACCTTGCAGGCTGACAGGAGAGATCTATCACACCACAATGGGAGCCAAGCACAGTCTCGCATGAGCCAAGCTAGGCCTGGGGTGGCACTGACCAGCAGCACAGAGGGACCAGAGCAGACCTCAGAAGAGTGAATCACAAACAACTGTGGCTGTTTCCAGATTTCTCAACCCATAAACTCCAAAGAGAAAGTAAAAGGTCAGTGGGGAACTCTGTTGGAACTGGGTGACAGAAGAGCAAAGTCTGGCTCCTACCCCTGGGGTAAGAGGTGGCAAAGGTGTGACAGCTGAAGCTGTGGCATGTGGCTGTCACCAGAGCTCCTGGTCTACTGATTGTAGGGGGATAAAGAGACAATTCTAAGGGTAAATGCTCTTGCTTTGACAGGCTTGGATCTGGATCATGGTCTTGGGTGGTGGTTCTGGGGTATATGGCCAGTGTGCCAGAGCTTTTGGTAGCTGCAGAGAGTGTGCCCTCATCAGACCTCTGACAACATTTGAAAAAACCCCAGTGATTTGGGACAAAGTTCTCCATTCTGAAAGCAGAGTTCTACCATGGCAAAGAGATCAAATGTCAAGTAATTGTCTAGCAAGATGAGCAAGTACAGGAAGCACAAACAGACCATAGAATCCTTTTTTGGGGGGACAAAAAGGATCAAAACACAGAAACAGAAAAAGTCAATAAAGGCAAAAGTCCTACATCAAAAGCTTCAAAGAAAAATATGAATTGGTTACAGGCCATGGAGGATCTCAAGAAGGATTGTGAAAATCAAGTAAAAGAAGTGGAGGAAAAATTGGGAAGAGAAATGAAAATGATGCAAGAAAATCATGAAAAGTGAGTCAACAGCCTGATAAAAGAGACCCAAAAAATACTGAATAAAATGACACCTTAAAAAATAGACTAACTCAAATGGTAAAAGAGGTCCAAAAAGCCTATGAGGAGAAGAATGCCTTAAAAAGCTAAATCACCCAGATGGAAAAGGAATTTCAAAAACTCACTGAAGAGAATAATTCCTTCAAAATTAAATTGGAGCAAATATAAGCTAATGACTTTATGAGAAATCAAGACACTATAAAACAGATCCAAACAAATAAAAAAAAGAAGGCAATGTGAAATATCTCATTGGAAAAATCAATGACCTGGAAAATAGATCCAGGAGAGAGAATTTGAAAATTATTGCACTACTTGAAAACCATGATCAAAAAAAGAGTCTAGACATCATCCTTCAAGAAATTCTCAAGGAAAATTGCCCTGATATTCTAGAACCAGAGGGCAAAATAGAAATTGAAAGAATTCACTGATCACCTCCTGAAAAATATCCCAAAAAGAAAACTTCTAGGAATATTTTAGCCAAATTCCAGAGTTCTCAGGTCAAGGAGAAAATATTACAAGCAGCCATGAAGAAACAATTTGAGCATTATGGAAACACAATCAGGATAACATAAGATCTAGCAGCTTCTACATTAAGGGATTGAAGGGCTTAGAAGATGATATTCTGGAGGTCAAAGGAGCTAGGAATAAAACCAAGAATCACCTACCCAGAAAAACAGAATATAATGTTTCAGAGGCAAATATGGAATTCATTGAAACAGAGGACTTTCAAGCATTCTTGATGAAAAACCAGAATTGAATAGAAAATTTGACTTTCAGATACAATAAGCTAGAGAAGCATGAGCAGGTAAACAGGGAAAAAATCATAACAAACTTATTAAAGTTGAACTATTTACATTCCTACATAAAAAATGATAATTGTCATTCATGAGACTTTTCTCAGTATGAGCATAGTTGAAGGGAATATATGTGTGTGTATATGTATGTGTGTGTGTGTGTGTGTATACACACATATGTTTATATAGGAGAGCATATGTGCATATTAATACATATGTGAGTATATATGTGTACATGTATACATAGACAGAGGGCATAGGATCAGTTGAATAGGAAGGGATAATATCTAAAAAATAAAATTAAGAGGTGAGAAAGTTATATGATGGGAGGAGTTAGAGAGAGATAGAAGGGGTAAATTATCTCATATAAAAGAGGCAAGAGAGAACTGTTACAATTGAGGGGAAGAACAGGAAGGCTAAAGGGAATGGATGTACTGTACAATCATTGATTTTGGCTTAAGGAGGGAATACCATACACACTCAATTTGGTATCTTTCCCTACAGGAAAGCAGGAGGGTAGGGGATAAGAGGGAGGATGATAGAAGGGAGGACAAATTGGGGGAGAGGTCTAGTTAGAAGCACACACTTTTGAAAAGGGACAGGGTCAAAGTAGAGAATAGGATACATGGGGGGGGGTAGGATGGAGGGAAATATAGTTAGTCTTTCACAATATATCTACTATGGAAACATTTTGTGTAACTACACACTTACAACTTATATTGAATAGCTTATCTTCCCAGTAGGGGTAGGTGAGGAGGGAAGAAGGGAAAGAATCTGAAATTAAAATTTTAAAAACAAATGTTTAAAATGATTGCTTTTTACATGCAACTGGGAAATAAGATATATAAGCACTGGGGTATAGAAATCCATCTTGCCCTACTAGAAATTAGGGTTAGAAGTTAGGTGATGGGGGAGAATATAAAAGAAAACAGTTTGGAAGAGGGGGTATTCAGTAAGCTTGCTATCTTGTGGTGTGGGGTAGTGGAAAGATGGGGAAAAAACTTGTAACTCAAAATGTTGGGGAAATGAATGTTGAAAACTAAAAACAAACAAATTTTTTAAAAAAATTTTAAAAAGAAAATATAGATGAAGGGGCAGGTAGGTGGCTCAGTGAATAGACCATTGCCCCTGGAGTCAGGAAGACCTAAGTTCAAATCCAGAATCAGACACTTGACACAGTTACTAGCTGTGTGACCTTGGTCAAATCACTTCATCCCAATTGCCTTGCTTTCTCCCTCTAAAAATAAAATATGGATGAGACTGTGACCTAACTTTTTTATACTAAACAAATACAATAGATTACCTGGAATCAACTGCTCTTTGTCAAATCTGTACTAACTCACATAGATATTGTAGATTGTTTATATTTTTTAATATCTTTACATGGTTTGGTTTTATTTTTTTCTTTCCCCTATCTTAATAAAAGGAGTACAGATCTAAAGAGTCATGAGGACTTGAAATATCTTAAGTGATTTTCATCCTTATTAATGAGTATCACTAATTTGTTGCCCTACAAAATGACATCTTTTCTATTCAATTGATTGATGCAATCAAAATCTCAATGTCTTAAAAGAATCTGATGTGAACATTTTACCCTACAAAACCTTTATCTCTGGTATAACATATTGTCTTTTTCCCCAATAAAAATTTTAACATACTTTTAATAACATAAGGCTTAGTAAGAGTAGTTCATTTTACATTTCAGTTTAAAAGAGAGATAAAGGTAGAAGCATCAGAGAATAATTCAGTAAAGTTTTATTTTGTTCTCCAGATAAAGTTTGGCACTCTAAAACTTTCTTTGTTGTTACTTAGAAATATTATTATGAAACAATGGTTAAATTGCTTTGGCCTAGAGCTAACTGAAACACTTAGGATAATGAGAAAAGAATTAGTAAAATTTGAAGGAGTGTTTTCTTTTCTTTTTTTCTCCATTTTCTATGTAAAGTGTGTAGGAACAGCCCTGAAATGATTTTCAAAAATAATTTTGGCACTGGATATTCTGTTTAGATGGTAAAACAACATTAAGAGTAGAGTACTGAATTTAGCAATTTTACTGCCTCCTCTTAATTATCCTGTCAGTAGAAAGAATGAGGAGTTAGCATTTTCCTTCCTTCCTTCCTAAAGAAGTTCAGTGTAGCCCACAGTTTCTCCCTCCTCATCTCAAGACTTCATAATAGAGGATTTCAATATATATATTTATAATCCCTCAAATCCCCTAACTTCCCAGTTCCTCACTCTATTCAATTTTCATGACCTACATTTTTACTTCATAGGAGCTACAGAAATGATGACATCCTTGATCCTGCCATCTTCCACAACTGTTCTATTTCCTTGCATATAAACCCTGAAATTTATTTTCCCTTTTTTATTCCCTCATTCCCTATGACTTACAATGCTTAACTCTGAGCTTCATCCTCAATGTCATCTCCATTACTTCCACCCCTCAGTTCTTTCTCAAGTCATTAATTACCTTTGCACTGTGTACACTCTCCTCCCTTCTCCTCAGTGAGATAATTCAATTCTATACTGTTCTCTTTCATTGAATCCCTTGTTCCTTTTTCCTATCACAAACCATGCCTTGCAAAACCCAATGATGGATCTTGATCACATGAGGCTTAACAGACTTGGAGGAAATCATGAAACAATAATTTCCACTATGCCCACTACAAATTAATATTATGTAATTTTAACTGAGTGCCCATTGTATAAAGGCAAACATTTCATTTTGCCCTAATTCTTTTCACTACTCTACTCTCCACAGAGGCTTCAGTCCTTCTACAACAACCCTACCCACAACCACTGAGCTAAGGACCTTACCTCAACATTCAATGAGAAAAATTGAGATCATTCACCAAAAGTTCCATCTTGCTCACAATCTCACATCATTGAGACATCCATTCACCAAAAGTTCCATCTTGCTCACAATCTCACATCACTGAGACATTTTCCTCTATTCTTCATTCCAAGCTCACATAAAGAAGCAGCCCTTCTACTACCCAAAGCCAACCCTTCAACATGGGCATCTTATCTCCTGACTTTTCCAGTAAACTACCTTCATTATCCTTCCCACCTTCTCTCTCATAGCTTCCCCTTCTCTCTATCTACTGGTTTCTTCCCTGCTACATGAAAATATGCCTGTCTAACTTCCTACTCTTAAAAACCCCTCTCTTCATCCCATCATTCCCAGCAATTATCTTCTTATATCATACCTCCTAACTTTGGTTAAATGCATTAAGAGCATTATTTTACATTTGGTTCCTCTACTTCCTCCCCTCTCATTCAATTCTAAACACTCAATATCAAACTAGTTGAATAAAAATGAGAAGATATTATATAATAGTAAAAATCAAAGTTTTATTTTAATCTAGTTGTAGATATCTAAAAATAATGAGAAGTAGGTAAAAGAACAGAAATTAACAGACTTTTTTCATTTCCAAAGAAATTTTTACCAATTTTAATCTATTACTACAAGGACACCAAAAGAGTCTAGAAATTCACTCAGCCTTGACCTCTTGATGTCTTCACCAAGCAGAGAGATAAACAAAGAAAATAACTTAAAGTATAAAACGCTTTTAATTCAAAATTTTATTTTTTCCAAATATATGTTTAAAATAATTTTTAATTCAGTTTTTTTAATGTTGAGTTCCAAATTCTCTTGCTTCCTTACTCCCATCTCCCTTCCTTTAGTCCTCCCTCTCCTCTCCCTTTGCTGAAAAGCCAAAAAATTTTATATAGGTTATACATATGTAGTTAGGAAAAAACAGAATTCCATATTTTTCATGGTGTGAAAGAAAACACAGATTAAAAAAAAAAACAAAAACAACAACAACACCCCAAGAAAAATAAAGTAAAACATATTATGCTTCAATCTTCTTTCAGACTCCATCAGTTCTTCCTCTGGAGATATACAGGATTTTTTCATCATAAGTCATCATTGAATTACCGAGAATAATTGAGTTATTCACAGTTGATCATCATACAATATTGCTGTTATTGTGTACAATGTTCTCCTGATTCTATTCATTTCACTTTATACCAGATCATGTAAGTCTTCCTAGTTTTTCCCGCAAGTATCTTGCTCATCATTTCTTATAGTACTGTAGTATTCCATCATAATCATGTACCACAGCTTGTTCAGTTATTTCCCAATTGATGTGCATCCCCTCAATTTCCAATTCTTTGCCAACACAAAAAGAGCTGCTACAAATATTTTTGTATATATAGGTCTTTTTCTTTAAAAATAAACATTTGGGAAATAGACCAAAGAGTGATATTGCTGGGTCAGAGGATATGCATGGTTTTATAGCCCTTTGGACATAGTTCTGAATTGCTTTCCAAAATGGTTGGATCTGTTAACAACTCCAGCAACAATACTTTAATGTTCCAATTTTCCCACATCTCCTCCAACATTTGTCATTTTCCATAATTAATGAATCTGACAGGTGAAAAGGGGGTATATCTGATTTGTTTTAATTTGCATTTCTTGAATTAATAGTGACAGAGCATGTTTCATATGATTATTGATAACTTTGATATCTTCATCTGAAAACTGCCTATCCATATCCCTTGTGAACTTATTAATTGGGGAATGACTTGTATTCGTATCAATTTGATGAAGTTTTCTATATATTTGAGAAATGAGGCCTTTAGCAGAGAAACTTGCTGTAAATTTTTCTTTCACAATTATGATTAGTGTATTTTTCTTCATATCATTTTCCTGCTTTGTATACTATTATCTTTCTCTCCCTTTCACCCTGTTCCTCCTCAAAAGTGTTTTGCTTCTGATCACCACCTACCTGAAATCACCCTTCCCTCTATTAGTCATTCTCCCTTCTCATGTCCCCTTTCTCTCCAATTTCTCTGTAGGGTAATATAGATTTCTATGCCAAGTGAATGAGTGCATTATTCTCTCTTTGAGCCAATTCTGTAGAGAGTAAAGTTCAAGCAGTCTGCCACCACAAACCTATCTTCCCCTCCATTGCATAAGCTCTTTCAAGCCTCTTTTTTGTGAGATAATTTAGCCCCATTCTGCCTCTTCTTTGTCCCTTCTCCCTATACATCCTGCTTTCTCACCCCTTATCCCATTAGAGTCAACTCACATTCATGCCCTCTGTCTATGTATGCTTTCTAACTGACTTAATAACGAAAAAAAAATTCTTAGGAGTTACAAGTATCATCTCCCCATATAAAATGTAAAAAGCTTAATCTTATTAAATCCCTTATGATTTCTCTTTACTGTTTACTTTTTTATTCTTCTCTTGAGTCTTGTGTTTAAATGTTAGATTTTCTATTCATCTATGTTATTTTCATCAGAAATGCTTGAAAACTCTCTATTTCATTAACTATCTATTTTCCCTCCTGAAGGATTATATTCAGTTTTGCTGGGTAGGTAATTTACTGGGTTGTAATCCTAGTTCCTTTGCCTGCCAAAATATTTTTCTCCAATCACTTTGATCATATTATTTAGAAGTTGTTAAAATTTTAATTATCCTGATTGTGGCTTAGCAATATTCCAATGATTTCTATCTGGCTGCTTAGAGTAGTTTCTTCTTAAACAGGAAGCTCTGGGATTTGGAAGCAATATTCCTATGAGTTTTCATTTTGTGATCTCTTCCAAGAGGTAATTGGTAGATTCTTTCCATGTTTATTTTACTATCTAGTTCTAGGATAGGAAGTTTTCCTTGAAAATTTCTTGAAATATGATGTCTAAGATCTTTTTTTTTATTGTGATTTTCTGGTAGCTCAATAATTCTTAAATTATCTCTCATTAATCTATTTTCTAGGTCAGTTATTTTTCCAATGAGATACTTCACATTTTCTTCTTTTTTGCTTTCTTTTAGTTTTGTTTTATTGTTTCTTGATGTCTCATTAAGTCATTAACATCTACTTGCTCATTTATAATTTTTAATGAATTACTTTCTTTGGTGAGTCTTTGTATCTCCTTTTCCATTTGACCAATTCTACTTTTTAAGTAGTTCTCTTCAGTGATTTTTTTACATCTTTTATTTTCCTTTTGGCCAATTCTGCTTTTTTAAGAAATTCTCTTCAGTGTATTTTTGGGCCTCCTTTACCACTTGGATTATTCTGTTCTTTAAAATGTTATATTCTTCAGCATTTTTGTGACTCATAATTTTCTTGCTTTACTCTCATTTTCCCCCCATTTTTACTCTGCTTCTCTTATTTAATTTTTAAAATCCTTTTTGAGTTCTTCTAGTCCCTTTGAAATCTAATATCAATTCACATATTTTCTTTGAGGCATTACATATATCTGTTTTTAATCACATTCTTTCTTTGTTATCAGTTCACTTTTCTAACATATTTTTTGACTTTTAATTTTATGTTACCATTGAGTTCTGCTCATGAAGTGGAGAGGGAACTTTCCAAAAATTCAGATTTTTCTACTGATATGTTCAGAGTTTGTTCTGGGGTGCTGTGAGTTTTCAGTTTTTCCAAGCTGCTATGATCTAAGGAAAGGTGGGATCGCTGTTCTCCCGGTCTGTGAGTGACCAGAAGCACTCTTTTCTGCCCTAGAATTGTGACCTGGGCTCCTTCTCCCATGCGGTCACATGCTCTAGTGTGCTAGCACTCCTCCATGCTTTGTGACTGTGACCCAGAACACAGAACGGCAATTTAACACAGTGTTATAAATAAGGCCAGCAAAGCCTTCTTCTAACTAGCTGTCTAACTGCACCCTCTGTGTGCTGAGAGTTCAGAAAGCTGCTGCCTCCAAATCTATATAAAATCATTTTTTGGTCAAGGGATATGAGCAGGCAGTTTTCAGATGAAGAAATTGAAGTATCTGTAGTCATAAGGAAAAAAAATGCTCTAAATCACTATTGATTAGAGAAATACAAATCAAAACAACTCTGAGGTTACCACACCTATCAGATTAGCTAACATGACAACACAAGAAAATGATAAATTTTGGAGAAAATATGGGAAAACTGGAACATTAGCACATTGTTGGTAGAGTTGTGAACTGATACAACCATTCTGGAGAGTGATTTGGAATTATGCCCAAAGGCCTATAAAACTGCGATTACCCTTTGACCCAGCAATACCACTTCTAGGTCTGTATCACAAAGAGATCACAAAAATGGGAAAATGACCCACATGGACAAAAGCATTTATAGCAGTTCTTTTTGTGGTGGCCAAAAATTGGAAATTGAGGGGATGCCCATCTCCCAGGAAATGGCTTAACAAGTTATGCTATATGAATGTAATGGAATACTATTTTTCTATAAGGAATGATGAGCAGGTAGACTTCAGAAGGACCTGGAAAGATTTACATGAACTGATGCTGAGTGAATTGAGCAGAACCAGGAGAACATTGTACACAGTAAAAGCAACACTGTGTGATAATCACCTTTTATAGACTTGGCTTTTCTCAGTAATGCAAAGATCTAAAACAATTCCAAAAGATCCATGATGGAAAATGCTATCCACATTCAGAAAAAGTACTATGGAATCTGAAAGCTGTTTGAAACATACTCTTTGCTCTCCTTTTTGTTTCTTTCTTCTTTCTTGTGGCTCCTCCCATTAGTTCTAATTCTTCTTTACAGCATGACAAATATGAACATTTAAAAATCAGTTTAATATTTTATGAAAAAATATGATGAAAGATTATGAAGAGGAAAAATTAGAATCATCAGAGGAATAATGGATTGATACAAAGACTGGTATAATTGGATCGACTTCTGGGAGCCAAGATGGTGGAGTAAGCAGTAAACCATTTTCACTTTCCTTTATTGACCTCAGAAAATATACCCCTCAAGAAAAAAAAAAAAAACCTGGAATGGCAGAGCCAGCAGAAGGACAGGGTGCAACAGTCTTTTCCCTTAGGAATCTTGGCGGATTAATAGAAAAGGTCCCTCTAACTCTGTTGGAAGAGGAGCAGTACAAGATGGGAGGCATCCTGGCAAGCCAGTGAATTGGTTAATGAGAGCCCAATCCTTAGAAAATACATAGAACTCTAATTCATTTCCCAATTCAAATTCAACATGTAGAAAGTTAGGTGAGACTACTTATGGTGATGAATGACTGAGGGTGTTACACTGTAGTGATGAATCTTCTTATTGGATGAGGAGATGGACATGAGAGTGCATATAAAAGGTTTGAGCTGATGATCTCTTGTTTTCAAGTTATGTAAGAATGCTATGAGCTTCCAAGCAGGAAAGGAATTAGCACACTAGAGCATGTGACCACAGGGGAGAAGGGACCCAGGTCACAGTTTCTTCGGTTTCTTTTTGTTTGTTTGTTTTTGTTTCTTTCTTTTTTTTTTTTCCTATCTCCACTTCATACAAGAATGGATATCTAGAGAAAGTATTGCCCAGGCTGTGATAGTGGTAGCTTCTAAAGTTCTGAAGAGCTATCAGAGATTCCCTTAGTTACCAGAGTCAACAGTAGAGACCCCCTGGATCTAAGTGCAGCAAGAGCTGAGACAAGTGAGGATTCAGCCCTAAGGAGTAAACTGCTTACCCCTTATCACTGGGTTGACTTATCAAGGGAGATGCCATGTCATCCATGAGCTAGGTACACTAAGGGAATGAGTGACTTGTCCATCACTCATGCCATATTTGCAAGATATTCAACTAAGTTACATCATACTGAGGACATTTAAAGATGAATCTGGAGAGACAGGCATCATAGATGAAAAGTGGATAGTATTTATTTTTTTAAATGTGTAACAAACTTTTCCACATTAATGACAGTGCAGTCATCAGATCTATAATCTAGCATGCAGACCTGGTTGTGCTATGTGAGGAAACAAATTGTACTAAAGAACACAAAGAAAAGAAAAGCAGTGATATGAGACCAAATACACACAAAATATTTAATTTAAATGGAGGATACCAAATTTGGAAGCCTGGGGCAGCTGGGAGGTACAGTGACAAGAGCACCATCCCTGGAATCAGAAGGACCTGAGTTCAAATCCAGACTCAGACACTTAAAACTTATTAGCCATGTGACCTTGGGCAAGCCACTTAACCCCAATTGCCCTGCCTTCACCCCCTCCAAAAAAGCAAAACCAAAAAAAAAAAAAAATTGGAAGGCATCAATGGCTTGCTTTCCAAGCTAAGAAGAAGAAGATAGCAAAATAATGGGGAGAAATCTTGGGACATTTTAGTACAGAAAAGAAAATATTAATAATTGCCAACTCATATGCCTATTTCCCCATCCCTATAAAACTATGAGAGAAATCTACAAGGAGATGTAGGAAGACATAGTGAATTGAGAGCTTTCCTCGGTATAAGGAAGATCTGAATTCACATCTTGCTACTGACATATTTTGGTTATAAGACTTTAATCAACTCATTTAACTTTTTAGTACTCCAGGTACTTCTTTAATATTGTAAGTAGCAGAATGTGTGCATTAATGGAATACCATAGAATCTGTAGAATCAGAGTTGAAAATTACCCATAGAGCATTAGAGGAATATCTTGTTCAAGTGATCCCATTCCATCTCATCTCCTCCAACAAATTGTCCCCTCAGTCATATGCACTTTTACTTATTTTCAATCTCTATCTCTTGACTCATTTCTTACTGTATACAAACATGCTGACATTTCCCCTATCTTGGGGAAAAAAACCACAAACCTTTCTCTAGGTCCTTCCTACTATTGTCCTATATCTCTTCTGCCTTTTGTAGCTGAAGTCCTTGAAAAATTAATATAGAATGGATACCTCCACTTTCCCTTCTATCACTCTCTTCTTTACCCCTTACAATCTGCCTTCTGATCTAGTGGAAGTTCACCAGAATATTGAGTGGACCACTATGTAGGATTTATAGAAACAAATGGAAAAAGAAATTCTGAATGGGAGGACATGGGTAAATTAAGATAGACATTGTTAGAGGGAAGATCCAAGTTGGTATGATTATAGATCTGCAGAAGCAACAAAACATCTATTGTTAGGTACTTTTGAACCCCAATTGTTACTAAAGAGTCAAATATTTTGTCAGTACTGCATTGAAAATTCACCTGAAATGAGCACAAATAGATATTTTCCAAAAAATGAAATTCACTGAAAGTCTTTTGGAAAATATTTTTAAAAGTAGTTTATTATTTTGCAGTGGGTTTTTTTTTTTTGTCAATAGCTCATTCTTTTCCCTAAGTAGTTTTCAGTAGTTACCTCTCAACTGCCCATTTGTAGCCTAGCTGGTAAAGATGTTTTGTGTCTCATTTTAAAACTTATGCAAGTAACTCCTCCTACACAGAATGTTCCTTCTTCCCATGATGCATAGGGAGCAGATGCGTGAAAAACAAACAATTTTAACATGAACCTTAATAAAATATAATTAGAAAGATAAATCTCCTATAAGATAATTCCATGATAGATTTCTAATTCAAATATAGTATAAATAATTCTTAGAATATCCACATTCCTGTTCTACTACATTAACCTTTTAATGGCTTAGTAACTCTAGGATCAAATTGCCTCCCAAAGCTATAGTCCTATTTTGAGGAGTCCCATGTGGTATTTAAAATTGTTCAGGGTATCCTTCTAGGGTTGTAATTTCCTAGAGGAAAGTACCTTAAAAATTCCCTATACTTTCAAATTCCCAGAAAGGCATTTTAAAGGTGCTGCCATTAAATGATTTTAATTCGTTTTAAGAAGGAAATTAAAACAAATCAACTTATATAGCCCTCCTGAGAGCTAAATGAATAAGGAAGTTATGCTTCTTATTTACATAATACAAAGGGGTTGTAGGAGTTGAATAGTTCATTGATGTTCTCTGTTTTTGAATTATATATTTTCCTCAATAATTAATTCAAATAATTCAATACAGAGTTCCTGACTTGGGTAGATGTTCTAGTAATTAAGTGATCCATTGTAGTCTCTGCCATGTATTGCTGAGCTTTCTCTATGAAAGATTTCAACTACACATATAAAGGTCTACAAGAGAACTCAATAAATTCTATCCATCCCCAAGCTGTTTGAAAGTTACCAGACTCCATTGGAATAATTTTTGTCTCCCTCCTAAAATGTACCGAGCAAACAAAAAAAAGATCTCAATGTTAGCCCTGTATAGTTCGAGAGGTATGAAATGAAGGAAGGACATATAAAATCTTGTGATATTTTCTTTCAGTTTGTCTTTATGTAGTAGATATACCAGAGAAGCTGAATATTACTCCAGAAATTTTGAATATTATCTTTGGATCTATTCTTCCATATCACCCATAGGAATGTCAAACAAAGTTATCAATGGTTTTCTGGGGACTTGGGAAGAAGTGTAGTACAATGGAAAGCATACTGGATTTAGAGTTTGAGGACCCTAATCCAACTCCTAGCTCTGCCACAAATAATTGAGCTTTGAGTTCATCACTATAGGGAACTCCTGAGGAAATTCCTCCTAATAGTGAAGATAGATAGGTACATGTTAGGCCAACAGATAGTCTAAGACTTTTCTGGAATACTGAGAGGTCAAGTGACTTTCCCAGGAGTACACAAAGAGTTTGTCTCCCAGGTGGGACTTAGACATAAGATATTCCTGAGAGTAAAGTCAACTCTATCTACTATGCCATGCTGCCTCTCACTTCTCTTAAATATATAGACAGAATTAGTTCAGTGTAGTAGAAGGTGACTTTATTTGGAGCCAAAGAGCCTGAGTTTGTATTTGGCCTCTACCATTTGCTATCTCTGTGAAGTTGGGGAATATATTTATCCTCTTTGGAACTCAGTTTCCTCAGTTGTAATATAAAGGTAATGGGGGTGGATTACATTATTTTGTTGTTGTTGTTTTCTTCTTTTGCTTTTTGGAGAGGGGAAGGTTGGGCAACTGGGGTTAAGTGACTTGCCCAAGGTTACACAGTTAGTGTTAAGTGTCTAAGACTGAATTATTTGAACTCAGGTCCTCCTGCCTCCAGGGACAGTGCTCTATTCACTGTGCCACCTAGCCACCCCGATTAGATAATTTCTAAAGTCTATTCCAGCTCTAGATGCCATGAGTCAAAAACAATTTAGAATCACAGACATCAAGTATATCCTAAATTTCCCAATGCAGGTAGTTTTGAAGTATTATCATTCTTCCAATCCTGTTGGGTCCCCATGGCATAGTTTACAAAAGTTAAACTTCAGCTTTAGGGATTCTTGATGAATTCTGCTTCGGGTAATTATCATATGCTATTTTGTTTCCAGTTTCAATCTTTAGAGAGAGAAAGAGAGCTTAACAATTTATTGACTATTTGAAATACAATTCTTCAGGTCCCAAAGATGAAGAAAACTGAGATTGGACTTGGAGAGCTAACAAATAATTAGAAAGACAAGAAATCACAAAAATGCTAGTGAAACTCACTGGATTATGAATGAAAAGGAAGGAGAAGTCAGAATGGATTAGCTCATTATGATTTCATAGTACATTTCTGGGAAGGGAGTTCAAATATTCTTCAAAAGCATTTTTATAACAAAACAATTGTGTTGCATATGTAAATGTATCATTGGGAAGGTAAGAGGAGACCAAGGTAAGAGATCCTAGATGTATGAATTAAGAAAGGAGAAAAGAGGCAAAAATCAGAGAAAGGAAAAATCTTCCATAAGCCTGCACACTTAAGACTATACCTGAGAGGTAATCATTAAGGCATTATTATATTAAACATTTTTTCCCCTTTAATTCAACTACAACTCTTCTCAGTCTCCCTGTAACAATGACAGTAATTACCAATCTGAGAAAGTACCTTTATCTGCATAAATTAAATGTTTTATTGATGTAAGTTGATCACAATTAATACCTTACCCTCTCCTTCCTAGGAGAGAGAAAGGGAGTGGGATACATCAACAGAAATACTCAAAGTGACTGGTTAATGCATTAATTAATCACCAATCATGAATTGTGTACCATGTGTCTGGTTCTATTGCTGGGCTCCAGGGATATGAATAGAAAAGAGAAATGAAATAATTCCTGGGAATACAACCATTAAAGAAGAAAGGCGGTGAAGTAGACTGTACCAAGAATCAAGAAGAACTGAGTACAAATTCAGTGTCAGATACTTTCTATGCGTGACCCTGGGCAAATCACTTAACCACTGTCGCTTCAGTTCCTCAACTATAAATTGGAGATAATAATAGTACCTACTTCACAGGACTACTGTGAATGTCAAATAAGAGGTGATTTGTAGACACTCAGCACATAATAGGTGTGCCTGGCACATAGTAGGTGCTTGACAAATATATGTTTCCTTCCTTCTTACTCATGATTGATTCACTCATAAAATCAGTCAACAAACATTTGTTAAGTGCCTAGAATATGCCAAGCACTGAGCTAAGCAGCCACCTACTATGTACTAAGTATTGGGGAATCAAAGAAAGACAAAACATAATCTCTACTCTCAAGGAGCTCACAGTCCTCCAAAATGGTCTGTTTATTTTCCAGTACAGAGGAATATTCATATTCAGTAATGGGATGGGGATGTATGCGGACAAAGACTAAATGAGCCACTACCAGTCAATTTTCAAACTGAAACAAAGCTTGGATCACAGATAACTTTCTATATCAATAATAAAAGTGATTCAGAACCTCCAGCAGTCATTATTCAAATCTTGTTTCCTGTTCTTCCCTGCCTAAACCCTTATTTCCATTCCCCACAACTGCTAAATTTTACTATGAAGCTACTCATTTTCTCTATTATGCTCTATGGAATACCTGCTCAATAGTCAACAAACTTGCTTTCATCTTAAATCTTTTAACATCCCCCTCCAACTCCTTCCATCCTCTGGCTTTCACTGTGACTTGGCTCAGCCTGATGGCATAGCTTCCCTTTCAAGCACTGGCTATCTTTTCATTCATTTTCTGTAATCACTAGACTGGGGCCTGGGGGTGGTGAGGGGAAAGGATTTGGAATAGTCGTTGCTCCCCATAGCCACTTCCAGCTTCTCTCTTTACCACTATCACTCAGTAAATTCATTTGTTTTGAGGCCCACTCAATCCATATATAACAAATATATATCAAAATTTTGCTAGCTAATATCCATCACTCTCTAGCATGCTCCCCTTCTTTCCTCAGTGAGTTCAGTCCCTAGCTTTCTCTCCAACAAAGCCAACTAAGGGACTTCAATATATAGACTAATGCTCACTCAAACATCTTAATCTCACAATTCTTCAATTTACTCATTTCTTATGACCTATTAACCTACCTCAACTCAGTCACATTCCAAGATGACCACATCCTTCATTTTGTCATCACTCAAAAATGCATCACTTCCAAATTCATTAACTGAAATTCCTATATCTGATCACAGCCTATTATTATTCCACTTCTCCCTATTCTTTGCAACCACATTTCATCCACACCAAGACCTCCACTCAGTTCTTTCCTAGGAGATCATCTCTGTCCTAGTTTCTCCATCTTGAACCCTTGGAGAATCAGTTCAACTGTATATTGGCCTCTTCTCTTGATTCCCTTGCCCTTTTATCCTGTTGTTGAATATGTACTGCAAAGTTTCAGTCTGAGATCACTCCCACCATTTGCTGCCTCAATTCCTATACATGTCCTGCTAAAAGAAAGTAGAGAAAAATATGAAACTTCTGGCTGCATCCACTATGAACTCATGTCACATAATTTCAACTGAGTCCTCACTGCTGCAAAGCAATACTTTTGTACCTCCTTTATCAACACTCTATCCCACTTATGACTGTTTTTTCTAAACCTTTTCATCTTTCCTCAAATCCCTCTAGGCTCCTCTAACCCCCAACCCTATTAGCTCAGAATCTTGGTTCATATTTCACTTAAAAACAATGAGGCCATTTATTTCTAGCTCCCCTTTCTATCCTCATCAGCCAGTCGCCCAGTTGCCTTCTATCAGTATCTCCTCCTTCACTCCTGTCTCACATAAACGATATGGTCCTTGTCTTGTCAAGGCAAACTCCTCTACATGCACAGTGATCCCAGTTCAGCTCATTTTGTCCAGCAGATTGCCCCCACTATCATCTGCACTCTCTCATTCATCTTCTGTCTCTTCCTATATTGGCTACTTCCCTGTTGCCTACAAACAGGCTCATGTTTTCCCCATCTTCAGAAACCTTCACTGGATTTATCCATCCCCATTAGCTACAATCCCATATCTCTCCTCCATTTTGTGGCCAAACCCCTTGAAAAGTGCTACATTAGCTGCCTCCACTTCCTTCCCTCTCACTCTTATTTGCTCTTTGCATTCTGACTTCTAACATTTTCATTCACTCCAAATTGCTCTTTCCAAAGTTATTAAGGATTCCTTAATTGTCTTGTCCAGTGGCCTTTTCTCAATTTACATCCACATTGACATCTCTCCAGCCTTTAATACTATTGATCACCTGCTTCTCCTAGATAGTCTAATCTCTCCTGGTTTTTCTGACTCTTCTCTCCTAGGATTCCTCTTATCCGACCACTCTTCAATCTTCTTTGCTACATCCACATTGAACTCAGAAAAGCAATGTCCCACAGTGCCCTCCTGAGTGCCTCTCCTTCCTTTACACTATTTTACTCAGTGATCTTTATTATTTCCCTTGGATTTAATCCCCATTTCCATGGTAAAGATTCTCAAATCTGCTTATCCTACCCTAACTTCTCTGATGACCTTCAGTCTCCTGTCTCCAAGCACCTACTGTGCATCTTGGACTAGATATCCCATAGACATCCTACACTCAATATGCACAAAACTGAACTCATTATCTCTCTCCCCAAAACCTCCTCTCTTCTTAACTTCCTTGCCATGTTGAAAGTATCATCATCTTCCCAGTCCCCAAGCTAAAATTACACTTTCTACAGGAAATCTTTCCTATACTCCCTTAATTTTAGTCCCTTCCCTCTGTTGATTATTTCTAAATTATCCTGTAAATGGCTTGCTTTTATATGGTTGTTTTCATATAGTCTCCTCCATCATACTGAGACCTTCTTGAGAGCAAGGACTGTCTTTACCTATCTTTCTATTCTTAGTATATTTAGCACAGTGCCTAGCAAATAGTAGGCACTTAAATGCTTGTTGACTGACCGTCTATATTATTTTAAACACTTTGTAAATTGTTCTGGTCCTGCTTATCCTATAAATTCTGTAACAATTTAAACAAGTTTCCTAGGTTTATCTCAAGTTTCCATATTTATCATTTCTTATAGGCCAAGAATTACATTAAATGCATATAATATAATTTTCACAGCCATTCCTCAGTCAGTGGATCCTCATATTATTTCCAAGTTTTTAATAAAGCAAGATTCAATACTATAAAGATTTTGACAATGCATTGTACATTTATTTTTGTCTTTGACCTCTTTGGAGCAAGGGTGGGATATCTGGATAAAAGGACATGCTTCATTTAATGACCTTTCTGGCATAATCATTTTCCAGAATGGTTAGACCAATTCACAGATCTATTCAATAATTTTATTGCTCTACGTATCTTCCTCTAGCTCCTACCACATGGATTATTTCTCTCTTTTATCATATTTTCCATTTTCATAGGTGTGAAGTGAATCTTCAGAGTTGTTTAATTTTCTTTTCTCATATTGTTAGTGATTTGGGAACATTTTTTTTCCTGTGGCTGTTGATTTATTTTCTTTTGAAAACTGTTAAATTCTCATATCTTTTTGAATATGTTCTTTTCCACCTGAATGAAAAAATCTCACTAATATGAGAAGTTTAAAGCATTATCTTTTGTTTCTTTTCTTGAATAACAATTTATTCATAGGTAAAATAATACCTCATATAAAAGAAAGGAAATGGAACTGACAATGATCAACAAATTACAGTCTTCTTCCAAAAGATTTGGTTATCCATTCTGAATTATGTTTTATAATTTTAAGAATGCTTACAGAATATTGATCTGGAACTGGAAATGGAATGACTTACATTATATCTGTGTGTGAGTATTATGAAGATATGAACAATTGCTTAGTGCCCTTTAATGAAATTAAAATTTCATGTCATAGCTCTAGGATTCTTCTATTGTGCTTTTTTTTTTTCAAATTAGGCACAAGGAGCATCACAAAAGAATGTTTCCAAAGTCATCACCCAAATTAGACTTTTTATCTGACAGCTGACAGACTCTTGTCAAGCCATCTATCTGATGGACTTTATAGGAAATGCTAGAGGTCATCATCTTTAAGAGAAATAGATGATATGCAAATACAAACTGTTTAAAAGTAGAAATAGAAGGATGCTTAAAACGTGTTCTTGTTTGTCTTACATTTTCCCTCTAAATAATTTCAAAACAAAAATTATTTTTGATCAAACAAGTTTGCTCATAACATTTATTATTCTAGCTGTCAAAGGAGAATTGTTGGATTTTCTTAAAGGCCCTATTTGTATTATCCATATATATTAGCACACGAGGCAGTTGCTAACAAAATAGATAGAGCACTGGGTCTGAAGTTAGGAAGACCTGAATTCAAATTTGGCAAAAAACACTCACTAGCTATGTGACCCTGGACTAAACCTCTATCTGCCTGTTTCCTCAACTATAAAATGGAGATAATAATAGTATCTACCTTGCAGAGTTTTGTAAGGATTGAGTGAGATAATATTTATAAAAAGTGCTTAGCACAGTGCCTGGTAAATAGTAGGCACTATATAAATGCTTATTCCTTTTCTCTTCTTTATATAATAGGCGAAAGTTTATAAAACAATATTATGCACATATTACCTCTTTTGATTCTCACAACAATCCTATAAGTAATAAAAGAGTTACTCTTCCTGTTTGTTGTTGTTCAGTCATTCAGTTATGCTTGACTCTTCATGACCCCATGCATTTGTCCCTGGGGTTTCCTTGGCCAAGAATCTAGGGTTGTTTTGTCAGTGACTTCTCCAGTGTGTCTCCCTTTTATATATGAGGAATGGAGTGAAAGAGGGGTTAATTGATTTACACAGGATCACATAGCTAGTGTCTGAGATGGCAGGGATTTTCCCAACTCTAGGCCAGTGCTCTATCCACTGTACCACCTAGCTGTTCTCTTCTTGTTTAACAGAAGTGAAAGATGGTTCTCTAAGAGGTTAAGTGATTTACCTGTCAGTCAGTCAGTAATATTTATTAAGTCCCTACTATGTGCCAAGCACTGGGGATAAAAAGAAATGTCTTTGCCTTCAAGAAGCTCATGATCTAATAGTCACAACACTATTGTGTTTTTCCTGACTCCTATCCCAGAACCCATGTTACTATTGCTTGTTGGTTTTTATGTATAAATTTAGCATATACAGTATATATGTACAGCATGTATTTCTAGAATTTAGCATATATAATACCTATATATAATAGGTATATTGTGTGTGCATACACATAGGTATTCAAACACTCAAGTGAACTATGATCTCATTGATGTGACTATTCCCATCAATAAATGTTGTACAACCCTTGTCCATATCCTCTCACAAGCTTGCCACAGGAACCTACCCAAAATTCTGGGGTTTTTATTGATTTTCATGTGTTCATAAGTTGATATAATTTAGAAGGTCTTACGGAGTGTGTTTCTGTGAGTATATATGTGTGTGTGTATAGAAAGACATGCACACATACATATATATCACACATATATGTAGGAATGAAGGAATTATTGTATACAATCACAGATAGATATGCACTCACACAATAGAAACATGTATTTCTACATATACACACTCACATATGTGTGCATCAAGGTTCCAAAAATTGCATTTTTACCAAGACCACTGCCCCTACCTTTGACCTGACCCCTCTAGTCATTATTTAGGGGAGAAATCATTGCAGAGAAGAAGGTTACCATCACTAACACCTTTTGCAGGTCAACTGTGACTGATGAGCAGGTACCTAGATCATTCTTTAGACTACCAGCTTTACTACCAGTCTTGTCCCCATAGTCATGGTCCAGGGGATGAACCCTTGTAGACATACAACCTGACATTTATCTCTGCTGGTTTCGTAATACCCTGTTCCTCAGTATACATAACTGCTGATGAACCAAAAAAGAAAGTTCTTGTCACTTAAGTGTCTTTGTCAGCACCAAATGGTTCAACATTAGAAATGGATATAATTTTATCAGTAGAAATTCCATCAAAGAAGAAATAGTATCATCTACTTTAATGCTGTAGTCTAAGTACCACTGGTCCTTTTCCATCAGACATGAAGCTGAAATCTGCTACATATGTTGTATTAGAATATGAGCTCTTATTAGAGTTCTTTGTACCATAAGCATTTAGCACTTTGCTTTGCATATTCTAAATTTTTAATAGATACTGTTTAGTTCCTTCATTTTCAAATGCTACAAAAGTAGAGCAGAAATTGTGGCTGGTTCTACCAGGCTAGAAACACTTCAGATACTACCAGGTAACAGACTTCTGTTTCTGTCATTTGAGGATGACCTTAGCTAAATACAAAGAAACTTAACACCAGAAAGCTGGCCTGTAGTATATCCATGTATTTCTGTTTTTCTCTTTTTATAAACATATATACACATGAATATTAGCATATGTATATACATATACATATATATGGAGAGAAAGAGAATACATGAAGCATTGAAATCATAGAACTTTCAAAATAATGAAAAAAAAATTTAAACAACCAACTATTCATTAATATGAATAACCAGAGCCAAAACAAGAAGCCTTAGAAGTGGAAGGTTTTTTTTAATGGAAGAAATTTTCTTATTTATAAACAAAATCATATAAAGCACTTCTTATTGCATATGTATTTGATCATATATTTTTCATTCAATTCAAGAAGTTATAAACTCAAATGAAACAATAATTACTGTGTTTACATTACATGTTTATAACTTTGTTTCATTATATTTATTCTGGGCAATTCAAAATGGTATTTTAAGGGTAATATATACATATATACAGATGTTTAAAGAGTAATAGTATTATTTCATTGTTGTGTGTAGAGATAGGTGGAAACCTTGATTTATAAATTTAAATGACTATGTAGTTTTATCACTATTCAGATAACTCAACCTCTATGTCCTCCCAGTTCCCTTCACCACCATCACATCTTCAAATCTGTCATTTATATCCTAGAGTAAAATGTTTTCAAATATCCTAAAACATCTAATATATGCTTCTTTCACTCTATACTGGAATTGATTTTTTTTGTTTACTCAAGTATAAAGATTCAGATAATAATTAGCAAAAGATTCATCCTGAAGTCAATCACAATTGAAATCACAAGGGATAGAATTATCTTTAAAACAATTGTACATTGAGGATAATAGCTAAGATAGGAAATAGCTAAGATATCTAGGTCTGGATGTAGAACCACAAGACCTGAGGCTAAGTCCTGTCTGTGCTACTCACTGTTTGAGAGACACCAAATAAATCAGTGAATCTCTCTTGACCTTAATTTCTTCATCTGCAAAATGAGGGATTTGGGTTGGATCAGGGAATAGTACAAAGAATGCCAGATTTGGAATGAGAATTTGACTTCAAAACCCCATTTTGCTGTTTTATTACCTGTGTAACCAAGGCAAGTCATTTAAGCTCTCTGGGCTTCAGTTTCCTCATCTGCAAAATAAAGGAGTTGCACTAGTTTACTTCTAAGGTCCCTTCAAACTCTACATCTATAGGATTATAACTAACATGGGCCTTCTCATTTCTAAACTATGAGGTTTGGATTAGACTACCTATAAGGTCCCTTCTTTTAATAAATGCTATGCTTTCTTAGTGATTGGTAATGAATTTTACTGCTCATTACAAATACTTATATTTTGGGTCCTCAAAGTACTTCTATAGCAAACATTTCATTTGGCAAATGAGGAAATTTAGTTTTATTTTCTCCTAAATAACTCTAGAGCTGTCTATATATTTTGAGGTGCTTCCCACTATGCCTCTCTGCTTAGCAATTGATTTTTGTCCATTAAAAGGATTAGTTAATGCCACTTTAAAGATTGGGTTTTATATTTTTTTTCCTCTTCTAGTGTCACAGTGTTGTGTAAATCCTGAAAAAGGCACAAAAGTCTTTTATTTAAATAAAAGGTCTATTCATGTGAAATAGTAATAAAAATGCTATTGCATAATCAACCTACTAACTACTGAAAAGGAAGGTGGGGTATTTTATTACATCACTTAATAGTCAAGATGGACCTATCTTTATTCTGTTTTATCCTCAATCATTCCATGGACAATTCTGTTTTTATTATTAGTTATGGTTTCAGAACTAAGGGAGGTCTATAGAATTGCCATTATTGTCCCAGAGAGTTCTGGTCTTTCAGGTATCTTCTCCACACTCTGGCTGAGAAAGTTTGAAGGCTGCCATCTCTAATTAACATTTATGTCAACTGCATGGAGTGCACAATGGGTTATCACAATTGGGAGTCAGAATGCCAGGAGACAAAAGTGAAAAAGCCTAGCAGTGACCATCAAAACAATTTAATGTCTTCCTTAGACCCACAAAAACAGCTCGAGAGGAGGGATTTGCAAAGGAGGACTGGAGTGGGAGGGTCAAAAATTAGAGAAGGAAAACACTCCACAAAGGTACATTCGATTAGTCTCTGGCTAGGAAAACAAGACTTATTTCTTGACTGCCACCTTTAAAATATTCAGAAGACAGTTTGACCTGACCTTTCTGGTAAATGAATTCTCATCATTATATTTCTGAAGCCATGCAATCAAAATGCAGCTCCTCTGCAGGGTAATGTTTCACCTTACTAAACCTTTAAATAAAACATGTTTATTATTTAGTTTTCCTCTATCCAAAATATAAACTCATTGAGTAGCATCCCAGAAAAGCTTTCTTACTGGTAGCATACATCAATTGCAACACATTGCAAACTGTATTAAGCTGGATTCACATCCCATCTTGGATGCTTACTATCTGGGTGACACTATACCTCAGTTTCCTTGTCTGTAAAATGAGGTGGTTGGCTTAAATGGCCTCTGGGGTCCATGGTATCATTAGTTCTATGATCCTTGCAGATAGGCACAATCTAGGATTTACACAATGTACAAAAGCTATTTATCTTTATTAACTTATTGTTAGACCAAGTGAAATAATGTGTTGTTACTATATGACTTTAATAAATATTTCCTTGGATTTGGGAGGAAAATCTATTTTTATTTTATCAAGGTCACTGCCAAATTATCTGAACCTGTAGAAAGTGCCTCAGAGGCCATAATTTGAACTTTTAAGAAAAAGAACTTGAATTGGTTTTCTTGTACTGGGTACTCATTTATCACAGAGTGTACAACTGGAATGCAAATGGAGTAGCGGTGACAGGCGAAGAAGAGTATGATATTGTCTAGAAAGGCACATTCTTTAGAAGCCGTGAGCATATATGGCAGGGGTTGGGGGAGTATGTTATTGTATTTTAGCATATACAACCATTTGTGCTACTAAATTCATTCTGCTGCCTGGATTATTACTTGCTTCATCACTGACAATGACTGCTTTGAGCCCTCTGCAGATGGTTGTATGTTGGTCATTTTGTTGTTTGTTAGTCCAGATGAGGAAAAGAAAATGAAGCCGAAACTCAAATCAGTCAAGGATGCCATTGATAGTATTTCCTTTTAAAGACTTTCTGAAGGCAAAGTCATACCTCTTACCCAATCTCAAATCTCCCTTTTATCTGCTAAATTTAATTTAACCACTACTTGCCATGGATGTTCAAGAGCTGACCACATCGAAGTTATCAGCACCATCTCCATTTACATGTTTTTAATAGGGAACTTATTATTTCCTTTCCCAGATTTAGTATCAAAGTCAGTAGAGTTCCTAAACTCCCTTTCTCCCAAATATATACATTTAGCATCATCTTCAAAAATTCTAATCTGCTCACTTCCATGTATAATCTAGCACCAAGACTTCACACTTCTTTCTCCAGATTTCTCCAATAAACCTCCTTCCTTCCTGCAGATCATCAATCTAGACCCAAATTACTTCAAGCATCACAGTTGTTGTCCTACCATATTATATTTTCTATAGCACATGTATAATAATAATTCCATTTCCAAGTATCATTTTGATCATGTTTGTTTTCTGAATCCCATACTGGTTTCTGAGTGACTCTCAGATAAAATCAAATTAACCCCCTCAATGTAATGCCCCCCAATCATTTCTTGAATCACTTCTTTAAAACTCAATACTCATTTCCTCCATGAAGCCTTCCCAGTTTAATCATTTATTTATTTATGCATTCAGCAATATCTCAGTGCCTATTACATAAAAATTATTTGGCATTAAATACTCAAGGAAATATTAAGGATATGTATATATCTCTATAATAATGGCACATGCATATATTTAATATATTACTTTCATTTATATTTAGATGTATTTGATTGTCTAATCATCCCATTGTGTTGCAATTTCCCAACAAATGAGGGACTAGCTATTTCCTGCTTCCATAACTTAGCATAGTTATGTGTACATGGTGTGTGCTCAATAAATATTGAGTGATAAAAAATATCTATTTAGTCTTCTTTCAGTGCCTCATACTCTAAACAAATACATTGTTTTACCTCAGCTTTGGCCTTATACTTCTTACAAAAATCATTGGCCAAACATCAGACTCTATTTTCTTCCCCAACTGTTTCCTTCCATGGGGAAAGGTAAACAAAAGAAAATCCATAGAAATGTAATCAATCTCAAATGTTAGCCCAAGAGCCTCAAGATAACCAAAACTCTGAACACACCTGGGTTTTTTAAAATTACACTTCATCTAAAAAATGGTCCCATTCTTTTGAAGTAATTATATTTCTGTAAAGTCTCATTCATTTTAATTTAACTCAACATGTTCTAAGAGCAGGAGGAAATAAAACGCTTTAATCAGCTCCTGCCATTATGAAGCTTATAGTCTAGTATGAAAATAAAACTCTTCAGTACTTCTAGGATCTATAACTTTACCAGTATGGAATTAGTATTAACTCTGTGATAGAGATCACACAATGACTACACCTTAGTCTTTAAGCATTGCTATAGAAAGAAATAAAATCATCACCATGAGGCTGGACCAACTCTGAAGCATACACACTGAAACTAAAAGTTATAAGAGGAGGAAGGGAGAATGATAGAACATGGCTTATTAACTATATATCCCATTCATTTCTGTCAGTCTCTCAGGCTGGATATTTGGAGCCTTTCTTGATTCTCCCAACTTCTTCATAGCACTTTGTCTGAACTTTTCACCAAGTTTGTTAATCTCCCTCAGTTTCCCCTTTTCTTCTACATTTTCATTACTAGTTCTCTGGTCAGATCCATTATGATATCCAGTCATGCCAAACCTTTCTGATGTTGCCCCTTTCTTCTTTAGTCCACTCAATACACTGTTGCCAGGCTAATCCTCCTAAAGCAGCATTTCTATGAAGACACTGATCCCTTGCAAAAAGAATCTACAATGACTCCTCATTTCCTACTACATTAAGTCCTGACATTTCTCTCTAGTTTTCAGGTACTCTCATTATCTGACACTACCTTTAATATCCAACTGTGTTTATTTAAATTTTTGTTTATAACTTCTCTAATAATCCCCAACTAAATTTGAATCCTCTGCTACCTGAGTGAACTATGGCATGTGATTTCAGGTCCTCTCAGCTTCATTATCATCATCTGAAAATCAGGGATTTGGAATAGAGGACCTGTTCAGTCCTGTTAGATACCTGTCAAAGATTCAATTATCTGCTACTGACTACTGAATGAACATGTCTTATTTAGAACACTATGGCTTTGTTCATGTTATTCCTCCACCTGAATTACTTTTAGTAACACAAAATTCTACTCTCTCTTTATGGTGCTCCTTCCTCCATAAAAACTATTCGTTTAAGCCCTTTGTTGCTATTCATTTTTTTCTTGTTGTGCCCAACTCTTCCAGATACCCATTTGGGGATTTCTTGGCAAGCCTACTGGAGTAGTTTGCCATTTCCTTCTCTGGCTAATTTTACTGATGAGAAAACTGAGGCAAAAAGGTTTAAGTGACTTGCCCAGGTTGACACAGCAAGGAAGCATCTGAGGTCACATTTGAACTCATAAAGATGGGTCTTCCTTTCTCCAGGCTCAGCATTCTATCCCCTGTGCCACCTAGGTACCCATTAAACCCTTTATTATCACCATTTTATTATCACCATATTTATTATTCATATTCAAATGCTTGGTTTTCCTTTCTCTGAGTAAGCTATACAAGACATTTCCAATTTATAAAGGCTGTAATGATCTCCAGTACTTCATTTATAAATCAGATGCTAAGATTTCATGATGCATGTTTTCATAGAAATGATGTTATAAATGATCTCCAATTTATCCTGTCTATATCTTGTTGGTACATGTTTGGTAGACTGTTGTCTTCCCCATTAGACTGTGAGCTCCTTGAAAGAACTATCTTTTGCCTTTTTTTGTATCTTAAGTGCTTCTATACCTGGCATATATTAGGAGCTTAATAAATGCTTCTTGACTGGTTCTATTCTTCAGACACTGAATAAAGGTCTATTTTATTTATTTTGTAGCTGGAATCATAAGTGTTTAGATGTGGAAAGAATCTTAGTAATCATCTAATTTAAATTTATTCTCCTTTCCAGATAATCAAACTGAGACCCAGAAAAAAAAAATGAAATTTCTGGTCTAGGATCTCACAGTTAGCTAGCTGTAGAGTTTAGTTTAGAATCTGGATTTCCTGTCTCATACCTGATATTCTTTGCACTAATCCCATGTCATTTCAGAATCTGTATAGACTTTTAGTGTAAGCTAGTAGAAAATAACACTGTTGTAATTTTAGCAAACAAAAAATAAGAATAATAAAACTGAATAAGAATAATACACATATAAATATAATTTATCTTGAATGTGCTTCAGGAAAAAAGCAAATAATTAAGAAGATAAATGGAAAATTTGGTTGTGATCCTAAGAAGAACTTATGGATACATTCAAGGATGTTATAGGCTGCTGGTACTGGTTTTATGCTGCCTTATTTCATTTTGACACATGTCGAGGAAAGCAAAACCCATGTGGCATAATTAAAATTGTTTCTTGGATCACAAAGGGGACAACAACAGTAAGAAGAGAGATACTGAATAGGAGTTAAAAGAGATGGAGAAGGAAGAGTCAAAGAAGATATTTGTGAAAGTAGATTACCAAGAGAAGAATTAACTGAGTTATAAACAGTGCAAGACAAAGGAAGATGGCAAAGAATGATTTCCCCTTTGAGGATGAAATGAGGCTGTAGTGATATTAGATCAGAAAGTTAACTTCACTCACTATCATCCAGGCTAGGAACTTGGTTGCTACTTGGAGCAAGGCATATTGAGGATTAGGAGTAGAGGATGCAGGGGAAGACTATCTTTGGAATAAATGCATAGAGGAAAATGCATTGTGAAATAATCTTTTCAATGGAACATTAGGAAAACAGAAGTTAATATATTTACTGTCATTTCATATTGGCTCTACAATATAATTTATACCAATATTTCCCAAATGAAATTAGCCATTGAACATTTTGGTACTTAACATTTCCTGACAAAGCCCATATATGCTCCTTAAAGAAGCTGGATGGTATGGAATGCCCCCAGAAAAAGGGCTCAGTAAAATTGTGAAGCATTATAGAAAAAATTAAACCTATTTTCATAATAAAAATACAACATATTATAATTTTGAGGTAAATATCATTTTTGTCTAATAATTTCGATTAGGAGTTTATATGGGGTATATAAACTTAAAATATAAATTTGATGATTGCATTTTATTTTAATCTTTTATTTAAATTATTTTTAAAATTTTAATTGTTTGCTTAAATTATTTTATTATAATTGTTTTCATTTGTAATGCTATGTATTTTTTTAAAAATTTAAAAACATTATTCTGAGAAGGGGTTCAAGCTGCTTAACCAAAATGCCAAAGGTACATCAAGCCCATAAACCAAAAAATGTTAAGAACCCCATTTTAGAGGGTAAGAAATATTGCTAGCATTAACCTTTTTTCAAGACATAGAGCACTTGGATTCTACAGAATACCCTTTAGAAATTACTGGCTTAAGGAATCTGAGTAGAAATAGGGATGTTAGGAGGGAAAAAAAATTCATTCATAATGACACAAAACTGTTTTGCAATGTCAATGTCTCACTTCAGGTTGTTCTCTGGGGTTGGTATTACAATTTTTCTATATTAATAAATGAAGGGTCAGCACCAAAACCTGTTGCAGTAGAAATTATGGTTTGACAGATCTACTTTTTTATTTTATATAACCAGCTTCAGAAAGTAAAGTTTGGGGGGGGAGGGATTGATGCAAGCTCCATTGTTAGTGTTTTGTCCAGTTCTATTTTCATGTGAATTTTTTTCATAATTAAGAACTATTTTCTTTCCCCTAGCTATATACGTGTAGGTATATAGTAGGACTATAGCTATGATGGCAAAATGTCAATTAGCTTAATGAACTGAACCGAATGGATAATGGAAGTGAAAGAGTGTGTGCTTGTGGGATGGTGGGTGGGTGGAGATGAAAATCTGCCCATTGAGTTAAGTGCAGGGGGTGAAATGCAGCTATACTGCTTGACAGGTGCAAGCACATTTGTTAAATTCAGAGAGCCACAGGAAAGAAACAACCTCCTCCAGAGAAACAGACTTCCATAACAAAGTTACCAAAGGAATTTGTACACCAAAGTGCCACTAGAAGGGGAAAAAATAAATAAAACTCAGCATTGAAAGTAGCATTAACTAATCCTTTTAATGGATAAAAATCAATTGTTACACAGAGAGGCATAGTGGAAAGCACTCAACATATAAGGGCAGCCCTAGGGTTGGTTTTGGTTGTTGTTTTTTTATGGGGGTGGAGAGAGAGGAACTGAGAGGAAATAAGCATAGACTGAAAAACCACACGCAAAAAAAAATCTGTACTCACTGTAGGAATTTAAGTGCCAGTCAGCTCATCTAAAAACTATACCATTTGGTGGATCTAAAGAACTAGAGGCCAGCTAAATAAATCATAAGGTGCTAGACCAGAGGGAAACCTCAGAACTCATTTAATCTTATTACCCTCATTGTCAAAATGAATATACTAAAGAACAAAGAATTTTCAAAAGTCAAACAAACAGTAAATGGAAGAGTCCAGACATAAATAAGGGTCTCCTGGTGCTTTTTGCCCAGTTCTTCCTATTTCAACAGATTGTTTTCTAGTTTCTATATTGAAGATATGTTAGGACATTAAGATTTTTTTAGAATAATCAATAAAGAAAACCACACTCTGAAAATTTTTGTTGTCTATTATAAACACACAAACATAAACACACACATTTATTGGCTTAATGCAATTTATTTTTACTTTTCAATATTCATTTCCACAAGATTTTGAGTTACAATTTTTTCCCCATCTTTCCCCTACCCCCACCCCAAAATAGCAAGCCTACTGAATACCCCTTCCCCCAATCTGCTCTCTCTTATATCCTCTCCCTTCACCCCCACTAACTTTCTAGTAGGGCAAGATGGATTTCTATACACCAGTAACTGTATATCTTATTTCACAGTTGCATGTAAAAAACTAATTTTTAAAACTTTGAGCTCTAGATTTTCCCCCTTCTTCCCTGCTCATCCACCCCCACTGGGAACACAAGCAATTCAATATAGGTTGCATAGGTGTAGTTACCCAAATCATTTCCATAGTAGTTATATTGTGAAAGATTAATTATATTTCCCTCCATCCTACCCCCCACTTGCTCTATTTCTCCTTTTACCCTATCCTTTTTCAAAAATGTTTTCTTCTTCTTGGGGCGGCCAGGTAGCACAGCAAGTAAGAGCACCGGCTCCAGTGTTGAGAAGACCTGGAGATCGAATCCCGGGCTCAGACACTTAGCACCCACCCAGAAACACCTGGCCGTGTAACCTTGAGCAAGTTGCTTAACCCCAATTGCTAGAAAAAAAAATGTTTTCTTCTAATTACCCTCTCCTTCAATTTGCCCTCCATTCTATCATTCCCCTTCTTATCCCTTACCCCCCTATTTTCCTGTAGGGCACCATACCCAATTGAGTGTGTATATTATTCCTTCCTTAAGCCAAATTCAATGAGAATCAGGTTGTCCCATTCCCATTCCTGCCCTTCACCTCCATTGTAACGGTTTTCTCTTGCCTCTTTTATATGAGATAATTTACCCTAATCTATCTCTCCCTTTCTCCTTCTCCCAATAAATTCCTCTCTCACCTCTTAATTTTATTTTTTAGATATCATCCTTTCATATTCAACTCATCCTGTGTCTGCTGTCTATGTATACATGAACATACATATGCCCACACTCACATACATATTTATATACACATAAACCCTCCTATACATACAAATATATGTATGTATACATATATATACATATATATATTCCCTTCAACTATCCTCATACTGAGAAAAGTCTTATGAGTTACAATTATCATTTTTTCATGTAGCAATGTAAATAGTTCAACTTTAATAAGTTCCTTATGATTTCTTTTTCCTGTTTACCTTCTCATGCTTCTTGTATTTGAAAGTCAAATGTTCTGTTCAGCTGTTTTTTTTTTCATCAAGATTGCTTGAAAATTGTCTATTTTCAGTATTTTCCTCTGTAGAATTATACTCAGTTTTGCTGGGTAGGTGATTCTTGGTTTTAGTACTAGCTCCCTTGACCTCCAGAATATCACATTCTAAGCCCTCCAATCCTTTAATGTAGAAGCTGCTAGGTCTTGTGTTATCCTGATTGTATTTCCACAATACTCAAATTGTTTCTTCCTGTCTGTTTGCAGTATTTTCTCCTTGACCTGGGAACGCTAGAATTTGGCTATAATATTCCTAGGAGTTTTCTTTTAGGGATCTTTTTCAAGAGGTGATCAGTGAATTCTTTCAATTTCTATTTTGCCCGCTGGTTCTAGAATATCAGGCCAATCTTGCTTAATAAATTCTTGAAAGATGGTTTCTGGGCTCTTTTTTTGATCATGGCTTTCAGGTAGTTCAATAATTTTAAAATTATCTCTCCTGGATCTATTTTCCAGTTCAGTGGTCTTCCAATGAGGTATTTCACATTGCCTACTATTTGTATCTGTTTTATATTATCTTGATTTCTCATAAAGTCATTAGCTTTCAGTTGCTACAATCCAATTTTGAAAGAGTTATTCCCTTCAGTGAGTTTTTGACATTCCTTTTTCTGTCTGGCAAATTTGGCTCTTTTTTTTTTTTTTTTTTTGCCTTTTGGGGGGCAATTGGGGTTAAGTAACTTGCCCAAGGTTACACGGCTAGTTTTTTTTGTGTGGGTATTAAAAGTGTCTGGGGCTGGAATCGACTTGGGTCCTCCTGACTCTGGGGCCAGCACTTTACTCACTGCGCCATCTAGCCACCCCCATCAAATTTGGCTTTTTAAGGCATTCTTCTCCTCATTTGGCTTTTTAGGCCTCTTTTGCCATTTAAGTCAGTCTATTTTTCAAGGTTTATTTTCTTCATTGTATTTTTGGGTCTCCATTACCAGGCTGCTGACTCTCTTTTCCTGATTTTCTTGCATCATTCTCATTTATCTTCCCAATTTTTCCTCCACTTCTCTTACTTGATTTTCAAAATCCTTCTTGAGCTCCTCCATGGCTGGTAACCAGTTCATGTTTTTCTTGGAGGCTTTTGATGCAAGAGTTCTGACTTTGCTGTCTTCCTCCCACTCCATGCCTTGATCCTTTTTGTCCCCTAAAAAGGATTCTATGGTCTGTTTGTGCTTCTGATGTTTGCTCATATTGCCAGCCAATTATTAGACTTTTGAGTTCTTTGCCATGGTACATCTCTGCTTCCAGAATGGAGAGAGTTATGTCCCAAATTGCTGAGGTTTTCACAGCTATTGGAGCTAATAGATAGGTGCCCTCTCTGTAGCCCCCACAAGTTCTGGCTCACTAGTTACACACCCTAGGACCACCAAGCAAGACCAGGATCCAGACCCAAGCAGATTAAAGCAAGAGCAATTACCCTCTGAATAGTCTCTTGGTCCCCCTACAATCTGTAGGCCAGGAGCTTCTGAGGCAACCAGGCTGTGGCTGCTGGACCAGCCATGCCTCCAAGGCTTTTCACCCCAGGGGCAGAGGCTGTACCACTCTCTTTAGTCCCCCCCTGCTCCAACACAGTTCCCCACTAACCTTTTACTTTATCTTTGGTGTTTATGAGTTGAGGAGTCTGGAACCTGCCACTGCTACTGATGTTTCACTCTCCTGAAGTTTACTCCGGCAGCTGCTGGTCAGGGTCACCCTGTGGCTGTAACCACCTGGCGCATGCTGGACTACACTTGGCTCCCAGCGTGGTGTGAATAGACCCTGTCCACCTGCTGGGCTTCCTTCAGCAGGAAATTTGATTCTCTTTGTCACTTTGTGGTTTCTGTAGCTCTAAAGTTTGTTTAGAGTCATTTTTTACAAGTATTGGAAGTGATTGGAGAGAGAGCCCATGCCAAGTTTGTGCTTCTGCTCTGCCATCTTGGCTCCACCCCCCCCCCCTTAATGGTTTAATATAATGAATATTTTCTTCCAGTAACCGAGGGAGCCATAATCATAATTTGAGTAAATGACTGTACTATTGTCATCATGCTAAACACATGGAAGAAAGGCAAATTTACCACAATTGATGATGGGCCTCTATAGACAATCATTGTTTTGCAGCATAACAAGGTTGAAAAGGAATGACCTCACATCTAAGAGCCATAACAATAACTCTGTGGATTTTCCAAGCTCATAGTAAATCTAACAGTTATATGAGTATGTAAGAGTGTTACCCTATATTACTCAATCATAATTAAGGTAACTAACAAGAAGTTCTATGCCCAGATTTTATTACATTTATTCAATACCCATGGCTCTTTGAATTATAGAATCAATCAATCAAAGGAGTAAGTAGAAATAAATGGATTGAAAACAAATGATATCACACAGGTTTTGTGTTTGGTCAAAGAGAATCAGCTATATCCTGTGCAACTCATATAAAACCCCCCAGGTTTGTAATCCAGCATTCAATAACAGGCAAATCTAGGGTTGAAGTAGCTTCAGTTAAATCCTTGAATAGAAATGGTCCATGGGACAAAAGAGTATTAGACTCCTCTCCCCTTGAAGAGAGGATGATCTTGTGAATTTTTAAAGATCAGAAGACATGGGCTTCCAGTAGGTTTCAGAAGAAGTGTCCCTATAATGAAGTGATTAACAGTAGCATTTGCATCAAGAGATAAAGACAAACTAGACATACCAAGGAAAGGTAACTTTGAGACTCTACATAGGCACTGAACCTTGGAATTCATCAAAAAGTACACACACCAAAGTAGATCTTCATGAAGACTATAAATGGAGAAAAGGATTTCAAGAAATCAGGAGCTGTTACCAATTGTGTTCTCTAAACTTGAATCATTGTCTCCTAGGATCTAGTGCATGCAAGGAGAGAGTGTATCCCAGATTTGGAGGGTATTTTCATCTAGCAACTGTTCTTACTATATGAACTTAGTAAATTGTCCTTTCTAAAATCTTATAAACTTTGCTATACTAAATGACATCAATTGCTTAAACGATTCTAGAGAAAACACTAGACAGAGCTTTATGAGTAATGGGGTTATTCCTAGAACCGTTCAGGAAGAAATAGTAGCTACCTTCTAGGGACCCAACCTGATAGAGCTAGTGGAAGTTGCAGAAAATGGGCCAGAAGGGGTAATATAAATGAAAAATTACCAAAAACAGTTTCCTAAATTATTATTTTTTCTAGGTCTCTTTAACAATTTTTTTAAATGTGATCAGTTATATTATATATATATATGGGCAAGTGAAGGGATGGAAGAAAGGCTCATGGAATTTTATGATGCAATTTTATCAAGTCAAGTTGTATGCTTTTGAAAATAAATTGTCTGTTATATTAGAGAAAAAGAAGAAAGGAGAAGTATCAGAAAGCGTTAGAAAATTATAGTAGGTTGGCCACATTAGGAAGCCTGATTACCATCTTCAAATGGTCTACAATGACAGAAATTGTTTGCCAATTTGGAAGGGTAACTTGGGTTTTAAATGAGATTTAGGTAGGAAATAGAATGAAGAAGGCTCCAGGGTATCTGAGCAGCAGTGGAACGAGAAGCTGTACACTCTTAGAGACAAAGTCCAACTTTCCTCTGAGTCACCAGTCTGGTCATGATGACTTAATGATGTTTCAAGGCACCCAGATTGGAAAGCACTGAATTGAGACTTAGTTTTCAACCAAGATACATGTTGAACCAGAGGCTACAAAAGATAGTAAATCGTTGTTGTAGGCTTTTTCTACACGTGACTATTCAAACAACTATTTTCCCTCATATTAGCTACTCAATTTAAACTAAAATGTGTCATGAATTACTTATAAGATACCATGTGGAATGGCAGTCAATATAACAATGTAATTGCCATCATTTTGCATCTGGAGTATTATCTTCAATTTTGGGCACTGAATTTTTGGAAGGATATAGATAAGTTGAGAACAACCCAAAAAGGACAGATAGAATGGTGAAAATACTGTTGTTGTGGCTGCCATTTGTCCTTTGTTTTTGAGGAGGACCATTGACATAACGGTGTTATGTCTTGACTTACAAGTGAACTGGATTTAAGTGAGGCAGAGTTGCAAGAAGTTGTCAGCCTCACTCTCTCTTCATGAGTCATCAAAGTCCAGTGGCAGGATAAAAGGCAAGACAACTGGTGATGGCCTGAGATGCAGTGGATTACTTTGGTACCTCAGATGCCTGACCTAGCTCTAAGTGCTGCACAGTGCCTGTCAGTCTTTTCATGGCTGTTGGAATAAATTATTCTCATCTATCCATTCTGCCAAGGAAAGTCTTCACATGCTTAGGGTAGACATCCCCATAACTCACAAACAGGTCTGAGGTTGTCAGTTACCCTCATCCTGTTTTAGCTGGTCTGCAGAGGTAGGTTACCAGTAGGTGGCAGTTGTAACTGCAACAGCTTTTTGGATGAGAATTGGTGAGTTGGGTGGAAACCACAGGTGGATGAGTGACCCTGAAAAGGGTTTGGCAACCCCTCACACCAGAGGTGCTAGTCCTCCTGAAAAACCAGTATGAGGACTAGTGACAATAAATAATAACAAACAAAAAAATAGGGAAATAACAGAAGAAGAAATAACTCATGAAGGTTGTGACACTTATCCTTAATAATTTAGAGAACTATCATGGGATTAGACTTGGTTTCCCCCTGGGGGCAAAGCTAGAAGTGATTGGTGAAAGTAGGGGTAGAGAAAATATAAATATAAGATTATTATAAGGAGGAGAAAAAAAAATACTTCCTAACATTTCAAGATATCCAAAAGCTAAACAGGTTGCTTTATGACATAGTGGATTTTATTACAGGTCTTTTAGAAAAGGCTGGATGAACCCCTTGTAAGCTTTGTTATAGCAAGATTTTTTATGGGTTTGACTGAGTTCACTCCCAACTTTGAAATAGTATGATTCTTTTTTTTTCCTTAAATTGAAGAAATAAATGAGCTATCTCAATAGCATATAAATAGGACATTAGAATAAAAAGAAGCACACAGGAAAAATAGGGTACTGTGACTATAGAAATGCTTGGTACACTGAAGATAATACAACATAGATTGCCTTCTTGGTTCTTCATAACATAGACACTTTGTGTGAGGTGTGATAGGAGAGAGGCCTTGGGATCTCTGCTGCAGAGACAAATTGAGCTAACTTTATTCAAATACCTGGAATCCTTCCTCAAAGTATTTCATGGGTGAGATAAAGGCCTCATCACTACATATAAATTTTCTCCACTCCCTATAAAAGATTAAAATAGGCTGACCGTGTTGAATAATGGGTGGGATAGATTACATTTATACAATCTCCCTATAATATTATGTATAACAAGGGGCAGCTAGGTGGCGCAGTGAATAGAGCACTGGCCCTGGAGTCGGGAGGACCTGAGTTCAAATCTGAACTCAGAAACTTAACACACACACACACACAAACTAACTGTGTGACCTTGGGCAAGTCACTTAACTCCAATTGCCATACCTTCCCCTCTCCCCCCAAAATATATTATGTATAATATATAACTATGTAAAATATAATACACTGTCATTATTTTATAAATTATCAAATTATATACTCCATTTCATAGGGTCACAGATTCAGAGCTATAAGGGATCTTAGAAATTATCAACTACTTACTGTTTCTGAGCTTTACATAGTTTTAGGTGTACTAGTGTTATCTTAATTATCTTGAAAAATTTACATTCAAAGTAAAGAGAAGTTATCTAAATAAAAATAAACTATGCAAATATTTGAGTATGTATCGTGAAATTATAAAGTGAACTTTCAACTTTGACAGGAGTTATTTTGCTGTCCATATAACTGCTCATACGTAGAAAAGAAGTATATGAAATAGTTTCTGGCTTCAAATAGCGTAAAACTTTTTTCTGGGAACAATATTAACACATATCAAAAAGCTAGAAAACAGGGCAGCCAGGTAGCACAGCGAGGAAGAGCACTGGCTCCAGTGTCGGGATGACATGGGGATCAAATCCGGGCTCAGATACTTAGCACCACACCCAGAAATAACTGGCCATGTAACCCTGAGCAAGTTACTTAACCCCAATTGCTTAAAAAAAAGGTAGAAAACAATAACAAAATACAGATATATGTTTACTGTATGGAACTACCTGCAAGGACATTATAATATTGATGTCAAATTAAAATAGAAATTGGTACCACTAAACCACCTATAAAGATGCCTGCAGACTACATGTTGACTCAGAAAATTACATATTGACATTATTTATGTTCTATTGTATTTTATTTATTTTGTTAATTTTTCTCATTACATTTTAATCTGGTTTGGGCTGTTGGGAATGCTGCCAGCTCTTTTCAACTCCTCTGCAATAGAAGTTTAGAGGAGGATGCAGTCAGTGTGAAATTAGGAAGTCAAGAATGTCTTCATGGAGATCAGACTTCAGCTGAGTATTAAGAGATGGAGAGAAGGTGAAAAGACAAGACATTCTAGAGAGCAAAAACTGCATAAGGAAAGGCATGGAGATAGAAATGACAATGTCATCTTGCAGAATAATCGAAGATAACATTGGCTAGGTTAGGTGAGGCCAAACCATATAAGACCTTTAAAGCTAGGCAGAGGAATTTGGGTTTACTGCTGTAGGCAATTATCATTCTCATGCATTTGAGTGATAGAAACAAACAAATAAAATTAACACAATGATTTCTATCATTGCCAATTCATGACTACCCAGCTGGCATAAAATTGCACTTGCTGATGAAGTTTTATCATGCTTAAACTTGTATATTCTTCCATACCTATGTTGCTGGCATATCTTGTCATGACTAAAAGGATAAGAAAATTCATTCAATCTGGCTTGAATTGTTAGAATAAATCAAGTTTACCAGTCATATAAATCTTTCTACTTGATGGCTGTTTGGACATTAATTCCACATTACCACTGATTGGTTTCTAAAAATGTTAAGACTGGGGCATTAGGTTTTTTTCATAGTAGGTAGAAAGTACTGACTACCAACTGCAGAAGAGATGCTCCTTTGTCTTCAAATGAAAATTGCTTTTCCAAATGGTGGTATAGGTATAAGTGGTCATTGCTGTGTGAGCTCATTTAAAATGTATAATTATAAGAGAGGCAAAAATATCTAGCTTATCAACATTAATTTAATTCGCTTGTTACTGAAAATGTGTCTTGCTGGGAAAAATAATTTAATTTCATTAGGAACATTAGTTAAGAAAAAGTGCTTCTTCAGGATGAAAACAATTAAACCAGATCAAGGTTAAAACATAATTATAGTGGGAAAATATTGGGGGAAATGTGCTATTGACACTGAAATGAATCTGTAGGAAATGAAAGCAAAACTGAAATTCATTTCCTACTATTCTCTTGCCCTTATTTGTACATTTTCCTAAAGCCTGACATTGAAAAGACTGCTATTTTAATTCATTTATTAGAAACTTAAAGATTTCAGTTAACATATAAACCTAAATTATTAATCAACAGAGGCAGCACACAAATTAAAGTAATTCACATCAATGAAGCCTAACAAAATAAAAATCTGTGACTAAATTAACATTGGCTCATCTATTATACAGTAATTGCTAAATAACTGTAAAATACATTGCATACTGTTCATTAGTGTCCCAATTAGAATATCCTTTTCCATCCAACTCGTATGCACATCAATATTTCTCTAAAAGAAATGTGGATATAATTACTTACCAAAATGGTAGTAACAATCAAAGAACGATTGGATAAAGAATCTGTAATGTTGGCAGGTTTTCCCTTTTGACTTTCCGTCATGTTCAGGCCGCTGGCTGGATCCCAAGTTCCAATCTATAAAAAAAGCATATGTACTTTATCAATTGTCCATCAGGCACCTAGGAGAGAGTACTGTCAAAGAAAAGTTAAGGCTGCCAACACTTATTATTCACCTCTGCCACATTATCTGCTGTCGTTATATTAAAGTCTGCTTGTTTAAAGCATGATTCACTGCACTGTGAAGTGTGTCTGTTGAAGTGTGACATTAAGGAACAAAATGATCCCCTGACTTTCTAGAGCCAGGCTAAGTACTTAAATTTCCATTCAAATTTTCATTCACCAAGATAAACCACATTGGATGATACTTTGAGAGTTAGATAGAAACTCATTAATGGCATATATCCTTTACTGTAACTAGATATGTCCCTATCTCATTCTAAATATATTATATTAAAAGATATAGGACAAAATGAAAAAACAAGGCAGAATATGGTTATCTATAGAATTAGGTTTTAGAAGGATGTTAGAATGTCTTCTTTGTTTAACATCCTAGAAAAATAATATTTTGATTTATTTTTAAAGGACCTTCAAGGAAGAGAAAACAGTATAAAGATTTCTTCACTTCTTCAACCCCTTTTGCCTACCCAATCCCATGTGATATTTTAAGCAATTTTTCTTGGGGTTAGATTAGGAGGCTTATTCCACCCAATATATATACCTATCTTCTTTAGTCCCTGAGACTTCCTGTCCCTCCAGAGCAACAATGACCTCCCAGTCACTCTGCCCCACAATCTTGGAATTACCCTCAACTCTTCATTTGGACCCCACTTATTTAATCTTTTGCAAAGTCTTGTTTCTACCTTCACAACATCTCTTGTATATATTACCTTCTCTCTGTTACATAGCTGGCACCCTAGGGCAGTCCCTCATTACTACATGTCTGGATTATTGTTTGTGTCCCTGTCTCAAGTTTCTCTGCACTATAGTGCATTTTCCACTCAGTTATGTAAAGGATCTTCCTCGAGTCTGATCATGTCATTCTTCTACACCATAAAGTGTAGCATCTCCCTATTATCTGACTTAGCTGTTGTTGCTTTTTTTGTGTGTGAAGACAGCTTAAATACTACTTTCTTCAAGAGACCTTTCTGAGTTCCCTCTCTCACAAGTAATATTGTCTATGTGAATCTACTTCCTTATAGCATATCTTGTATGTACAGAGATATGTGTATCTTGCCTACCCCATTAATATATGAAATCCCTGAAGGAGGGATTATGTTTATGTTTTTTTAATAGCCTCTTGATTATTTAGCACAATCCCATGGCACATAAGTGCTTACTAAATGTTTATTGATTTACTGACTGATATGTCTGTCCTATAAGTAGATTAAAAGTAATGAAAGTATTTTTATGATCATGTAGTAGTGACAAAACAATGACATCATACCAACTAGCATTGTTTGCAATATGTGTAAGTATTTATTAAAAAAAAATAATGGCCCCCAAAACTAGAGAAGAATGATTAAGAGGAATGACTGTGACATGAAAAAAAACTGAAATAATTTCTTTACCTCACCACCAACCTCATCACCCAAGATTATGTACTTGCTGGATGATTTTCTAGCTTGTTTTTACACACAGAGATAAAACACAAGGAATTCTTCTATGCAAAAGAAACCTTCAAGAATCTAAGAAAGCAGACTCACAGATTGTTAGAATCTAGAAGGAAATTTAGATGTCTTCTAGTCTAAGCCCTTCATTTTAGTGATTAAAGGGGGGAAAAACAATCCTCAGAGGGGTTAAGTGACCTACGCAAAATCCTACAAATAATAAGTGATGAGATACTTTCTCTTCTTACTCTGTACTATTTCACTTGATGATCTCCACAGTTCCCATGGATTCAATTATCACCTCTATGCTGATGACTCTCAAATCTTTTTTTGTTGTTCAGTCATTTTTCAATCATGTCTGATACTTCATGCCACCATTTGGGATTTTTCTGGCACATATATTGGAGTGGTTTGTCATTTCCTTCTCCAGCTCATTTTTTAGATGAGGAAACTGAGGCAAACAAAGTTAAGTGACTTGGCCAGAATCAAATAGCTTGTAAGTTTTTGAGACCAGATTTGTATTCAGGAAGATTACTCTTCCTGACATGAGGCACAGTGTTCTATCTTCTACACCCCCTACCTGCAAATCTTAACTATTTCTAATCTCTCCCCTAACTTCCAGTCTCACATTTCTTACTGCCTAATGAATATCTTAAACTAGATGGACACATTAAAAACTTAACATTTCCAAAATTGAACTCATCTTTCCCCCAAAACCGTTCTCCCTTACAGTTTCCCTATTAGTGTCAAGTACACCATTAAAATCCCAGTCACGCAGGCTTACAACCTTGGAGTTATCAACTCTTCACACCCCTTTTACCCAATATGTTGTGAAGGTATTTCAGTTTTGCCTACATAACTTCTTTCACATATCCCTTTATCTCTTTGAACACCACAACCTCCCTGATGCTGGTCCTCATTCCTTTATGCCTGGACTAATGCAATAGCCTACTGGTTTATTGGTCTGCCAAAAAGTAATCTTCCTAAAGTGCATGTATGACTTTGTCACCTCCACTCAACAAGTTACGCTCTATAATCTGCAAGATCAAATAAAACATCCTCTGTTTGGAGTTTAAAGTCCTTCATAACCTGTCCCACCTCTTGCCATTCCAGCATTCTTACTCTTCACACTCCATTCCTTACGTATTCTGTGATCCAGTGACATTGGACATCTTGCTGTTCCCATCCAAGACTATCTTCTATTTATTGGCATTTTCCCTGGCTTCCCCAACCCGTGTATGAAATACTCTGCCTCTTTATTTCCACCTCCTGGCTTCCTGGCTTTTTTTTGCCTTTTGGAGGGCAATTGGGGTTAAGTAACTCACCCAAGGTTACAGGGCTAGTTTTTTTGTGGGGGTGGGCTGGAGCCGAACTCAGGTTCTCCTGACTCCGGGGCCAGGGCTTTACTCTCTGCGTCACCTAGCCACCCCATCCCTGGTTTCTTTCAAGCCTCAGCCAATCATTTCCAATTTATCCTGTAGGTAGCTTGTTTGTACATAGTTGTTCATATGTTGTCTCCCACACTTCACTGTGAGTCCCTTGAGAGCAGGACCTGTCCTTTGCTTTTCTTTGTGTCCCCAGTGCTTAACACAGAGCCTGCATATAGCAGAAACTTAGTAATTGTTTAATGACTAACGGACTGACTATATCACACTGCTTTTCCAATCACTGTATTCCTTCATAATTCACTTTTCCAGATAACTTTTCTATTCCTTTCACATTTCCTCATAGGCCAGTTTCTTAATCCATTTATTCACTTTTATTACTTTCTGATCAAACTTATTTACTCTCTAAGTTCCAGGAATCCTTCTTTAGTTTCATAATACAAGAACACATACAGAGCTACACTAAGAGTCTGATCAGGACAATGAGAGACAACTAGAATTCCTATAAAGTAAATGTTCTTATTTGTTTGCCAGTATTACAGGGTTTGGTTGTTGTTATTTTTAAGCAATACAATGATTTCCTTGTGAACACCATCAATTCTCAGTTGAGGCTGTCACATTCACATATACCTTCTCGTTAGGGAAAAATTAAGGGTTGCATCAACCATGACAAAATGAATCAATTAATAAAAACAAAAGTCAGTTGATTCAGTGAAAAACATCCAAAAGTGTTTTTTTCTGAAGTATGAACCATACCAATCAGTTGATTAAAATTTCTTTTAAAAAACTGGTTATTTTGAAGTCTAACATGCATAATCTAAATATTATAACAGTCCTTTATTTGTTACTATAGCCCTTTATTTCTTTATTTCTAGGTATTGGTACAGTCTGTGGTGCTTTGAATTTTAATATACCAGCTGTGCTTTTCTAATATCGTATTGGTTTCATCCTCAGACTTATTGATTATATTTTCTAACTTATTAACAAGGTTCTCATTAGATAAAAAGGTAATTATTAGCTCAAAGTTGGTCTTTGCAAATTACTTTCTTATTCACAACATTTTTGTTATAACAGTGCAACTAGCTTTTCTCTCAACCAAATAATGGAATTCTTGCACCAAGAATACATGAACTTGATAGATAGATGATAGATAGATAGATAGACAGATAGATAGATAGATAGATAGATAGAAAGATAGATGACAGATTTACATATATACATACATTTATACACACACATTATACACACACATATTGACCTACATGACTGAAAAGTCTTCCCTTTTCTCATTAGTTAACATTGGCTTTTACCCCCAGGATTATGTAACCCTGAATTTTTCTATGATCTCACAACAAACTATTTCTTTGGTTGAATCCTTGCATGAATCTTAGAATACAAATCTTGTGCATAGGTACTTTTATCCCTTATTCATAATATATACTAAAAACCCTTTGCTTATTTCCCTCCTCATATTTTTAAAAGTTATATCATTATACTTGTCTCCTTTTCAAAGTAATAAACAATATGTCTTCATTGTATATTTGCATTTTTTAATCTGCAATGATTTTTTTCTGACAGTAGTTTTTGCATGTTTTTCTATGTTTTTTTTTCCATAGTAGCTATTCCATGAATATTCTAACCTGTTTTCTCCCAATCCCAGATGTCTATATAAGCCTCTAACCTCTGGTTTTGCTCATTCTAGACTAATGTCCCAATTTACTCTGTATTTTAAATATTGAGATTTTTAAACACAGCTTTGATCACATCATTCCATGTCAAAATGTACACTACTTCCTAAGTCTAGCCTTCTTAGCCTGGTTTTTGAGACCCTCACTAACTTACCTTTCCAGTTTTAGTTTCTCATAACTATATATACGTATGTATATACACACAGATATACATGTATATGTCTATATCAGAATAGGTATAATATTACATTTTTCTATATTTATACTACATTGTATATTATGCCTATGTCATGTGTAATTTATACAACATAATTATATATTTCATATGATGTACAATGCTATCATATATAAAATAGTACACATTAGATTATTTTTATTTATTATTTAAAGAACACTAATGTATTATAAGCTGAGGAACAGCTCTATTATATATATATATGTATATATATATATATATATATATATTACTACATATTTCATATTACCTATAACATATAATTGCCTCAGTTCCTAATCTAGAAAATGAACTGGTAGAAGAAAGGGCAAACCATTACATTATATTTTCCAAGAATACTCCAAATGGGATCAAGAAGAATTGGACCTACTGAAATGATCAAACAGCAACAAAAACCTCTGACTCCAGATTCAGTATTCTTTCCACTCCCTTTACTTTTGATAAAAGTAGAATAAAAATGGTATTTTTCTAATTCTACCTGAAATTTAAAGAAGTAACCTTTTTGACCACTTTTATTATAAAAGTTCTTACTATGAACAAAACACATACATTTTGAAATTGTCTTAAGAATCTTATATCAAAAGGAATAAAAACCTATTTAAATTTAAGAAACTAATCCAAACAAATGTTCTAATATTTGGCACAATAAAACCCATCAAAAATCTACTGGACACCTCATGTTGACATTAACTAACAAATCATCCACAGGGGGCAAATACAACTTTCTGCCTCAGAACAACCTAAAACAATGAGGGAAAATAAATGAAAAGCTGCTCTGATTATACATTGTTTTGACTGAATGTCAGACAAATGGATCTGCGTTGAATGAGAAGTATCAACTGCATTCACTACAAAAATGCACATGTGATGAAAATGAAAGCAACTATAGTGTACATCTTTATGTCAAAAACAGCCCCAACACAATGAGAATCAATCCCAGACATAATGCAACCGTGGTAATTCTTCCCAATAGAGAGTTGCCTCTGACTATACAGAACATGAAATGAAAGTTTGGCTTGAAGTATGAATCTTTTGAATACTAAAGTTTTTGCAATACTAAGGGCAGAATCATCCACTTGAAGTTGGACAGAAATTCAAAGGTTAGCTAGTCCAATCCCTACACTAACCATGAAACCTCTCAACAAATAGTATCCAAACTCTACTTGAAAACCATTAGTGTTAAGGAACTATGGATCTCTGAAGGCAGTTTCTTTCACCTTTAGACAGTCCTCACTATTAGGCAGTTGTTCCCTATATTGAGCTAAAATCTGTACAGGCCTCCTGCTAAAAATTAAAACCAGTCAAATCTCCTTTCTACATATTTGTGTACAGTGATAATTGGCTTTTGGATTGGAATGAGAAACTGAAAAGATTGGAAGGAAGCTTATTTTGTATATTACTTGTTCCTTATACCTGGTTAGGCCAATGTTGTTATCCCATAAGAATATAAGATTCTCAAGGGCAACAATTGATTTTGCTGCTTCATTGAGTCCACAGAGATCTCAAACATATAGTAAGTGCTAAATAAATGTTTGTCAATTGATTGCTTTCCTTTTAGATTTTATATTTCACTGAATATATTTACCAGTTAAATAGTTCTATTGTAAAAGTACACTTTAAGTAACACTTAAACATTCTAATCTGTGAAGTATGTAGAATTTTTTGTAACACCGAAAATATTCTAGTCTATGAAGTACATAGAATTATTAAACTTTAGAACTTACAAAGAGCCATAGTCCAATTTTTAAGCTAAGAAAACTGAGGTGAGAATGTGTTATATGTCTTGTTCAAAGTCCAAAGTCACAGAGCTACTTAATGCCAATACTAGAACTAGAATCCAGGGCTGTAATTCTTATGGATAGAGTCAACACAGTCACTTTTATACATGAAAAAATGTTAATATGCTCTCAACCTTTATTGAAAGTGCTGTTATTCAATGTTTGATAAATTAACCTAGATAGAAGTTATCTATTTGGTCTGATTATCTGTCCTCACATGAATAGTCTATCTTTACCACTGAGAAACTCCAAAAAATGAAGGCCCATATTCACAAAAATTGCATTCTGATAACATTCTATTAAAGGCTATTTCTTCAAGAAAGGAAGTTAAGTGGAAGATTAACCTTGAAATCAAATCCACTGCATTCAATTTGTGTTTAGCACAAATGTGATCATTCTAAAATAGCCTTAGGAAATGCAAAGGTTTCAGGCAGCATATTCACTGAAGGCTGCAAAATAAATTCCCTGGAGGCCAAAAGAAAATGCAATGGACATTGACCAGACTATTTCATTTCTCTCCAATTATATTAAATATTAAAAGTCAACTTTTAACAACATTGCAGTCCTCAGACAAGGAAGATTGTGTGGTACATAAAAATGAGCCAGCACAAATTAATTTTACAACATTTTTAGTGATACCAGAAGGAACATGTTTGGGCTCAAGGCCCACTTAGTACCTACTTCCTCCTTTTTTTAAATAAACAAGGCTTGTCTAACTTCAGATTAAAAACCAATGAACAACATAGAATTTCTCTGATACAGAGAAGCAAGAGGAAGTTGCCATTGAAGGGAGTTTCAGTGCTCGGTGTGGTCATGTGTAATAAAGTAAATACTATATGTTCAAAACTCAAGAAAAAATATTTAAGTGGATTGAATTGGTTGTCCATCCATCATTCCAGAAATAATATGAATAGGATATTACTATTTCAGTAACTGCGGATGTCAGCTATGCTTTTAATTTACCTTTTACATAGAAGAATTTCTTATAAGCAAGGGGATAATCAATAGTGTATAGTTCCATAGCTGTAATCAGTCACAGAGTCACTAAAATAATTGAAGCAACTTTACGACATAATTCTAACCCTAGAATGTTTTTATTTTTCTAAAGCATCTAAGACAAATAAGTTTTGAAAATGTTTTCTCCCTTTTGTAATAAAATGTAATAAAACTCAGTTTATCTTGATTATCTTTTGTTTTGGAGTGTTTAAATTTTAAAAAAAAAGGTCGATTTGAATTCAGGACAAGGAAATTATTGATTTGTAGCACAAGTTTCTACCTAAAATTATACAAATACATTCTTGTAACTGAATTTTGTAATATTCATATTTGAATCTGCTATTGCTTTGGTGATTCACAGAAGTATAAATCCATTGACCACCCAAATGATAACTAAATATGCAAAGAGTAAAGACTTGCTTACATGGCTTCAAATATAAATGAAACAACTCCAAATTTTAATATAGAAAATTTTTAGAGGTTCAAAATTATGTAAAAGTCAATACTCCAAAGTTATTCCATTTTTTATTCAAAGAAATATTTTAATAATCTTGATCATCACTTGCAATACTCACCTTTTATAATTTTTAGTGTAAACATCAAAATAAAACTGAAATAAAGGTCATATAAAATGAGTAATTAATTCTTTTTAAAACTGTCAAAATATGTGGTATAGTAGAAAGAATACTAAACTTAGAGTCAAATGACCAGAGTTCAAAAGATTTCTGCCTTTGTTACTTCCTAGGAGCTCAGTTTCTGAAAGATTAAAAGTACAGAGGTAAACTAGATGATCCCTGATAGCCCTTATAATAATATCTCATATTTGCCTCGCACTTTAGTATTGAGTATTTCTCCGATTACTAAATCTTATTGAATTCGAGTCCACTGACAGCACAAATATATCAGAAAGGCTATATGTAGGTGGACAATGAGGTAGATCAGAAATAAATAGGAGGTAAGAAACATATATGCATTACTTTCCTAAGCTGATCCTTGTCGTGAAAGCATATCCCTAAAAAAATAAAAAATAAATAAAATAAACATTTATTAAGTGCTTATTATGTGCTAGGCTATATAAACATATATGTATATGTGTATGTGACCTCACTGATGCATATATTCTCTCCAGCAATGATGTCCAATTCAAATAGAAACAAGGGTCATTAAACTGTATATAGGATTCCTACAAGTCATTAGTGAACCATATGTCAACACATCTATGTTCTATTGTGTTTTTAAATTAATTTTGTTAGATGTGTCCCAATTACATTTAAATTGTTTTGAGTAGCACTCAGGAATGTTGCAGGTCTATTGTAGCTAGTGAGTCACATTTTTTTACATTTCTACTCCACAATATAATAGATCACAGATCTATGCCTGCCCACTGACTCAGTATAACTCTAGTCCATATTCTCACATAAATTCATCATACTCAACATCCATTCAACATTTTGGGGACCTTTCTTGCTTTCTCTTAACATCATAAGATTACCAATGATGCTCAAAAGATGACCAGTACTTAATCCTTGCTCATGCAACATGACTTCTCTTCCCTTTTTTTCAGTCACACATTTCTTACAAAAAACACTATATGATGCCTTATACTTATTTATTGCTTAAGAGCTATAGTGACAGCCTCCTCATATTCACCATGCACTTTCACATTGCACTTAAGGTGAAAAATGTTTTTAATTTTTTAGAGATGTAATGGTAATTAATTTGAATTTGAAGACCCCTTTTTGTATTGGCAAGTAAGCAGGTACTTGGCACTTAGTAACTGATCAAACCTCTGTGAAAGAAACAGAAGGTATGAACCTCTGTTCCTGATGTAACAGGAAGGGGTTGGCTGAAACAGGAAGTAGCTAATGCTGTGTGTGTATAAGGAAAAGCCTCAGAGAGTCACAGTCAGAATTTCTTGGGACCAGTATCTATAGGCAGAGCAGCTACAGAAGAGAAATGAGAATCAAGAACTGAGTCAGAATTTCCTGAGAACTCGTGGTGGTGGAGCTTTTTCTGAGGAGGCACCCAGAAGGCCAGGAGGCCAGGATTCCAGGAGCACTCCCCCAGGATGGATAAGGTGATTCTGATTTTTTGAATGAGCTGCAGAAGACTGAGGAAGCATGACCAGGATGCTAAGACTTTGTCTATTTGTGGCTTGGTTGAGCCTTGAATTCCCAGGAACAAAAATTGTGAAGGATTTGAGATGGCTGCTGGACCCTGTGAACTTCAGTGTGGAGCAGGACCTACCCAGAGAGCTGGACAAGGAACTGAGAGCTGTTTGCCTTTGAATACAGGTGACAGTTTGGTGAATTCAGGTAGGACTTGCCTGCCTCGAGTCAAGATGAAAAGACCTCTCTGTGGTTACTGAGTAGTAATGAAATTGTAGTTTACTAGTGAGCTAGGGGTAGAGGGTCTGTGTATTTTTTAATGATTGTACTTAGTGATTAATGATACTTAGTAATTGATTGCTGAATAAGTAACTGATTGAGTAAACTTAGTGTGCCCCATGAGTGGAAGACTTTGACTATAGTACCTAAAGATGATTGTTCTTTGTTCAAAACTTTGTGGCCATTATGGTGGAAACTATGTGGCCATTTTAATGATAAGCTGTTTTGAATCTGTGATAAGTTGTAACATTGTGTGAATGCTTTACATTGATTCTCTGTGAATGTTTTGCTCTGATTTGTTATGGAATAAATAGAGTGTTCACTATACTGTGTAATCAGAATCTTAAAGTCTGTTCACAGTAGCATTCTTCTGGAAAGTTGCTCATGCATGACCTTATAGGATACTATAGTATTACAGTGACTTTTAGCTTTGGGACCACATCCCTGGAAGAATATTGGCATTAAAAATAAAGGTGGACTTTTATTTCTGAGATAAATGTGGGATCATTAAAGGAACGTTGAAATTTACCAAAAGCAATCCTTCTCATTCTCCTATTCCTTTATAAGTCTTGGCCCACTTGAGAGAGAGAGGCAGACAGACAGACTGAGACAGACAAGCAGAAACAAGGAAGGAAACACAGAAAGACAGAGAGAGACATACACAAGCTGCAAGCTTTTTTTGTTGTCCATTCATGATATTGACAGTAAGTACTATTCATTTACTTGTTTTTTCCTGTGTGGATGGCTAGGTCAAATGCTATTTATTGATTATGAATATCATATGGAAGACTTTGCAGTGTTTCAAGGCTTGACATAGGATATCATCTGCCAACACAAGAACCTGGAAGAAGTCTTCATCTATTGCAAATTCTTCTTCAATTTGAACTCTCTGTTAGATCTCTCCTTTGACATGGGCAAATGCCTTTGTAGAGCTATGCCAGCTGTTGTATCTCTCCCGTGAAATTAATGGTCAGAAGTTCCTTGGACAAAATTATCTCTGTGCTACGCTTTTCAAGATTTTTTTAACTCAATTTTGATGTACAGTTGGGAAATACCTTATTAAGAGATTTTAGGGAAGAATTTTTTTCTATTAAATTTTATAGTCAACAATAAACATAGTGGGATTTCATTCTCTACATCTTTTAGTCAATTGTATGATAGTAAAGATCTGCACTAGTGTGGAAGTTTACTAGTAAAAGCTTGTCACTTGTGGAAAACTCCATCTCTCTACTCCAGGCATTTTCTCTGTCAACTATGTCTGGGTTGTTGTCTTTACCCATCTTTTCCTTGTGTCTTCCCTGGCTCTCTTCAAGTTCTAACTAAAAGCCTACCTCCTAAAGGAAGCCTTTAACAATCCTTCTTAATTCTAATGCTTTCTCTCTGTTAATTATTTCCTATTTATCATATATAGATATACATAAATATTAAAAATATATACACATATGTATGTGTATAAAGATATGTATATAGACACACATGTGTGTGCATATATAATGAATTTATGTGGACACATATATACACACATATGTGTATATATGTAAGATTCATATATATATATATATATTTTTATGTTCACTTGTTGCCTCCCCCATTAGATTCTGAGCTTCTTGATGGCAGAGATGTCTTTTTGCCCTTTTCATATCTCCATTTCTTAGCATAGTACCTGGCTTACAACAGGCACTTCATAAATGTTTATTGACTAACTGATTGAACTTACTTCCCTAATATTGAATCAAAGATGTCCTTGATAAGTACATAAATTATTCTCATAAAAATGTTATTAAATAGGAAAGTAGGCATATTTATTCATAAGTGACAAAGTTCTCTCAGTCCTCTTCTCTTTGCTTATTAATAATGTCTGAGGGGCGGCTAGGTGGCACAGTAAGTAAAGTGCCGGCCCCAGAATCAAGAGGACCCGAGTTTGGTTCTGGCCTCAGACATACCCACACAAAAAAACTAACCATGTAACCTTGGGCAAGTTACTTAACCCCAATTGCCCTCAAAAAGGCAAATAATAATAATAATGTCTGAGATTTTTTAATGTCTTTATTGTCCTCTCCATCCTTCCCATACATTTTGAATCAATCACTCAATATCCTCACAATTGCTTTACCTCTGGGAAGGATCTCTCCTAATTACCCTTGTTCTGATCCAGTTGTTTTTCTCCTTTCTTTGTTCTCTTCAATGACATTTCTTCCTCCTCTATAAAGTACATAGCAGACTGATGTTTGAGTCTAAGTTCAGTGCTTTTACCTTCCTTGATGATGAAAAAGTTATACTTTTTTAAAACTTGCAAGTCTTTTCTATTTTCTGCTTATTTTTCTCTTTCAAATTCATCCTTACATGCCCTCAGGATGGCTCTACTAATTTGAATCTCTCATCAAATATGTTTAAACTGGTTTATTGCTCCACTTTGTTTTGGGAGATAATCTTCCTTCTTCCTTCTCTGTAAGATATTACAAATGAGCTTATTCTCTAAACCAGTATTTACCTTGGCTGTCATGTGTCTTCGTTTGCAAGTAAGAAGTGTTTCCTAAGATGCTTTTTAGTCTCTTGTGATGTCCTCGCTAGTATAGCTTACTTAATTTTATCAAATTGAATGAAATTATTAAAATTAGTGTGGTTTCTGTGTCCTGTACATATTTGGTTTTTAGTTTCTAATAAATTGTTAGCATATATCAGATTTAAACTAATTTAATCACATATTATATCTTTTTCTTATTTATGTCATTTCTTTTAGCTTTGCACTAATTTTGATCTGTGTTCTAAGAGATCAATGGTCTGTCCTTAGGAATGATTCCCACATCAGTAATAATTTGGTATCTATTAAGATAGAATTTATTTCATGTCATTCTGCTTGTTATGCCTAGAATCTTCTAATTCTTTGCAAAAGAAAATATTCATGATATATAGGTAAAAGGTTTCTGTGTAGTCTATAAATTTTGACCTCTCTCATTCCTTATTCTTTCTTCTTATTTTCAGCATATTTAATGCCATCCTCACCTAAGCCTACCGAAAATTGAAGCTATCAAATATTTAAATGTACATTTATTTAACTCAAAAGGTTTTATTAAGTTATTCTAGAATTTATCTGCTTTTTTCATCTTCTGCTGTAGATTTTGGTGTATAGACTACAATTATTTTCATAACAATATTTTCGCAGCTATTTATCATGAGAATTGTAATACAAGATAACAAAATATCCCATGCAATCATGTTTCCTGTTGCTCTTGGATGCATAATAAAAATCTGCCAACAACCCACTTATTTGCCTTTCAAACAAGAACGTGTGAGCCATCCTTCCATTTATTTGACAATTCTTTCTGTACTCTCATTTTGTTTATAGCAAAAATGTCAAGATTGGTATTATTCGTTCCCCTTTACTAGCATGTCAACATATTGGTCATTGGTATCCCCCATACACCATTATGAGAAACTCATGTAGGACTTTTTGTGGAATAATAAGCAAGTTTATAAGGTATCTTTCATCAAGGCCAAAGCAAGGTAAGGACTGTTCTTTTCCTTTCTACACATATCTTTCAATCTGCTCTTTTTATTTCTATTCTTTTTCAGGTTTTTTAATAGAATTTTTCCTGTTTGGAAACTTGGGGGTGAATATTCTGGGAGGAAGTGGGATATACTGTGTGAGTCTAGACTCCTAGATTTCTAGGAATGGTCCTGTATTTGAAGTAAAAAAAACTCCCACTTCATATATGTACTGCCTATGTAACAGGCCACTTAATGACTCAGGGAAGGATCTGAAAGTTCCCTGGTTCTGGCAAAGGGCCCACTGCTTGTTTCTAGTATTATCAGTGAGACTTTTTGTTTCCCATCCAGTCTCCCTCTGTGTTCTTTCTTCTCTCAATTGGTCAGACTATCTTCTTTTTTTCTGATCTATTTCCTTAACCCATACTTTAAACCTTGCCTTTGGATGAGGGACTCCTCATCCATAGTCTACTCTCATCTTAGACTCTAATATACATCCAAGTTGTTTTATCTCTCATAGCTTTTTTAAAATTTGTAATCTAGTGCCAAGTAACATCTACTTTCAGGATGAAAAGTCATACAAATCTCTGATTCATATTAGGAAGGGTACTATGCATACAATAATGTTGATAGAGATTTTACATTACATTTCTGAGATTTGGGATAGTCTGCAGAGTGCCTGTTTCTGCCCTTCAACACACTAAGGCTTTCACATTATATGTATAGAAGCATTTCAGCTGCAGCCTTAATGCAATTTATATAAATACAAATTGACTTAATATGCTGATTTCTGTCTTAAGCCCAAAGAATAAAAAAAAAATCCTTGGGAGAGTCTTCATCTAGGCACTCAGGAATTACAAGTAATTCTGCAATGACACTTAAAAAATGAACCTAAAAGTATTATGTACAAGTTGTTCAATGCAATTTCTAAATTTATATTTCATCAAGTGAAAGAATAGAAGCTCTTGTAACTCATAATTTACAAATGAGTTTATGAGACAACCTCCCTTCATTTTTGAAGAACCCTGACCTATGATTTTATCAGTACCTAGAACCTCCAGTAAGCAAAGTCAGAAATTCTCTTCACCAATGCAACAAACATGATATCAATGCAGATAGATGACATCCATAACATAGTCTTAAGGAGATGCCTGCCTTAAGACACTGAGAATTTATGTGGCATGCCCATAGTCACACAGCTAGATATGTCAGAGGCAAGACTTGAACCCATCTCTTCTTGAATATAAGGCAAGCTTTCTCCATCCATCATATTCCCTTTCATAAAATATCCAAATAACTCTGACATAATATTTAACTCAATCACAACTTCTCCACATCTGTTCACCTAAATATTTATTTTATCTATGATTTCCAATGCATCTTTTAGGAAAATACCTTGCTGGGTCCTTTATAAGTATAGGCAAATTAAATTCAAATAATTTTAAGCTAAACAAATATTCTGTTATTATTCCCAATCTCTTCCTACTGTTGGCCTTCTATGACAGTGGAGTTAAATAAAAAAAAGGGCTCAGCTCCCTGAAGAAATATTTTGTAGGCAGCCTGATATATTCTGTACAAAAAAAAACATGTATTAAATTAACTATGTTTTAGCTGCTTTTTTTGTTTAGCTGTTTAATATGACCCAGAATTGAGAATATACTTTCTCATTTGATTTTTTTTTACACAAGGTGGCAGATTCTCTAAAGGCCTAAATGGATACAAACTGTATATGAATACCTATAGGAAACCAAGTCTTTTTAATTATAATGGTAATGAGATACTAAAACTAATCAACATGGTGTGCATCTCAAAGTGATAGGATAAACATGTGGCACAAATAAAAATATTTAAATTGCCTAAAGGAACACTTTCCCCTATTCACTAATTGTATGCCAATTCTCTAATTCAGTGATTATAAAGGGAAATTTGCTTTGTTGAGATATTCATTAAATGTAACTTCATTCTTGGAAGTAAAATATATCCCCATGTTCAGTGAGATGTGAGTGCACAGCCTAACACTCATTTCATAAGGAAGTAGGAATTGTTTATTCTTTATATCCTATTCCAAGTAAGTTGAATGTCTCAAGTACCTTTTCAAGACCTTCCTCCTTCAGGCTGATCACATCTAAATCAAAATCTGTCCTTAAGCCATTGGTTTTGTTGAAAGTTATTCTGCCTGTGAGGCCTTCCCAGTGGGCCTAGGAGGAAAGAAAAAATAATGTCCATAATTAATTAGCAGGTAAAGGGAATAACAAATGAATGTCTCCCAGGATGGAAAAAGAAATAGTTCATCAACTTGAAATAATTTATCTTTCAAATGTTTTAAAGGAAAACAACAAAAAATATTTCATATTCTCTTCTGAGATGATCTAGCCTTCTCTTTGATAATAGATGTGTATGGTTGAAATAGGCTAGAAGGAGGACCCAGATCTGTGCTTTAATTAATTTAGGGAATACTCAGTGAGGTAACTCCATCTACCAGAATCAGTTCCCTTTGTAACTTAAGAGTTGCCTAGAGCAACTAGTTAAGTGATTTGTTCAGGGTTACATATCTCCAGTATCTGTGAAGATGACTAGAAATTATGTTTTCTTGATTCTAAGGTCAGCTCCCTCAGACTCAAATGAATAAAATATTACTTCTAAATTTATACTAAAGTAAAATTACTCTGTATTACTCTATGAATAAAGTTACATCCAAGATTTACATCCAAATTTCAGTGACAATCACATCTTCTTTGGAGTAATCAGCTTTTTATATTATTCGGTTTCACATCCAAAATTGTAAAAGTATAGGATTCAAAACTATTAAAAAATGAAGGGCATTTGCAAGAGCACTGAGCTGGGTATGCAGGTGATTGGAGGATGAATGGTAGATGGATACTCTATCTTCTCCACATGATAAGATCATCATATGACTAATGGCAAAAAGTTTGATTTCCCCAGAAAAAAAAGTATAGAATTCCATTTACTCAAAATGGAATTGTGGAAATTAGTGAAATTGTGGAAATTATTGAATTAATGAAATTGTGGAAATTAGTGAAATAAAGCACTCTTGGTTTGAATCTCAACTCTTCCACTACTTTGGGAAACATGGATGGGCAACTTGTTTCACCTCTCTGAGACTCTGCTTCCTCATATATCAAATGGGAGAGGGGATGGATGAGATGATCTTTAAGGTCTCCTTCTTGCTCTAAACTTATGATATAATTATAGCCTTTTAAAATTCATAGCTTATGTGTAAATTGTTCATATTGTTAAAATAATTGGATATTATGTCCAGAAAACTACTGGTAAATAATGTATAGACATTTCCCTTATTGAAACTCATTAATGTAAATTATCACATCAGACATCAACTTAAGACCAAAAGAAATCGTATTAACATGAAGAAATAATTTACAGATTTTAGTAAGAAATTCTGAAAAAAAAGTCATATGCATTTATAACTGCATAAATTTCCAAAGGAAAAAAAATAAGAAAAAGAAAGACATCACCACAAAAAGTACATAATAAAACTTTCATGTTTTAGCACTTTGGTCCCATTTACCCTATCATAGAATCTGAAGAAGCTTATCTAACAAAATATTCTATATATTTACAACACACTTTACCCCCCACCTTTTTGGTATTTATTATTAAATAATTGTTCTTTTAATAAAGGCATTGGGACCATTTTCAAATGAAAATACTAATTATTCTAAAAAAAAAGAGAAAAATTAAACAGAAAATGGCCCCATGTTCTAGAAAACAAAAACACCACAAGTATATTATCTGGGTTAAGGTAATTTGAGAACAAAAGAGACAAAGCCACACTTTTTTTTATAGTAACATACCTCTTTAATTAGACTCATAAAGCGAGTCCCAAAGCGCCATGGCTTGTGCCGATTACATTGTAATGAACTGACAGTCATTTGTGGGAACTGTTGGACAGCAACTGACACCACATGGACAGCATCATACATTAGAGCTGCATCAGTCTGAAATTAAAATGAAATCAATGAAGTGAAAATTACATGTAAAATATGAATCAGGGTCTGAGAAAAGTATATGGGGGACCATTTTTCTTCAAGGAAGAAAACAATGTTAAAATTTCAGTCACTCAAATAAGATGTTGCTGCCACGTGACTACACACACACACACACACACACATACACACTTACACATATATGTCTATTAGGATTTCTTTTCTTTCTTAAGTGAAATCCTCAACTGTGAATTATCTCAGGGCCACTAATGAACTTTGGAAAACATGCTTTATATATAAATACTATGGTATATAGATAGATGAGAAAGATGCATATGTACATATGCACATACATGGAATAGACATGTTATTTCACTGCTATAAGAAATCCCCAATGAAAAAAATTCCCTGTATTCATGCACCTTTTCTTTATTGAACAAAGTTAGAGAGTTGGCTAGATCATGGAGAGGTTAAGTGACTTGTCCAAGATCACACAATTAAGATATGTCAGAGGCAGGAATGGAACTCAAGTTTTATTGGTTTCAAAAAGCTCTCTAGCATACCAGATTGCCATAGATAAATAGTTAGATGATAGAGAGACAGCTAGCTAGATAGGTAGACAGAAAAATTTAATGATAAAGATACTAGAGAGACAGGCAGATAGACTGATACACATGCAAACAAAAATTTAATATTTGTTAATATATTAAACTACACAGTTTATATACATGCATACCTGTAATATAGGTAAGCAATTGCCTTATATAATAAAAAGTAGATTTTAAAAGTGCCTCCCTAATTATCTTACTAATATACAAGTCCTATGCTTCTTTCATCTTAGATTTTTAGAAAGATTCAGTCCCAAAGATAGACTGTGTTTGCAGGTCATGGTACAGTTTACTAATCCCTTTTCAGGAAACTAGCTTAATTCTCCTGATATTAATTTTCCTCTTAAACTTCCAAATGAATAAAAGATGGCTTAAATTGCTTAACTAAAATGAATATTAATCCTCTCGTGTCTAGATTCCCTCAAATGAATAACCTCTTTAGGTGTTGTATATGACAAAAAGTTTTGTCTAGTCAAAACAAACCAGAAGCTCATTGTGTTCTCAAGTGCTGTGTTGAGTGCACTTACACTGTTTTTGACAGATAGATGCAAGCCCTAGCATCTGAGAAGAGGACCTTCTTGACATCACTGGTGGGAATGAACTTTGTTCCATCTGCTTAGTTTGCTTTAGAGGAAACAGACCTATTTCCCCTTCTCATCTATGTAATTAGTCAGCCATGAAATGAGTTCCACATAAATAGAACCCTGTAGATTACTGCATTTTCCACAATGCAATGTAATGGCAAATTAGTACAGATCAGATGTTTCACACATATGCATCCCACTGCGCCTTACAACATCAAATGCAGGTGTGCAAAACAAGTTTACTTTTCATTACATGTTTCAGCATTTCAGAAATCTACTAATATGGCTCAGATTTTTAATCAAAATAGTATATTTAATCAGAATAGTAGAGGTAGTGGAAAATCAGAAGTTATCTAGTCCAACTCCCTAATTATACAAGTGGAGCAAATGAGGTGCAAAGAAGTGAAATTATTTGTCAAAAGTCTCAAACTTGAAAGCAGCAGAAAGGATGTAACTGCCCCACATTTTCTGTTTCCAAGTATAATGTTCTTGTAACCTCCACATTCCTTAAGACTCATACATATATGTTGATACATATATAGCTGATTTCATATAACATTCTAATTGAAGAGCTCCAAGTAGACATACCAATCTGGAAAAAAAATCTCATTAATTTTAAGAGATATACTTATCATATGCCCTTATTTTTCTGTACAATTGGCACTGTTTTTTAATTTTTTTTAACCCACTTGACTGCATAGTAAGATTGTTTTGTCATCTTGGAGATCTAGACAAAGATAATTTGTCAGTCAGTGGCACTCCCACAAGATTACAGAGATATATCTGTTTATCCTAGGCTAGCAATCTGGTGGCAACATTCCATATATACTAAATTTATCAAAAAGCTCCATGATAATGACTATGGACATGAATAACTGAATTAAATAGCAAAAATAGTAGGCAAATTATTAGATGAATCACTTCTTCCCCACAATCACCAGATCTCAATAGAGGGAGTGGACTTACATCTTAGAACTAATGAAATTTGCATTAAAATTACAATGATTGACAATGAATGCTGTCTAAAAAACACTTTGAAAAGGTCTTTCATCTAAGAGTCTCAGTTTCCAGATCAATGTGAATACAAATGTTTGCTATATAACTAATCATGATATATAAACATTAACTCATAATAATTAATGGCAAGTACTTAATAAAATTCAAATTCTAAGACAATTAGATATCTAGTATTTATTATGTACAAAGTGCCAAGCACTGTGCTAAGGGAATACAATGAAAGACAAAAACAGTCCCTGTTCTCAAGGAGTTCAGTCTGAGAAAAACAGCATGCAAACAACTATGTACAAACAAGATATATACAGGATAAATTGAGTGGAGGTTCAGAGAGAAGGCAGTAACATTAAGGAAGAAGTCTTCTTGAAAAAGGTTGAGTTTATCTGAGACTTCAAAGATTGTTGTTGTTTGTCCTTCCTTTTGAAGAGGATCATGACATTGAGAAAGTGATGCCATGGCACGGAAGTGGATTGCATTCAAGTGATGGAGGACTGAGCAAAGTCACCAACCTCACTTTCTCCTCTGGAGCAATCTGGGTCCAGGGGTATAAAGCCAAGCATGAACTGCTTTACAGAGGACTGCTGCTATGAACAGCTTCAAGATTCTGATTACATAGTATAGTGAACTTTGTATTTATTCAGTATAAATTAAAGCAAAACCTTCACAGAAATCAAAATACAGCATTCAAAATGTTATAGCATAACAAGTTATCACTAATGTGGCCACATACTTTTCACCAAAGTGACCATATGGTTTTAAACAAAAGATATCATTCAGTAAGAACTTAAATCAGTCATCCTTAAGGAGCAAGCCTCCTTAAGGGACACAAGTTACAAAGGTCAAAATTCTCCACCCCCATGTCACAGTAAATCATGATCTTCTCAATCAATACATAGTATCCAAGTAAAGTCTTCTTTCTTCTTGACTCAAGGCTGGCTCTCAGCTTCCATGGTTCCTCTTCCATGGTCCCAGCTCCTGCCTGAATCTACACAACTGTCACCTGGATTCAAAGGCAGGTAGCTCTCAGGTCATTGTCCAGCTCCTCTTCCAGTTCCTCATTCAGTTCCCATTCCATATTGAAGCTCACAATGTCCAGTCCACCTCCAGTTCTTTACAGTTTCTGTTTCTGGGATGACAAAGCTTAATAGAACCAAAACAATATTCATGCACATGGCCAGCACCATCATCAATTCACTGTCTGCCTGTGAAATCAACAGAGACCCACAAACAAGGTACAAAAGGTCAACACAAATCATCAACATAGAAATTAACACAGATCCACAAACAAGGTCCAAGAGGTTAGCACAAATCATCAGTACAGTCCCAGTACCTCCAAAACCCTCCTCCAGAACTTCTGTAAACAGACAACCAGAAAAGCCTCTTTCAGATACAAAGTATCACAAACAAAAATCAACACAGACAGAACTGATAAACATAGAGTGCTAGAATATCACAAGTTTTCTCCTTGACTCTGCCACCACAATAGTTCTCTCTTCAGTTCTGCTCTCTCCACCCTGGGCCTCTCCTTATATATGCTCATTAGCTCCTCCACTTCCTGTTGCATTAGCAACAGGAGTTCACAAGTTCTAGGGTTCACAAGTTGTGAGGTTCACAAGTTCTGCTTTACAACAAAGACTTGATACAATCATGGGCAAGAACCTAAACAAGGTGTTAACTACTTCTTTGCTTGCCATTACAAGGATCTGGACAACTGGAGATGGCCCAGGATGCAGTGGGGGTCCTTGGCCTTTTCAAACTAAGGTCTTTTCACATATAAGAAGTAAACAGTTTTATCTTATTGGGACTTGAAAAATGCAGAGAAACTAGGAGGTAGAACATTCTAAGAATGGAGAAGTCAGTGAAAATGTTTAGAGAGAACAGATTTCCATCTTTGTAACATGTGTGAAAAATGTTTTTTCTTAGTAATCATTATTTTGGAGACTCAGAGCTTCCCCTCAGTCCCTCTCTTTCAAAGTCCTAACTTTAAGATAGGTTTTTCTTCAGAAGGACATTTCTGATAATGAGATTATATTGAGTCTCCTAATCCTAGTCAAATCCCAACCCAGGACTGAATTGATACAACCAAAGGTGCTGAAGCTCCATTTCATTCTGCTCAGGCTTAGGTGGAGACATGTTCCTGATAGCCCAGTTCTAGGGGTGGTCTGGTATATTTGGGGGGTGTTCTGATAGAAGAGGGATTTGCACTGGTTCCAGGTAAAAAAGATGTTGGACTGTTTTTAAACAAAAGTTTTAAACAAAAGATATCATTCAGTAAGAACTTAACTCAGTCATCCTTAAGGAGCAAGCCTCCTTAAGGGACACAAGTTACAAAGGTCAAAATTCTCCACCCCCATGTCACAGTAAATCATGATCTTCTCAATCAATACATAGTATCCAAGTAAAGTCTTCTTTCTTCTTGACTCAAGGCTGGCTCTCAGCTTCCATGGTTCCTCTTCCATGGTCCTACATGACTGTAACCAGGGTTGAAAAGGTAAATAGATTGGGCAGCCCAACCCCCAAATCTCCCTTAAGGAGGCTTAGTCTTTGACTGCAGCTCTACCTGCATGCCTCCAGACTGAAAGAAATAAAAACATGGGACACCGACAACCTAATTTAGTTTGTCTTTCTTAGATCAAATCTTCCAGGATGACATGTGTAAGGACCATTAAAAAGACCAGTGTCATTGGATCAAAGAGTAATATAAATATATAGATATATATGTATAAGAGATATTTGGAGAGGAATAAGGTATGAGACAACTGGAAAGGGCAAGGTTATAAAGGTCCTTAAAAGCTTTTCATACTATTGTGGCAAATACTTATCACTTTTTATGAGCTGGTGAAGGAAATGGCAGACTACTCCACTATCTTTACCAAGAAAATCCCAAAATAGAGATATGGAGAGTAGGAACTGGCTGAAAACAACTGAACAATACCACCACATTTACTAATAAAATGACTTTATACCTTAAAACACTTTGGATCATCCATGATCAAGCTAGTATTTAGTGTGCTGTACATAGCTTTTAGAGGCCTGGATTTGTAATCAGGAAAAGCTAAATTCAAATCATGCCTTAGATGCTTACTTTTGGGCAATTCACAGTTTCTCTGGGTCTCCATTTCCTTATCTATAAAATAAGGGGTTGGACTAAATGGCCTCTGACGTCCCTTTCATCTATAAATTATGATCCTATGAATTGCAAGTGCCTCAGCAACACTAATAATGACAAAGAGTATTAAAATGATCAAAAGGTAAGATAATTTATTGCAGATAAATTGAAATTAACACTTTACTTGAGAAAATAGTAATTAGATACTGATAACAATTAAACCCCAAAAGAATTTTTACATAAATAAGAATGTTGTCTTCTTATAATTTGCCAGGTATTTTTTTTCATATTGTATTAACTACCATCAACATTAATATAAAGGAAGTATAGGTGAGTTTCAAGCCTAGGGTTACTCTTAATAAATTTGAATGACAGTTCTCCTCTGTTCTTTCCTGTAGAAGCAAAGGCCACATATTCAAGTGGCTTAATATCACTCTGTTCATGAAGAAATTACAGCCTGAGAAAATTTTACATTTACCCAGGGAACTGCCTATATGTTTCATCTAGAATTAAATTATTAAATTAGTAGAAAAAAATTTAAATCACTAATATCTTCTCTAAGCACCTCTCAAATTTTATTTTCCCCCAAAGTTCACAATAAATAAATTGAAAAATCCAAGCAAATGAAATTTTCATATGTTTTACTATAGAATTCTGTGTTTGATTTGGGTACCTAAGCTCTTTATATATTTTTGATTTGGTTTATTTTTAATTAGATGGGCTGGTAGTGATTTTCAACTTACATTCAGTCTCCTGCATCCCAGACTTTCTGAAAATAAACTTGAAACTTTCTACTTTAAGAAACCACAAGAAAAATACATTTTCTAATTTGCAATAAATTTATACAAAACAATTGAATTTTGAAAAATTCCAATAAGAAAGATGAAAAATACACTAAAATTTTCCTGTTGTTCACAGTAATGGCATTTTTCTACATGTTGCTGGTAAAGCTCAAAGTCAGTATTAGTTATAAAATTATGTGTGTGTATTCATTTATTTATTTTACAGACACTTATTTCTCCCTCATCCTGTTTTCACTGAACCATTTTAAACATTAAAAGTAATACCATCATAATTCATAGTCCAATAAAACAAATTTTTACATGGATCAATGTCCAAAAGTGTATATCACACATATATCTCCATGGCAGATGTGAAGGGCTATGTTTCATTTTTGGTCATTTGAATACATGATTTAATATTGCAATGATCAGGTTATTCAAAGGTGCTTTTCTTTATAAAGTTGTTTTCATGGTATAAATTGAAATTATAAAATTTATGAATTATCAATAAAGTATACAATTTTATGTAATATGTTTTTATTTCTAGTGTGCATGTGGGGAGATTGTGCAGAAAAAAATGCAATGTACTACAATTTTCATATGGCTCAAATTAAACAATGCTCCTACTTTAAAAAGTTTTCAGCATAACTAATATGTAAGTTGAATAGGACATATAAAACATGGAGAATCACAATCAATAAATAAATAATCAATGAAAAGGCAATAGAGTACCAAGATTTATTATGGTTTATTAAATGGATATGTTCTTAAATTGCAACCCTTTGAGGGAAGGTTTTGTTTTATTTATTTTTTGTAGCAATACTTTGCATATAATAGGTATTTATTAATATGTTTTTTGTTAAATTGAAGTGAATTTAACCCAGCATGCTATGAGACCCTAGATAAAGAACTAATTTGGTAGGAATAGACAATAAAAGAGTATTAAAGAAAAAATTTGAGTAAGAGTACAAAAGATGGTAGGATAAATAACAGTAAAAAGAAAACAAAAGCCACTGATAATATTTTAAATCCTTCTTTGAATTCTTACTAACATGCAGCCTGCTTCATCTAATGCCTAGACCTGGGGAGGGATGATAATTTCCACAGCTGAGAGCTATTGCAACAGAAATAGGTGTAGACACTGAGTGAAATTCATCTACCTCAAGTTATCTCATGACTGATGAGGTCTCATAGTATTGAAAGAACCATGAATGAAGTATGCTTGGGTGGCAATGTTTGTTTCTTTTCACCTAAAATAAGTGATTGTGCATTTTTTAAAGGTCTACAAAAACAAAGTTACCTTTTAAAAATTTCTGAGAACAAAAATGGATATTTCTATTTTTTTACTTTGTTTCCATTAATTCAAAATAATCTAATTTGTGAAGAGAAAAACTGGATAGGGTTAAGCTATACAGTCTCTATATCTTTTGCCAGCTCTATTATATGAATCTATGCATGCTAGTCTATTTAATAAATATATATATATAATGTGATCATACATGATTATATTATGTATTTTACATTATATATAATATATAATGTTGTTATATATACATATGTATATTTATATACACATGTGTGTGTATTTTTTCCCCTGGATTTTTCTCCTGGAGAAAAACAATTAACACCCTATTGTTAAAGCATGTCAAAGTCCTAGAGGACAGATGCCACATATACATGATTGATATGGACTTTTTTTTAAACCATCTTTAATGTTTATTGAATAGCCACTCTACCTAAAGTACTATAAAGTGGTTTGGGGCAGTTCTAACAACAAACATTTTCTGAGCACCTCCTGGGTGCCCTGAGGCATTGTGCTTGGTAAGGCAATACCAAGAAAGAAAGGGGAAAAAGGAGGGGTGGGTGGTGTTAAACAGTCCCAGACTTTAAGAAACTTCTAGTCTGTAGGAAATAGGTGGAAACTACAATAGATACATACATAAATATAAAATGAGTTGAGTGATACTAAAGAGTTTCAAGAAAAAGCAGTTAATAAATGGAAGGGGTTTGGGGTGAAGAAATCTAAAAGGCACCATATAGGAAATGACACTTGAATCGTGTTTTGAAAGAAACTAGAATTCCTTGAGGTGGAAGTATATAGGAAATATATTCCAGACATAGAAGATGAATTATATACTGCAGATGATAAAATATCATGGATAGGGTACTGCTAGCTAACTAGTTTGACTAGAATGAAGTGTCTGGAAAGAGTAATAATGTAAAACTAGAAAGACAGGTGAGAGTCAGTGTGTGAAGGGTGTTAAATTCCAGGTTTTGGATTTTATATTTCATGCTAGAGGTAACAGAACCATTGAAGACTTTAGAGAAAGGGAGTGACTTAGACCTTTATTTTATAATTATTAGTTTGGAATTATACAGAGAATGGAGTATAATAGGTAAAACACAAACAGCATTCAATCAAAACATGCAAACTTGAAAAGGATTGGCACTGCACTGGCTTCTCACAGTTAATCTAAAGACTCCTTTCAAGCATAATTCTATTAAAAGTCAGAATGACACCTTTCTGATTAGCAGGCAAGCCTCTGCTGGTTAGGAGGAGACTTTCTCCAGTGTAAGGGCAAATGCAGCCCTCCACCTGATCTTGATCCTCCACTAGTTATAAGAATAAGGGTCACATATTCATTCTTTCTATCCTCTATGAAATGGTGGGTGGATTGGGATTTTTACATTCTCTTCCCAATCTACATCAAACAAATGTTTTATTTAAACATTAAGAGAAATAGCTATTAGGGAGTTCTGAATCAAGTGTGATAACACTTTACCATCCAGCAAAAACTCATTACCTCCCAAAGGTAAAGTGAACCAAATCTGCCAGCTACAACTCAAAGCAGAGAAGAATGTTAGTGGAGTCTCAGTCCTGCTCCTAAATGAATTTATAGTAACAGATCCAGTGAACACATTTATCTTTCTCTTAAATAAGTGCAGGCAGGTCCCTTTTGAGATTCGAATGCCAGCTGGCATGTGGCAAATACGTTCTGCAACTTCTAATTCTCAGGCTCAATTCATTTTTGAATTCCCATATGAAGTACAGTATGAGGCACAGAAAAGTAATGTGAACTAATAGAATAGAACTGGATTATGAGTCCTAGCTACACTAATTATTTGCCCTTTCAACTACAAAAAAAAAATGTATTCAATCTGTTTCTGCATCTGCAAAATTTGAATAATTACAGATGCTAACCTTTCTTAACACTAGACATATGAAAAATCATTCCCTTAATCATCAGTCCCATCAGGAAAAAAGAAAAAAAGGAAAGCAAAACTACTATTGATTTTCACCCTAAAAGGTAGAGAAAATAATGGTGATTATCAAGAAGGGGGAAGAAAATAAACTGTATAGACTAACAATAGATAATCAGAAATGGAAGAGACATTTAGTGTTAGAAGAAAATGTTTATTGGGGGAAACCCCTTTTTGAATGCTAATGACTGACTTTGATTGATGTAGGATATGCTCTTGGCTTCTGCCTTCCTAGAATTAAGATAAGGGTCAAGTCCATAGGCTACATGTATATATGCAGACAGATAGGATACTCCTTAAGTTTCAATTCAGAGATCCCATTATTGAACATATATGCTCCAAGGAGTTCAAAAACAGTGAAGAGTTATTTTTGCAATAAAATATTCATCACTTATTGAGATAAGGAAAAATGGAAATGAAGTAGGTACCCAAAGGATACAAGATTATCCAGAAATATGACTTTTTTAAGTAGGGTTTTTTGTTTTGTTTTGTTTATTTTAAGTTTTAAAAAAAAAGCTGCTTGCTTCAGCAGCACATATACTAAAATTGGAAGGATACAGAGAAGATTAGCATGGCCCCTATGCAAGGATAACATGCAAATTTGTGAAGCATTTCATATTTTTTAGTTTGGATAATTTTTTTTCAAAGGCTCAGTAGAACCAGTACTTCTAAAGTACCTACTTAAGCACTGTGCTAGGCACTGGGAAAACAAAGGCAAGAAAGAAACACTCCCTGATTGCAAGGAACTTACATGCTATTGGTTCTACAAGAAGGAGTTCATATATATGTCCTTATGTAGTGGCACTTGATTGAAGGCTTTTCTAGATTCTGCCAAAACCCCACCCCTGTCAATTTGGCTCTCTTTCCCCATCTAAAAATAACATTTGGAATGTACTTTGTAATTGTTACTTCCCTCCAACACCATGCAAGCTCCTTGAGGGAAAGGAGCTTTATCTCTCTATTTATCTCTATTTTTCATCTTTATAACTTCTAGTACTCAGTACAGTGGCTGGCACATAGAATCATAGACTGGACAACAAAATGTAGCTGGAAAGACTGGAGTTTACAGGTATACTCCAACCATCTCATTTTGTAGTTGAGGAAACTGAGGTCCAGAGAAGTAAAATGACTTGGCCAAGCTCACATTGGTAGCAAGCGTCAGAGTCTGAATTTGAAACCAGATCTGTTGACTCAAGGGCCTGTGTTCTTTCCACCAATTCAACAGGGATTCAACTAATGTTCATTGAATTGAATTAAAGGGAACAGTTTGCAAGATGCAGAGTTGATTGTGGAGGTCATGCAAGGCACAGGGGACAGCCTGTACAAAAGCATAGAGATGGAAGATGACATTATATATGGGGAAAGGCGAATGGGCCAGTTTGGTGACAACACAGAGTATATAAGGGAGGGAGAGTAATGGGAAAGTAATGTGGAAAGGTACCTCAAAGTTAATATGACACAGATTTTGAATGTCAAAGGAGTTTGTGTTTTATCATTGAAGTAATAGGGGGCCACTCATGCTTATTACACAGTGCAGTGATATGGTTACCTGTTCCCATCAATCCCTTCACTAGATAGATGGCATATTAAGAGGTTACTTGACTAAGATGATGAGATTGTGGAGTTAGGACATGAGGGACAGGAATGGTAGCTATGATTAGAATGATACAATGGGGGGAATGAAGGAAAAAATTGAAGTTTAAGGTAACAGAGTTGTGACCTCAGTCCTAGTCTATTAACATTATCAGAGACTGATATTATCTAGAGGATAAATGCTCTTTCTGTAAGGCAGTAGACCCCCTTATATCTTAGGGAGACTTAAGTTTTCACACTTCTCCAACCTGCATGTCCCCTTGGTGGAGCTGTTGAGTTGGACAACAACTTCTATTTTTTTTTCTAGACCTTGTTTTCTGGGACTGACTCGGAATCTATTCAATTTACCAGACTCTCAAAATCTGGCAATTACAATAAGCAAAACCCCATCATCCCTCAGAGGTAAAGTGAACCAAAAATGCCAACTGTAACTGTAAACTCACAAGATATGAGTGCAGCCTTAGTCCTACAGTCAAGATGTGTGGTTGTTTTATATGTGTGTGTGTGTGTGATCTCTATTTTTTTTTAAATCACGCAAAAGCATTGAGGATTTACTAGAAAGGATAGTCCTGAAAGGAGTGGATTGTACTAACCTATATAGACGATGACTGGGGCCTAAACTGAGGCAATGATTCAAGTCAAGGCAACGAGTAATTATTAAACACTATGTGTCTAGCATTTTGCTAAACATTGAAGACACAAAGGCAAAACAGTCCCTGCCCTCAAGGAGCTCACCTTCTAATTGGGAAGACAATATACAAATACTGTGTGCATACAAGGTATGTACACGGTAAATTGAAGGCACTCTCAGAAGGAAGACATGAATACTTTTGATTCACAATTTGTAACATTTTTGATGGGCAGCTAGGTGGTACAATGGATAGAGTGCCTAGCCTGTAGTCAGAATATTCATCATCCTGAGTACAAATCTGGCCTCAAATATTTACTAGCTGTGTAACCCTGGGCAACTCACTTAACTCTGCTTGCCTCAGTTTTCTTATTTTGTAAAATGAGCTGGAGAAGAAAATGACAAATCATTCTAATATCATTGCCAAGAAAATCCTAAATGGGGTAACAAAGAGTCAGACAGGACTAGAAAATGACAGAACAACATGAACATTTTCTATGAATCTGAATATAGCCTGATATCTCTCCATGTCAGTGTTTATAGATGATAGAAACATAGATCTATAGTTGAGAGAAAGGTAAAATGATTTGCGTGGGGTCACACGGCCAATATGTCCCAGAGAAGGTACTTGAACTCAACTCTTCCTGACTAGCTATGTACCAGCTATGGCTGCTTATCCAATATGTGTCTCTATGGTGAGTGTGTAAACACACACACACAAACACATACACACAATGCATAATTTATGTATATGTAAAGAGATACATATGTATATATCTAATCTGTTAAGCTTGCTCTCTATGGCAACATCATAGTTCAGTTGGAATAAAAGTCCTTCTAACATAAGTGACTCTTCCTTATATCCACAAATAGTGATTTGGGTTTAAAACTTTACAAGAATTTACCAGATTAATATTCCATTAGGAACATTTTGTACACAATCAGCCAAATAATGTTTTAGAATTTATAGGATTATAAATTTAGTGTGAAAGAGAAATTAATGATCAGTGAATCAGAGTATTATAGATTTAAACCTGAAACAAACTTTAAAGTTCATTTATACCTAACTGTCCCATAATTTTTATAGATGAAACTAAGGATAAGAGAAGTGGATTGATTCGTCCAAGGTCACAAAGACAGTAAATGGCAGAATAGGATTCAAACGCTAGTCCTAGGATTATAAATTTGGAGCTCTTTCTGCTGCATGGTGGAGTCCTAGGGTCATAGATCTTAAGTATACAGATAGAAGGGATCTTAAAGGTCATTTAATTCAATATCCTCTCTTTACAAATGATAATACTGAGGCTTGGGAAAATAAAATTACTTTACCAAGGTCATTCAGATAGTAAACAGAAAAACTAGGATTTTAGTTCAGGACCTCTGATTTCAAATCAATTGCTCTTTCCATAAACTCATAGAATTACAGAGATAGAAAGGTTCTTTAAATTATCTATTCAAGTTGCTCAGTTTTTAAGAAGAGGGAACTGAAACCTAAGGACAAATTGCCTAGCCTATGGCCACACAGCTAGTGAGTAGCTGACTTGACACTAGAGTTCCCATCTTGGGAATTCCTTTTCATGCTGCAGCTTCTTAATCTATATAGCTTGAAATAAGAATACACACACACACACATACACCTATGCATACATATTAGACATACATATACCTATGTATACATATGTTATACATACATACATACATACGGGACATGGCTATTTTGTACAATCTCCCCAAGAATCATATAAGCTTACTTTGCATATTTTCTCGACAATTTTATTTCTCTACTACATGCACTGTTTCTCAGTCAGATAATACTATTTTTTTATTGTCCCTATTTATAAACACCTTAAAATATTTATACACAAATTCCAAGATGGCTAGATAGTATCTAAATATAGTGTTGAAAAACTCTTGGCTTTTTAGTTATAAATGATTAAGGAACAGATGTGAAGCAGGTTGCTTTTTTTTTTAATGCCAACAGGTTTTCAATTAAAAGTTTCATTTACTAATGTAATTATTTTACCTAGTTATATTTTTTTAACTAAGACCAGTCCATTGAGAGATATATATCCCCTTTGAAAGATGTTTCATGAAACTCTTGCCGATGTCCATGAAACTCATTCTATTGATGAGTGTGTTAATGAACTCCCTAGCAATAATATAGCTAGCCTTAATAATTTAGATCCTGTTGAGTCTTGTCTTTTTTTTTTCTACTACATTTGGAACTGCTATTGATCTATAGAAGAGTCAATATCAAGGGGAAGTATTCTTTGCACTTCCAACTAGTCTCCAATAAATCCAATTATCTTTGTATATGAAGCTTAAATGAATTAGCTTCATGAACTATTTTTATTATATTCGTCAATACTATTTAAAATTTCTTCTTCAATATGATGAATTAAAATGGATTTTTAAGTTTGATGATGAATTTAAATGTCTAATTCAAGGAAGGTAACCCCAACAAATAAAATGCTTTATAACCTCAGGGCTTCCAAGGATAAGTGTTTGTTTAAACTGTTAATTCCCATTACCTAGGGAATTTTAGAATTGTAAAGGGGGGAATAGAAAAGAATAAGCATTTAAGTGGCATCCACTAGTACTAGTAGCACAGAACTTCACAGAACAAATCCCCTTAATAAAAGGATTTGTTCTGTAAAACCTGGACTCAGTCAAAAGGCTGGACCTAACAACCTAGAAGGCCACAAGTGGCCTTGAGGCTGCAAGTTTCCCACCCCTGTAAGCAAGGCACTGTGCATTTTTACATTTTTACAAATATTGTCTCCTTTGATCCTCACAACATCCCAGGGATGTAGGTGCTATTATTATCCTCATGTTATATTTGAGGAAACCAAAGAAAACAAAGGTTAAGTGACTTGCCCACAGTCACATCAGTAGTAAATGTCTGAGGCTAGATTCAGACTCAAGTCCTCCTGATTTAAGACCCAGCATTTTATCCACTCTCCCACCAGCTGCCTCAATATATTACCACTAAACTCTCTTGTACTTTGTTTTCCTCATCTGTAAAACTGACCATATTATTATGGATTTCTAGAAAGAACATTAAGCACCTTTTGAGACATTGGTGTCAGACTCAAATAAAAAGGGAATTTCCTTAACCATATCTAAGGATCCCTGCAAATTACATATTGGCTTAGTTTTAAAATATCAAAGGATCCATTTTATTATATTTTAACTTAGTTTGTTAAATATTTTCTAATTACATTCAGTATATATTCTAATTGTTGTAAGCCTCATGCAGTCTATGGGCAATATGTCTGACACTTCTGACCTAAGACATTCCCTTTATTTTTAGATGAGAAAATTGGTTAAGTGACTTGCCTAAGATCTTATAGTTTAAGAACAGTAGAGATTATTTGTTTGTTTGTTTTAATTCAGGTCCTTTGGATCCAAATTCAATTACCCTTCTGCATTACTGGAATGTCAAGAGTACTTATTATATCTGAGATAAATAGTGATAATCATTTCAGATCATTTGAACACCACTAAGGGTCAAAGCCTGAACTAATCAATCAGCCTGCTTTTCTTTGCTCTAAAAATGCCCTTTCCTATGTCAGCAACTTCAAAGACCAGATAAGATTGACTTCTTTTATCTTGGTATCCTAAGGATATATGCTATATGGGGGAAACTCAGACATTCTAGGATTGTAATTTCCAGCTGACACTACTTTGTCAATTGTCTCTTCAATTTGTATTCACAACTTATTCAACAAAGAAATTTCATTTTTGTATAGTTAAACACACATGGAGACCAGAAATCTGAGGTACACAAACATCCTGACTTGTGATTTTCCTGAAACATATTTAAAGCTGTTCATTCTTGTATCAGACAGTCAGAACTTATGTTTTGGCTCTGGGTAGCATGTGTCTGCTAGACTTAATAAAATAAACAATGTGAATTTATAATCACGTAGCCTGTTTGCCTTCTTTAACAAAACTTTCAGGTGGACAATAGTCATTTAAAAATATAATGAATGATAATTTTTGAAATACAAAATATCAGTCTATCTGGACTTCAGAAAAACCTGGAAAGACTTGCAAGATGCTGAGTGAAGTGGGCAGAAGCAAGAGAACTTTGTACACAGTAACAGCAATATTCTAAAATGACTAACTTTGATAGACTTAGCTCTTCTCAGCAATGCAAGGATCTAAGATAATTCCAAAAGACTCATTCATGATGGAAAATGCTATCCACATCCAGAAAAAGAATTATAGAGCCACAATGCAGATTGAAGTATTCTATTTGTGATCTCTCTCTCTCTCTTTCTCTCTCTCTCTCTCTTTCTCTATCTCTCTCTGTCTCTCTGTCTGTCTCTCCCTCTGTCTCTCTGTCTGTCTCTCTCTCTCTCTGTCTCTCTGTCTGTCTCTCTCTGTCTCTCTCTCTCTCTTTCTCTCTGTCTCTCTCTGTCTCTCTCTCTCTTTCTCTGTCTCTCTGTCTGTCTCTCTCATTTGTTTCTTCTTTCTTGTAGTTCCTCCCATTGGTTCTAATCCTTCTTTACAATATAACTAATGTGAAAACATATTCAACATGAATGTATATGTGGAGCCTTTGTCAGATTGCCTGCCTTTTGGGGGAAGGAGGTGGAGAAAATTTAGAATTCAAAATCTTATGGAAGTGAATGTTAAAAACTACAAATTAATTAATAAAAGGAAAAGGGAAATAAAGTGATACAAAGAAAAAAATATATCCACCTATCTTTTTAACATAGATGTTCTTCTAGAATCAAAGTTGCAGGTGACTCAAAATTTAATGTAGAAACTGAGGGTTTAGATACACAGCAGAATATTTCCAGTGATTATCTTTACATAATAATTGATTTAAGTAACCATTTTGTTGGATAAATCAAAATCTCTGTTTAAAAAGTTTAACTAACAAAATTTATTTTAATCTAGACAATGAGGTAAGGCCTTAATGTGTGCCTTAAAGGGACAGTCCTTGTCTTTTAGTCACATCAATTAGAATTTAAGAGTCTAATGTGCTAAAAAGGCATTGTGCTAAAACACAGTAAATTATTAGAATCTTAATGTTAGAATGCTAATATTTCACAAAACTGTCATTAACCCTCTCTGAAATAAGCCTACATCCATGGGGAATTAAAAAAAAAACCTGCTTCACTGTCATTTGATGAATTTGTTGGAATGGGAGAGTATGATAAGATTGCATTTTGGTGTATTTCTAGCCTGGTCAGATGCTTAGGATAGAAGTGTCACTTCTCTGAAAAAACTTGAGGCAGAAACCACTGGTGCAGGCAGAATGCAATAGGGACTAAGACAAATCTTATAAACTATAAAGGTATATGTATTTTGTTTTACTTCTTTATACACAAAGGGAAAGAAATGATAGGAATCAAACTTCTTGGAATTGACAAATTAAATTACTAGAAAGGATGCAAGTTCCCAATCACATCTAAAAAGAAACCAAAATAGTAGTCCCCAAATTCTACACCAATAGGAATAGGTATGTTTTCTGAGAACTTGTTTTTATGGATCCAACTCCACAACCTTATCTCTTCCTTTCTTTTTTTCACTTTTTTTTTCTGAAGGGATGGAGAGAGGAATTTGTATGGTTATCTTTTTTCTTATCACATTAATTTACAAATATATCTTTCTTCTCTCCAAATTTCAGTGGCATCCCTTGTAACAAAGAATAAAAAAAAAAAAAGAGAAAAAGAAAGTACTACAGCAATACTAACCAATACATTAACCACATTTGACAGTATATTTCTTTTTCTATGCCAGACTGTATATCTCATCACATCAACATTTTAAAATAATTTTTCATTTCCTCTTTGAGATCTCTTATACTACTTCTTATGAATAGAATATCATAAGAAATGTAACAGCCTACTTGATCCCACCTTGAGTTTTTTACATTGGCCTTTGCATAATTCATAGTTTTTATGTCATAAAAACAATCCATAAACTATATTTAAAAAGATAACTGATGTTTCATAGTTCCAAAATCCATGATAATTATATTTTTATTCATTGATCATATGTAATAATTATTACTGAAATTCAAATTAGCCTAGGGGGAAAAAGAGTTGGCCTGGACCTGACTTTAAAACCAAGCTCTGCTACTCACTAACTACATGACTATGGAAAAATCACTTAAGACATTTGGGCCTTGATTTTCTCCTACCTCTGCAAAGAAGTGAGGGAGGCATATTTTCTTATTGCTTCTTGGAGGCCAAATTTAGTCATTATGATTTACACAGCATTCATTTTTTGTTGCTGTTATTCTTTCTTTTTACATTGCTGCAATCATTGTGAATACTGTTTTCAGGGTTCCACTTAACTTACTTAAAAAGAATTCATATAAATCTTCCCACACTTCTTTGAAATGTTCCTTTTCATCATTTCTCACAATAATATTTCATGATGTTTGTGTTCATTCCTCAATGAGCATTTTTTTTCTGGTTCTTTGATACTACAAAAATTATCACCAGAAATGTTTTTAGTGAATATTGGACCTTTTATTTTCCAATTTAATCTTCTTAAGGAATATGTCTAACAATGGGAGCTCTTTGTCAAAGCTTATGGATATTTTATTCATTTTCTTTGAATAATTCTAAATTATTTTCTAGAAGAACTGGACCAATTTATAGCTCCATTAACAGCTTATTGGTATGCCTATCTTTCCTATGTTGGAAACCCCTCCTACACTGACAGCTTATACCCTTTGTCATCTTCACTAATTTGCTGTATATGAGGTAAATTATTGGGACTTTTTTTGATTTGCATTTCTTTTATTATTAGTGATTTGGAGCAATCTTTTACATAGTTGTTTACAGTTTGCAAGTCTTGTTTTGTAGACCATTATATTCTTATCACATGACCCTGTAGCCATTGGGGAATAAGACATTGTACTTCTTTCCAGTGATTTTTTTAAAAAGTATTTCAATGCAGATCTCTAAATCACTGAGTTTCATCATCATTTTGTTCTGAGATTCCTTATATATACTCAGTTCAATTCTTATTTCTTCTTATTATTTTTGGGGGCTTATTACATTTGCTCCTTTAATTCATTCATACTGTTTATTATTTTTTTGTGTTAAACAAACTTTTATTTTATTTCTGATGTTTCTGTTAATGTTATATTATATCTTCCTTCTGAAATTTTTGCCTCTGCTTTTATCCATTGCTCATATTTTGGTGGCCTTTAATTTTCTTGTGAAAAGCTGGATGTTGTATTTTTTTTTTGAAGGAGGAAGGCAAGGTAAATAGGGTTAAGTGACTTGCCCAAGGTTACCCAGCTAGTAAGTGTGTCAAGTGTCTGAGGCTGGATTTGAACTAAGGTCCTCCTGACTCCAGGGCCAGTGCTCTATTCACTGTGCCACCTAGATGCCCCTTTATTCTAATTTTTAAACTAATATTTAACAGATAGGATCCCTTGTGCCCTATCATTCTGGCATGTCTCCCAAATTCTCCTACTAGACTTTCTACTCTATAATACTGCTTTCCTTAAAATAAAATTTGTGGTTAATAGTCATATAATAGAATAAGAGTTTTATGAAAAAGATAGGCTAGTGATATTTTCCTCTCCAAATATTACATGGAACATTATACATGCTTCAAAAATATTGATTATAACTAGTATTTTGGGGACATCAAAATAAGCCTAATAGGCTTCATAAATCCATTTCAGGCTTCAAGCTATTCCCAACTAAATTAGTTTGTAAACACTATGAGTGAGTCTTACTAAAGAGGTCAAAAGAATTAAGGCAGGGAAGAACAGAAACTAGTTGGGGACCAAACTGGGATTTACAAGCCCAGTAAGTCTGCAGAATATAAAATTTAAAAAGTGAAAACAAATAAGTAGCATTACAAAATGGCAAACAAAAAGCTAAAAAGCAACACAAACCAGAAAACAGACTCAGAGACAAAGAAGAGCTGATAACTCAGAGCAGCAATCACTGCTGAGAACCAACTCTAAGTTAGGCAGGTAGGAGGAGCCAGTTTCTTGCAGCTGTTCCTAAGCCAACCAAATGCTAGCTTACCACTCTCCGTGATGTGCAAAGAACAAAACAGCTGGAATTCTTGCTCAACCTGATAGTAGTAATGCAAAAGGAACTAAATACAAGGGAATATACAGCCTGTCCCATGTGATACAGAAACTAGCTTACTCTGTAAAAGTATTCATCTCACCCTTGGATGAATAAATGGACTTCACTGCTGTGAGGCTCCCGACTGGCCTGTGTCTTCTTTCCATGCTCTCCACTTAGTTGTGGCCACTCCCAAGCTGGCCTCAGTCATAAGTCACAAACAGAGAACTGCATGTTAACATGGCTTTGTATATCAAGATATTTTTTCTTTTTTTCTGACTGAAGTCTACAGGAAAAAACAGTCATTATGTATTTCTGTTACCCTTCTCTTTCAAGAGTACCTAACGCAGATCTTTACCCTTAGACCTCCTTTAGTCTCTGAACCTGCCCCTAACCTCCTCAGTCCTTCCATCTTCCAGCTAGAATCCTTGCTTCAGGGTCCATTGGGTCAGTCTTGGGGGAGAAGGAGAGAAAAGGGTAAAAGGAACAGGCATAAGAAATCCTCATTCCTTCACTTAAAAGAGAAATGCTCCAGGTATGACAAGTTAGAACTCAACACATTTTCCTACAAGAACATTTCTATGATTTGGTTCCCAATTCAAGATATCTCTATTTCTTCTTCTTCCTCCTCCTCCTCCTCCTCCTCCTCCTCTTTCTCCTCCTCTTCTTCTTTTAATAAGGAAAAAATACATTCAGAGTTCAAACTAACCAATCTATGATAAAGATTTTAGAACACAACCTATATTTAATTTGGGAATTGCTGTCTGTTCATTGTTAATGATGGATAACAACAGATATAAGCAGGTAGAGAACTGTTGGTAGTCCAAGGGAAATAATTAAAAAAGAATATTTTCAGCCATTAAAAAAATAAAATAATTATTTTGGCACAATTCACTTTTCCCCTAAAATTTTGGTTCATACAACTGGGTTCTTACTACTTGACATCAGTCTCCCCAATTAGAAGTTGCAGGGCAGTTTTTATTTCTTCCTGTTATCTCTTACAGTACTGCTCTAATGGCCCATTTACTTTTTTATAGTTCCTTCTATCATATCTTCTAAGATCACCTACCCAAGATTTCCTTGGCTTCCTTTATGCCTTAGCTAAAGTCCTACCTCAAGAAGTCTTTCCCAGACCTTAGTTTTAGTGCCTTTCTTCTGAAATTACCCCCAATTTATCCTATACATATCTTATTTGTACATACTATTTACATTCTGTCTCTTTGTTGAGTTCCTTGAGAGCAGGAACTATTTGTTTTTTGTCTTTTTTTATCTACAATGCTTAGCACAATGCCTGGAATGCAGTAGGTATTTAATAAATGTGATGCTCTGATCAACTCCATCTCTTAAAGTTCATTAATGTATATGTATGTAGGTTTAAGCACATATGTTTGTATGTAGTAATGTACCTAACCACCTTTTCTTAGAATGTTTTTAAATGCATTAGATAAAATACATATAATTACAAAGAAAACCGATTACATTGAAATAAATTATCAAAATATTTTCAAAATCTAGTTCACATATTTTAGGTTAAGAACCATTACCTCTAGTGACTTTCAAATCTTAAACACACCTATAACCTGCTATAACCCACCTTCTACACCCCATCTCAAGGTCCCTAAACCTCTCTTTACTATTGCTTTTCCTGATTTTCATTCTGTTTAATTCAGTGCAACATATTAATTTATATTCTGATAATGTCTTCATCATTCTATCTTTTTTTGCATTTAATGTTCTTCAAATTGTATGGATGTTACAAAGCTTGATTTTTTTTTCCAATGGTTTTCCCCCAAGAAAAACTGAAGCAGAAAGTTATGCTTCCTGTTATACAGGAGCTAACAATTCTTTCAAAATAAGCAATAGCTCAAAAAATAGAAGAATTCCCAAGGTCAGAGTTAAATTACTTTAATTTCTACAAACCATGGATAACATTATCTTAAAAGAGAAAGTTTGTCCCTGGAGATGATCATAAGTCACATCTTTTTTCCAAACATTTCTCTTACCTATCATTCATTGATGTGTTTATTGCTTTGAAAGGGAAAGCAGATTGTAATTGTTGATGCCTGCCATATTCAATCTTAGCTGAATATAAATTAAGAATCAGACTATTAAATCAAATTCAATCATTGCTGAATATTCTGTTTTAATGAGAGGTATAACAACCTTCATGAAACCAAAGCCCAGAATACAGTATTATTTATACTGGCATGTCAAAACATTTCCAACAGTGAGTGGTGTCTAATTTTCTACTTCCATCTAATGGTGCCATTAGATGCCCCCTACAGTCTTGCACAAATGCAAAGGGCCTGAATTCTTGCTCAACCTGATAGTCGTGATGAAAAGGGAACTAAGTACTAGGGAATGTACAGCCTGTCCCATGTGTACCAAAGGGCCCCATCCACAGCACTGTACTCTCTTCTGAAAAGTAACTAGTATATAAATTCTTTGTTGGCCAAATTTTAAGCTATTTTATTGTTTTTGTAAACTAAATATAACTTCAACAATGACTTCTTTTTTGAATTATACCCTCAACAAAATTCATCATCATCTTACTCTAGGCATAGACTTCTGAGATCTAAACTTAACTAAAGAGATTTGTTCAGGAGTGTATCACAAAACAAAGTCAATCATTTCTGAGTTACAAAGAAAATCAATTCCTTATAGAAAGATCTGACTATGCAAAGATTAATGAACTGACAATATAGATTATCACAAATATCATGTCACCATCCCAATCTCTATCACTCTTTACTTATTACTTGTTTGATATAAGATAAGTCACTTTCCTCATCTGTCTGAATTTCCTCATTTGTAAAATGGAATGTATTGAGATTGTAGGATGTAGAGAAGGAGAGGAGGAGGAGGAAGGGATTTGGACTGGTTCATCTAAAAGTTCCCTTCCTAATTTAAACCTTATGACTTTAAGACCAAACAACATGGGTTATTAATCTAATTTTACATGGATTTGTCCTAGGTATTGCACAAAAATTTTTCAGGGTATTTTGACCACTTCTAGCAGGTCTATCTTCTATGAATCATATATTAATACTTTTTTCAAAGGCAGATGTACTTATTTTATATCTTCTAAGTCAGGGGTTTCTAAATCTTTTTGTTCCCCATACCCTTTGACATGCAGTGTAATCTTCTCATACCCTCTATTAATTACTAAAGTAAATAAATTATATTTTACCATGCATATACACATAAGAAATAAAATGAAGATGTTAATTTAAACAGAATGAAATAGTTATTTATCAAAATTTCCCAAATTTTCTCACAATATCTTATACACACTGGGGGTAGATAGACTTTAGTTTGGAAACCCTTATTCTAAGTAGTCTTCAGTCAACACAGATAAAAGCTTGGTCAAAAGAAAAGAATACAATATTTTGAAAGATGAGGGCTTGAATCCTGGATTCTCCACTCATAATCTATATGTCCTTGGGCAAACAAACAAAAATTTTTCTAAAGTTCAGTTTCCTCATCTTTAAAATTAAGATAACAATAGTTGCACTATCTTGCAGGGTTGCTATAAGAATCAAATCAGATGAGGCAGACAGATATACTTTAACCATAAAACTATTTAAAAGTCAGCTATAGTTATAAGATCCAGAAAAAGAAATCTTAATCGTTTCACTGGACAAAGATTAGAAAACCAGTCCTATCCTCTAGCTAGCACTTGAGAATCATGAAGGAATAAAGGAAAAACCCTAGAATAAAGATCTCCCAAATCAAAAATTGTAATTTGTCAATTATATATAACAATTGTTTCCTCTACACCCAAATCATTTCCACTGCTCACTTGAGTCACCTCTATTTTCCCTGGAGTGAACTGACTAATTTGTACTCCTACATAGCATCCCACTGTATCAAAAGGCATGCAACTCCCAGGAGTGCATGATTCATTTATGTATGTATGTGTATATGTATATATATATATATATATATATGTGTGTGTGTGTGTGTGTGTGTGTGTGTGTGTGTATTATATATGTATATATAATCAATTTAATAGTAGCTCACACTGAAAGGCTTCAAGTAAGAAGACACTTGTACTGAATTATAAAATAGGATTTTAAGTAATTCTTTTAGAAACAGAACAGGAATGAAAATGATCTCAAAAAACATACACTACCCTTCATCAGGTGATATCATGAAGTTTTGTTCATACTTAATGTCTGCATGATTAACCCAATATTTGTTTTCTGCAAAGGATTCTCTTAGTTATTAAGTAAAATTTGTTCCTAGGATGAAGCTCACTTAGATGAATATAGTAAATGTCTTCCTCAAACAATTCATTCAGTGTAGAACAACTATTTTTAATGACCATCCTAGAAGATAGTAGGGCCCATATGTACCATTCTGCTTCTCATTCAGACCTACAGCTTCTAATCCTAATATATTTGTTTTCTTAAAAAATGTAATCTCATTACTTTATAGTAATACTTCCTAAGACAAAAGCTCTTAAACTATTTTTCTGTCATAGATTCCTGTGGCAATCTGGTAAAGCCTATGGGTTCTTTTCAGAATAATTCTTTTAAAATGTATTAAATAAAACACATGGGACTATAAAGGAAACCTGAGGACTTAATTCTATAGCATTATTAGCATTAAAATGAAATGGCTATGATTGCAGACTACTTATTTGGAACAAAGTGCCAATTAAAAAGAGAAAACAATGGTATTTTTGATCTGTAAAAGTTTTGTCTAAATTTTAAAGAGAGGGATAGAAAATAAGTACACAAAGGAATTTTAATAGCACTTTGGTGAATTACATTATTCACTTCAGCAGAACAGATTATAGCCCCTCCTAACTGTCTCATCCAGTGTGATTCTTATCCATGTTTTCCCATAAATACTTATCCATAAATGTATTTCTATATTCAAGTGTTTGCAAGATGATCATAAAGGGGACAGAATATCACTGCACAATTTGAACTCAATAGGTTTTGAGAGAATCACAAATGTTAATATTAGAATAGTTGGAAAGTATGAAAAGGCCATCTAGGCAAGTTCCTTATTTTAAAGATGAGGAAACTAAATGCTTTACACAATTTCATTTAGCAAGTTAATGACAGATGCAGAAACAGAAAAGTGGCATCTTTTAAGACTGATTATCACTTCAAGAAAGAAAATCTTCATTCCTTAGAAATGTGCAACATCCAGGAGAGATCATTGCCTACCATTATTGCTTTCAGGGATATAGTATCAGTGCAGATAGCAATTCTGCTCTACCTAGATGCATTTTTAAGCTCCCTAAAGAAGCAAATGCTCTCTATACCACTTTCTCTCTATCTTCTCCTATGCTGTGCAAAGTAATTGCAAGATTTACTCCTGTTGCTCCTGAGGGCTTTGTTAGAAAATGAAAGGTCCAAACTTCACTACCAAATCGTGATTTGGGGTTGGACTGGACAATACTTGGTTCCAAATAGTTCTCAAAATAACAAGGTCAGGTACAGTACAGTCCCTTACCTGCTTCTTATATTCAAATATGTGCTTTAGGTATGACACCATATAAATACACAATATGTTTTTTGTATTCCAAAGCAAAAGGTAGCATGACTGAAATTTTAAAAAATCTGAAAGATGTTCTTTTGTCTTATCTGTGCTTGTGTATTCTATCCCTTGATAGTTAGATGCATACCTCTCTATTTTCCAGTAGAAAATTAATTTATACTTTCTTTTTTACTCAGAGCAAAATCAAAGTTCACATAATTATCTGATCAGTGGTAACCTTTACCTTTTTCTTTCAATCAGATGAGGATAAATGGGGGAGCTCATTTTCCCCTAAAAAGACTTGAAGCATCATTGCTCAGGCTTTCTTAAAGTTAAAGTGAGCAAAGGAAAAGGGCTGTCCAAATTAAGCCACTGCCCTATTTTTAGACAATGAAGACTAAGAGTTATCCTTAGTTTATGGGAATCAGCATGATTACTCCAAGACATGAGTTTTGGGGGGATAACAACTTAAGTAAGTAGCTCAGAATAGGTGGTTCCACCTGTAAGTGCTAAAAAAACAAAAATAGAATTATGATTCATGGTCATACCCTTGGTTAATAAAAAAAACCCTTGATAAATTTGTAAGGATTATCCCCTTCTCTTTTTTATCTACATTCTATATGCTACACATTTATAACTCTCTATGATTAAAAGTTTTTAAGTAGAGACTGCATGATCACTTTTACCAAATGCTGTGAGCGACTTGTTCTTTCATAGGATCATAAGCTTTATAAGACCACATATTTAGAGCTAATCGCTACAATATAAGCAACCTAATCCAATCCTTTCAGTTTCCAAATGAGGAAACTGAGGCCCTGAGAGCATAAATGACTTTCCTAAGGTCACACAGGTGAGAAAATCAGAAGCAGGATATTATAACCTAGGTGCTCTGATTCTGAATCCCATGATCTGGGTACAAACTTGGATAAGGGTTGGAGTAGATTCCTTTTGGAAAACTTTCTAAAAATGGTATTCTATGACTATATAATTTTTTTTCTTCGTGATGAGAGTTGTCTTTAATATTCATTTTAACTTTATTTCCTCAGAATGAAAATGTAGAAAGGGGACACACAGTATAATTTACTTTGGGTCCCACCTATCATCCCTGATAGAACTAAGCATCACATCCCTTATTAAATAATAGTCCAGGCTGTCTCAGTGAAATATTTTGTAAAAATACACTAGAGGAGCCATTTTCTTTAGTCATTATAAAAATGTGTTTGACCAACATTTTGGTTAAAAAATGTTATGGAAATCATCTAAATAGACAGACTCCCCTTGGGTGTCTCTTCACTAGTCTACTGAATGTGTGAAATCTACTTAACATATAAAGTAGGGAAATTCCTGCCAGAGGTGCTGTCCATGGCCACATGCTATGATACAACTTAAAGACAGCAACATAATGAATATTGTTCATGAGTTATTCTTTGTAGTCATCTATGGTCATTTTTATCTGATGATACAATGAATGTGAAAACCAAAGGACTCCCAGGATGAAGCTATAATCTGTGATAAGGCATGCAGTTAGTGGCATGCATTTGGGTCCACTAATTTATTGCAGCTGATTAGGGAAATGCTGGCATTCTCCCTTGGGAACCGTGGAAAAAACCAAGTCTGTTTCTCTGTTCCATTCTCAATGAAACCAAAAAGTATCTAATAGGTATCCTTTACTTCAGTTTGTCAATAAACTATCTCAAAGGCTATGGATAGCATCCCTCTCAAAGAAACAAATTTTACTAACAGCTTTTGACCCACTGAAACATAAGCAGAAAAACTATCCATGACATTTTGAAAGATTGGGGATAGTGGTGGAGGAAGGATACAGGTTAACCTGTCTGAGCCAAAGATTTTAACAATCAGATTACCCTATTACTAGACATAAATTTCAGTATTTATGCATTTGATACACATTTATTGAGCACCTGAAGTACAAGGTAGAAGGCACTGGGTTAGATAATATGGAATAAATCAGTTAGTCAATAAACATTTGTCATAGAGTTATAATGTGCTAGGTTCTGTACCAGGTGCTACAGATAGAAGCTCACAGTCTAATGCTGAGAAAATATCTAAACAGTTATGCACAAATAATCTATCTACAGGTAAAATCAGAGATAAGGCACTAGAAATAAGGAGGGTAGGAAGGACTTATGGAGGACACGATGATGAATAAAACAGGGTTTTAGCCTTCAAATAATATGGAAGTCCTGACATTTTGTATCTTCAGATTTGCAAAGAGCTGAATTCATGCTATACATATTATCTTATTTGAGTTTTACAACAATCTCCTATGAACATATTTCTCCATAGTGCAGATTAAGAACCTGAGGCTCTACATGAAGCCAGTATGGCAGAGTAAAAGCAGGGACTTGCTTGAACTGACCCCCAAACCCCTCCAAACACCTGTACCAACAGCTCTAAACAAATTCTAGAGCTGTAGAGTCCCCAAAATGGCGCAGTAAAACACATCTCCAGCCCAACAGCCTGGAAGACTGCCAGAAAGGGTATATCACAACAGGATAGGAGAAGAGTGCAATCCAGCATGGGCTGCTCTGGGCACTAATGAGACTGCTATGGTGATTTCCCAACTCCTTAACCCACAAACTCCAAGAAAAGCATGGAAAGTCAGTGGGGGAACTCTGGGATCTGAAAGAGGAACACGTGATCTGGCCCCAACCCCAAGGTGGTGGAGATGGCGCTAAACAGCGCAGGTGGTAGAGGTAGAAGCAGCAGCAGCAGTGGCTGCTTCTGGAGCTCTGGGCCCACAGACAGTGGGGGATGCAGGGACTGATACCAAATCCCAGATGCTGGGGCAGTAGACCCACCTCCACCTCCACTAGAAGGGGGATCCTGCCTTGACAAGGAGTTTGAAAGTCAAGTATTTGGCTGGAAGATGAATAGTGTTAAAAAAATAGTTACTAAGATCAAAACATACAACCAGAAGAAGACAACAAAGTCAAAGCACCCACATCAAAAGCCTCAAAGAAAAATATGAATTAGTCACAGGCCATGGGAGAGCTAAGAACAGATTTTGAAAATCAAGTAAGAGAAGTAGAGAGAAAGATGGGAAGAGAAATGAGAGCAGTGCAAGAAAATCTTGAAAAATGAGTCAACAGGCTGCTAAAGGAGACCCTAGAAAATACTGAAAAAAATAACATAACACCTTAAAAATAGACTAACCCAAATGGCAAAAGAGATCCTAAAAGTCAATGAGGAGAAGAATGCCTTAAAAATCAGAATTGGTAAAATGGAAGAGGAGGTCCAAAACCTCACTAAAGAAAATAATACCTTCAAAATTAGAATAGAGCACGGCTCCAGTGTTGGAATGACCTGGATCAAATCCGGGCTCAGATACTCAGCACCACACCTAGAAATAACTGGCTGTGTAACCTTGAGCAAGTTACTTAACCCCAATTGCTTTAAAAAAAAATTAGAATAGAGCAAATAGAACCTAGTGACTTTATGAGAAATAAAAAAATTATAAAACAGAACCAAAAGAATGAAAAAACAATGTGAAATATCTCAATGGAAAAACCACTGATCTGGAAAACAGATCCAGGAGAGATAACTTAAAAATTATTGGACCACCTGAAAACTATGATAAAAAAAAAAAAGAGCCTTTGGGTAGCTAGGTGGCACAGTTAGTAGAGCACCAGCCCTGGAATCAGGAGGATCTGAGTTCAAATCCAGCCTCTGACACTTAACACTTACTAGCCATGTGACCTTGCACAAGTCACTTAACCCCAATTGCCCTGCTTCTCCTCTCCAAAAAGCAAAAAAAAAATAGGCTTGACATCATCTTTCAAGAAATTATCAAGGGAAACTACCCTGTCTAGAACCATAGGGCAAAATAGAAATTGGAAGAATCTACCAATCACCTCTCTCTTTTTTTTTTCTTTTTGGAGGGCAATTGAGGTTAAGTGACTTGCCCAAGGTCACACAGCTAGTTTTTATGTTAAATGTCTGAGGCTGGATTTGAACTCAGGTCCTCCTGACTCCAGGGCCAGTGCTCTGTTCACTGCTCCATCTAGCTGCCCCGACACTAATAACCTCTTGAAAGAGATTCCAAAAAGAAAACTCCTAGGAATATTGTAGCCAAATTCCAGAGTTCCCAGGTTAAGCAGGAAATTTTACAAGCAGCCAGGAAGAAATAATTCAAATATTGTGGAAATACAATCAGGATAGACCTAGTAGCTGCTACATTAAGGGATTGAAGGACATGGAATATGATACTCTGAAAGTCTGAGGAGCTAGGATTAAAACCAAGAATCACTTACCCAGCAAATCTGAGTATAATACTTCAGGGGGAAAATGGATATTCAATGAAATAGAGGACTTTGAAGCATTCTTTCTGAAAAGATCAGAGATGAATAAAAAATTTGACTTTCAAATACAAGACTCAAGAGAAGCATGAAAAGGTAAAAAGGAAAGAGAAATCAAAAGGGACTTATTAAAGTTGGACTGTTTACATTCCTACACATAAAGATGATATTTGTAACTATTGAGACCTTTCTTGGTATTAGGGTAGTTGAAGGAGATAGATAGATACATACATAGACAGATAGATACATAGATACATAGATGATAGACAGACAGATAGATAGATTGATTGATTGATAGACAGACAGACAGACAGATAGATAGATAGATAGATAGACAGACAGACAGACAGACAGACAGACAGACAGACAGACAGATAGATAGATAGATAGATAGATAGATAGATAGATAGATAGATAGATAGATAGATGGCACAGAGTGAGTTGAATATGAAGGGAAGATATCTAAAAAATAAAATGAAGGGGTGATGGAGGAATATATTGGGAGGAGAGAGGGAGAGATAAAATGGGGCAAATTATCTCATCAAAGAAGCAAGAAAATGTTTCACAATGGAGAGAAAGAGGGGGGAGGTGAGAGGGAATGAGAGACTTATTCTCATCAGATTTGGCTTAAGGAGGGAATAACATACACACTCAATTGGATATCTTAACTTACAAGAAAGTAAAGGGGAAAAAAGATAAGGGAGGGGAGATGATAGAAGGGAGGGCAGATTGGGGGAGGGAGTAGTCAGAACCAAACATTTCTGAAAAGGGATAGGGTCAAAGGAAAAAAAAGAATAAGTGAGGGGCAGGGTAGGATGGAGGAAAATATAGTTAGTCTTTCACAATATGATTGTTATGGAATTGTTTTGCATAACTACACATATATAAACTATATTGAATTGCTTGCCTTCCCAATGAGGGTAGGAGGGGAGGGGAAAAGGGAGAGAATTTGTAACTCAAAGTTTTAAAAATAAATGAAAAAAACTGTTTTTACACACAACTTGGAAGACATACAGGCAAGTGGTAGAGAAATCTATCTTGTCCTACAAGAAAATAAGAGGGAAGGGAGTAAGAGGGAGGGCATGATAGAGGGGAGGGCAGACTGGGGGAAGGGGTAACCAGAATGCACACCATCTTGGGGTGGGAGGAGGGGAGAGATGGGGAGAAAATTTGGAACAAAAAATCTTATGGAAATAAATACTGAAAACTGAAAAATTAATTAATTTAAAAAAGAACCTGAGGCTCAGAAAAGTGTGACCATAGGGTCACACAACTGGTAAGTGATGGTGGCAGATTAAAACTGAGGTCACTTCTACCTGAGAATCCAGCACTATTTGAACTAAAAGATGTTGCTTCTCGTAACAATTTAGTGATACAATAAAGTAACCAAGGAAATCAGTTCTATAGCAGGTACTGATGTTAGCAAGCTAACATCACTCAAACAGGTAAGGTTTAGAGTTAAAGATAATTATACCCAAAGTACCAGATAAAAATCTATTACTATAAACTACTTTGAGCATTAGGACAGTTGTGGTTACACAGAAATCACAGCTCATCTACTCCTAATTCTGTGTGATTATGACTATGGTCTCTATACATTTTACTTGGAGGATCTGGGGGATAGTCAACAAATTGACATCTTTCCTCTTGTCTATGGGTTCTTAACTTTTTTGTATCATGGGCATTTTTGGAAGTATAGTGAAGTCCATGGACCCTTTCTCAAAATAATGTTTATAAGTGTATAAAATAAAATACATAAGATTACAAAGGAAATCAATTACATTGACATGCAAATGTCAAAGTATTAAAAAAAAAGTTCATTGACCCCAGGTGAAGAAATCTTCTTCTAGATCTCTGATTCAGATTACATAGGAGAAAAATGATTTATGAGTTAGTTTCTCTTGGCTCATATAGGAATATACTTTTAACGTAGCAAGGTGACAAAAGGAAATGGAAATAAATAAAAACATTTATAGACACAGCCATCATTGCTTGCAATTACTTTTCTTCAATTCTGTTGGTAATTAGGACTTACAACACAACAAGCAAATGGTATTTACAATATTGTCCCTGGAGATGGACTATGATATTCAAAGATATTTTGTAAGGGAAAAATCACTTGGTTAAGAAGTGGGAAAACTAGGTTTTAGTCCTTCCTCTGCCAGTAACTACATATTTGATCTTAGAAAAATCAATTCACCTCACTGGGTCTGTTTTTTCACTTGTAAAATTTAAAGGAATGAACCAGATACTCTCTAACATACAACTCTAGTACATTATAATTCAATAAGTCTCTCTATGTGCAGGTGTAACTGAAAACACAAATCTATCACCAGCAGTCCTTTCCCCCTCTAAGTACTGTGATTAATATGAAAATTTTCAAAGATGAAACTCTATCTACTCAGTTCTCAGGTTTTATAAATGTCCTCAAACCATTTTACTCAGATTCATAACAAGACAGTTACTGGAAACTCCTTCTACCTCACTTTGTTGACATTGTATTTTCATTATTATTTAGTATTTAATAAGCATCCAGTCTGTGACAAGTACTGACAGATAATATAAAATACATTGCTGTCAAATCCAAGCAATGAAAACTTAATTTTGCATGACAATGTAAACCCACTCAAAAATTCATTCACAAATTGCAAATATATAAAAAAAGATCTCTAAGTAATTGTTTTTAACGTTGTTAAATGATTTTTCTCCTTCAGAGATTTTAAGTATTCACATTAAGAATCTTGAAAGTTGTCTACATGCACTACCTCCACTTCCTCACCATTCATCTACCCCCTCAGCTCCTTTTATTCTGGTTTTTAATCCCATTACTCTACAGAAACTGCTCCCTGAAGGTTACAAATTACTTTTTCATTATTCAATTCAATTTCTTTTTCTTCAATCTTATCTATTTTCTTGACTTAACTGTAGCAACTAACACTTGAGCACCTCCTTTGTCCTGGATATGCTCTCATCACTGGCCTCTTCTGACTCTACTATCCTCTATTTCTCTTCCTATCTGACCATTCTTTAGAAGGTATCATTCAAAGATGTCATCTTGGACACCAGTGATATAATCCTTATACAAATTAACCTGTCTGAGCCTCATTTTCCTCATTTGTAGAGATTTCAATATTTACAATATATACATGAAAGGATTATTATATGGAGAAATATTTTGACAAAACTTAAAGCATTATGTAAGTGTGAATAATCAGTGACATCATATCCCATCATTAGATTATAAATTACTTGTATGCAAGAAACTTGTTATTTTTCATACATGTATCTCTAGTACCTAATACAGTGGGTTTCCACATCATAGTCGTTTAATGCTTGATTAATTTAATTGAAGAATTACATAGTTAGGATCCAAAATTGAACTGAGTTAGAAAGGCATGTTAATATCATCTACTCAAACTTACTACTCAATACAGAAATCTATTTTACAACATGTCTGAACAGATAGCTATTAAGTCTCTCTTATATTGGACAAAAATTATTTAATAGGACAGTATGCCATTTTGAGAAAAGTCTGATAGAACTTTATCTCTATATTGACTGCAAAATCCACACCTCTGTATCTTTCACTCTTTTGTGCTAAATTTGCCTTCTAGAATTATACAAGACTTCTAATTGCATTCCCATGGCATTACTTCAAATACTTTAAAAACACCTATTCAATTTCTCCCTGAGTCTACTCAATTCTATCATAAACATCACCAGTTATTTCAACTTTTCTAATACAAAATTCTCCTATTCTTCATCATCTGGATTTTCCTCCTTTAGACTTATCTGCCCTTAAATATTTATTCCTATTAAATTTGATTTTGGCCTATCAAGTTACAACATACTAAGATTTTTGGACCCTGACTTTGTCATCAAACATATTAGCTATCCCTTCCAACTTTGTACAATGAGCAAATGTCATAAGGATGACTTCCATTGCTTTGATTCAGTTAATTAATAAGAATGTGATTAAGATATAGCCAAGAACAGAACCTTGTAGCATACCACTGGAAGAGACTGACAGCCATCCATTAATCGAAATCTGTCAGGTACAATAACTCAACCGGCTATTAATCAGACTAACTACTTTCTTGCTGTTTATAACAGTTACATGAAAAACTTGGTTGAATACCCAACTGAAGTAGTCAACAAAATTAGCAATATAGAATCTCTGTCAAAAAAGGAGAAGGGTAGTATTAAATGATTTATATGTGGTAAATCAAAGCTAACAAGGTTAAAGAGATAGGAAGAAAGTGAGCCTGGCAATCAACACACGTCTTCTAACTTTAAATACTGTCCTCTTTGCATGATATCATACTACTTTTCTGAAATATACATTTTCCCTCTTTCAAAAATTATCTTTATCTCCATTTCTAAATGTTTTTTTTAATGTTTTAGGCTTTCAATTCACTTCTGTGCAATATGCAAAAATAAAATTGTATTATAAGCTATGGTGTTGTCAAACATGATTTAGCTGTCACAATTATTTTTAAATTGATGTGAAAAAATACTTATTAATCAGTCAGTCAGTTCTCTCTAATTATAACATCCTTCAATTTAGAAATAAAAATTTAAAACAATTGCTACCCCATCAATAATCTAAAATTTCGGGTAAAATTTTATCAGACTGGTCTCATTTTTTGATAATTAACAGTTGACACTATATGAATGCCTTCAATAGCCCCCAATATATTTCTCTTCCTTCAAGAAAGTTCTTTATGTAAGATAATTATTTCCAGAGAATAAAATTAAGAACTAGCTTGAAAAATCAGTTCCCCCACTTTTTTTAAGGTAATAAAACTCATTGTCCCTGAAATCATTCCACTTAACTCTCCCTTGCTCACATATCCCAAATCCCATTTTGCTGAGTGAAATTTAATAAATCTCTCAGTCTGGGATTAAATTTTACTGTTTTATGAACTGTTAAATTGCATTGTATGCTTATTAAAACTGGTGTTCTTTCACTTTTAGATACATTTCCAACTCTACCCTGGGGTACAATTAACAACCAAAGAGATTTTGTTTCTACCACTGGAGCAAATTCCAGCAGGGAATGATACATGGAGATCAGCAAGTAATCTGTATATAAAAAATGGGCACTTAATATTCCAAATATGCCTCAACCTACATAAAGTATTTTTAAAAGAGGGCAATACTTCAAATGAATAATAATCATGAAGACAAGGGGTTTCTGTTTAGTTAAAATAAGACTGTCAATAAAATGTAGTTTATATATTAGAATAAGACAACAACATAGTCAGTTACATGCAACCTGCATATATTATTTACATATGACCTAAGGTTATGTATAAATAAAACCAGTTATTGTTATCTTTTCAAAACCACAAAATATTTTATCCTCTTAATGTCAAAAATTAAATCAGTATGCATTATTTACACATCAGTGACAAAGTTATACTGTTTGAGGACAGGGTTTTTTTAATGTTTGGTAGATGAATGAATTTTGGAAATTATATAAAAAGTGAATCTTGGGAGAGGCAACAAAATGTTAGAATAACATTCAACTTCCCATTGGAGAGGTAAAGAAAGACATTAGAAATGTTGGTTTTGTTTTTTTTTCCAAAGTCCAAAGACTACATCATTTCATAGGATATTTAGTCATCTCATATCACAATGCTCATGATAAGTATTTGGAAAAATAAAAACAACAATAAACACATTTGAAGATGATTGCCCCTTAAGTGAACTATCTGTTAAGGAAGATGAAGAGGTCAATAAATTCTGTTAATAATCTCTAAATTGTATGGGCAATTACATTAATGTTAAGTGAATTTAATTCAAAAGTGAGCATCAGAGAGGATGGAGGGAGCATGGTAAAAAGAGCGATAATTTTGGGGTCAGGGAACATGGTTTCAAATCCATTCTCTAATACTACTTTTTAGGCCTTACCAAAGTTATTTAACATCTCTTATCCCTTAGTTTCTGATACTATGCTTTCATACCATGTATGCTTTCTTCAAAAAAAGAGGTAGATAGTACTAGAAATTGTAAATGTTAAATAATACTGATGGGGTGCTTGGATGTCTGTACTTGGATCCCAATTCCAAGATCACATTTCTCTCTAGCCTCAAAAACACTATCCCTGGCAGTTTCTCCCTAGCCCAAGGACACTATGCCTAATAATTACTCATGAAGTGGCCCTAGCAAAACATTTATCTCTCTCCCTGGCATAGTAGCAAACCGCACCTGAAGGAATTATTAGTTTCAACTGGCTTTGTACTAGGTCATGAAGATATTCAGTACCCACTGGACTATCTATACCAATTCCCTACCTCATTATTTGCATCCTGAACTCATTATTATGTGTATCCTAGACTTTAGACATGGGTATGTATACTCCCTACATCTATCTTGTCTAACAAGACATTGATGGGTGGCAGCCTGGGCATTTCTCAGTCACCCCTGACTACTAGTTGACTTATTGTAGGCCTGCCCTTCGGGCATTTTCCCAGTGAACTCTGGGTAAAATGCCTGCACAGTACATACTAAAAGTACATGCTCCTTTGAGAACTGACTACTCCTTTCCCTAATCCCACCCTGAATCACCTAGTTAGAGTATTTGGCACATGTTTTACTATAGTTTATCCTATATAAACTTTAACTATACCTCTTAAAATCGCAGGTTCACTAAAAACTCTTACCCACTGAAAAGTGTAACATTACATCTTTGCCACCTTGACTTAAAAATGCTTGACTTCATGAATTCATTTCAGATGACCCTATCCACTACTCCAATCTTTGGGGGTCCCTGAACCTCTCAAATCCCATCAATAACACTACCAAAGGAATCAATTATACTCTAACAGACATGAAGTGGCATAACACATGAGTCATTTTTGAATTGATTGCCAGAGTACATTTAATCCACTGAATAAGAGAAAAGAAGGAAGTTGTAAAATTCAAAGAAATAACTTTTAAATTAGAAGATGGGGCAAAAAATAAAATCAGTATACAATTAGGAGGAATAATAAAAAGAAATGACCCCAACCTGACCTATTTAAACAAGCTATTAATGTCAAAAATAGGAAATGGATTGAAAGACAAATATGGACATAGATTTGTGTCATTTCTTAAAGAAGTTTAAATGATGTAAAATAATTTTTGGTATAAGGAAAGCAAAAGAGCTTAGATATTACTTCATCTAGTGAACATCTGTATCCTTTTCCCAAGCAGAGAGATAAAACATCCAAGAACAATGCTGGTTTGTGAATTAGTTTGGAAAATCTTATGGAAGGGGCTGGTGAAAGAATATGAACAGTACTGTCTTATAAAATAAGAAATGGTAGTGAAGAAAGTGAATTGGTGAAGCATCCAATTAAGTGAAATGTCCAAATGGTAAAGTATACAAGTAAGCCAGATCATTCGAAAAGCATTCAAGCATGGAACTCATTGAGGGAAAATGATTTAAAAAATGGAAAAAGGACTGCCAAAATAACTAGAACAATTTTATCCGTCAATTACAATGGAGCCATCAAACATAGGTTATAACATCAGTATTCAATGTACATCAAGAAGAAATAGAAATGGAAATCAAAGGATAACCAAACCAAAAGAAATCAAGTCTTAAGTGCCTACTATGTCTCAGGTACTATGAAAGTCAAAAAGATAAAACCTGCTGTCAAGAAACTTACAATCCAATAGAATTTATTCATTATTTAAAAAATAAGGAGAGAGAAGCTGACCTACATAAAGTATAAACAGAGGAGGATTGTATAGAAAATAACATGATGTTGAAGGCATGGAGTGATTGATTCTCAAAATATCTGGAGACCAAACACTTGGAAAAACTCATGGACCTTATTATTATAAAATATAGGTAGATAGATAAATAGATCGGTAGATAGATTTAAACACATAGATATAGATCAAGAGAATACCAGTGACAACTGATCTATAAATTTATTCTCACTTTTATTGTCTTTGTGAGAATAATCTACCTATAAATTGACAGTACACTGATAGAGGTATGATTCAGACAGAGAAAATAACACAATTCAATAGAACAACAGACAGGGCTTCAAGCTGTCTGACTATTACATATATACATATTTAGTTACCAGAAAGAGAAGAATCAAAATCTGGGTTTTTTCAAGCTGGGGGGCTCACCAACTGACCAGAGTCTCATCTGGCCAAATCACACAACTCTTCCTATCAGTGAGCCCCAAAGCAAAATATAGACTTTTCCAGGGTTAGGGGACATCACAACCTGCATGTCTCACTGCCTAATTACAAAGTAACAAAATGTGTGGGCCTCCCTGAAAAACAAGCCTCCCCTAAGCAAGCTTTTCTTGTTGGGCTCCAAGTACAGCCCATTAAGGGACAGGAAAGATCTTTAAACTGCCTTCCAATGCAGTCACACAGTTAGTAATTGTCTGAAGCTGGATTTGAATTATATCCTCCTAACTCCAGGTTCAGTACTCTATCCACTATGCCACCTAGCTGACTCGACAAAGATAACTTTGATTATTTTATTAACTAAAGAGTACTATAATTAGATTTGTGCTCATCAAAGGTATGTGTCACTTTGATGGATAATTTTAGTCCAGAAACCAAATCAAAGAATAGATAATAAAGTCCTCTAGATGTTTCTATTTGCCAAAGACATGAACTTTCCTCTAATTTCCAACCATTAGTTAGTTTTAAGCTCTGACAGAAAGTAGAAGTATAATCCCCATTAACATTATTACAAATACTTAAAGACAGGTATGGTATTTGCCCCAAGTTTTCTATTTTCTTTTTTCTTTTTTTTTTTGCTTTTTGGAGGGCCGTTGGGGTTAAGTGACTGTCTAGAACCATAGGGCAAAATAGAAATTGAAAGAATCTACCAATCACCTCTTTTATTTTATTTTTTTTGCTTTTTGGAGGGCAATTGGAGTTAAGTGACTTGCTCAAGGTCACATGGCTAGTTTTTGTGTTAAGTGTCTTGAGGCTGGATTTGAACTCAGGCCGTCCTGACTCCAGGGCCGGTGCTCTATTCACTGTGCCACCTAGCTGCCCCTGTTTCTTTTTTTAAATTAGTGATAACTTTAAGGGGTTATGGTTCCTGATGTGGTCAAGCAATTTGGACATCGTTGCCAAAGGACTTGGATGACTAATCATAGATGCTTCTTATCACTATCACCATTGAGCCAAAATAAAGCACTTTACCCTTCTCAATAAATGAGCAAAATTAAAATCTTACCTTTGAGATTTGAAATTTCTAAAGTACAATTCTGATTTTTAATATAACAAATTAAATGCCGTTGTATTGTTCATTATGGTCCTAAAAGTAATGTGGCACAGTAAATAACAAGAGGACAGAATATCTGGATTCAAGCCCTCATCCTATCTCTACCATCACCATATCCTAAATATACACACTGGCTTCGTGTGACCTAAGGAAAGCCATTAAACCTCTCAGAACCCTAAGTAGTTCTCTTAAAATTTTAAGCTATAGAGTATTTATTGATCCTCATGGGTAAAGAGAGTTTCTTGCATCAATAAATTTCCTTTGCTTCCTATACTTTGCATATTTTATTCTTAGAAGTAACAAAAATAAAAAATCCTCCCCAATGGTAGAGTTGTGAATATATTAAACTGTTTGTGATAAATGAAGTAACATTGTGCTTTTATCTATTATTTAACTCAATACTGTTATTTTTGTCATTCTTTGTGTGCTTTTTGAGTATTCAAGACATGGCTTAAGACCTTAGTACCCCCTAGGCCACTTAACACCTTAGTTTATTTACTGGGTACAAAATAAAATTGCATTCACTTGATGGAAGACTTTATTGGAGCCATCCCAAATATGAGCCTAAATCTCCGTAGTTCCCTCAAAAAATGGTGACATTCACCATAGCATTTTCTTTTCTGCCTACCAGATTAAGGTGATTTTTTTTAACACCTTTTGAATGGGCACCGTGGAAATTCAATCTCCCAAAACAACTTTACACCATTTACTAGGAGATTGCTTTTCTTTCTCCTTCTGGGATTAGCACAATAAGAAACAGCAGTTGTTTAGCCAATCTGATTTTTAAATTGAGCTTTGTTTGGCACAACAGTTCCTTAGCAAGCAATTATGTATGATGGTCCTGTTTTTCTCTCTTCAAAAGAACATATAAAGAAGAAAATCTTTGCCTTTTAGAATAGACAGATTCTCTTCAAAAGGGAGTATTAAAAATATTATTAAATTTGTGCAGAGGCAATGAATCACAGTTTGTTGCCAGACCAGACTCCATTGGCTTCCCATTATTTCCTTATATTTAATGTGTGTCTGTATATATGTATGACATATGATTATTTACATAATGTACATTTGTTCTCCTGTGATACAATGTAAGTTTTGGATTTACTCCAGGACTATGCAAAATACCTACATTTTAGTGGAGAGGAATAGAGAGGAAGGTATCAAGTCTGTTCTTTCACTGATAGAGGGAACTTTTAGCAAATTCAAATTCAAACTTCCCAAACTTGTTTATTCATTGGAATTGTTTTTCATTTCAAAATTGAAACTGTATGTACTGTGTGTGTACTATTTAAAAAAGATGATTGATAAGGATTTAAGAGAGGAGGTAGAAGGAAAGTGTGACTGAACAAGAACAACAAAGCCAAAACAGAACTCTATTTCTATCCAGACCAAATCTTTTCAAGTCAGGTCTTTGATAAGTGATTCTTAAGTGTTGCTGCTGCAGCAGCTGCTGCAGCTACTTGTTCTTTTTGTTGTCATTTTTTTTGGTCCTGTTTGACTCTTGTGATCCCCTTTGGGGTTTACTTGGCAAAGATCCTGGAGTGGTTTGTTATTTCCTTCTCCATCTCATTTTACAGATGAGGAAACAGAGGCAAATAGAGTTAAGTGACTTGCTCAGAGTCACACAGCTAGTAGGTCTCTGAAACCACATTTGAACTCAGATCTTCCTTACTCCAGGCCCTGCATCCTATCAACTGTGCCACCTAGCTGCCTCCAGGTACTACTTTTGGCAAAATTGTTTCCTAGACTCATAGCTGTAAAGTGCATGAGCTTATGTTCAGTACCCTCACCAGATTCAAAGTAGTAGTGAGATAAGCATTCTTTAATCAGATAAAAACAAAAATCCACCATTTTAAGTTTCCAAATAACTTGCTTTCTCTGGGGAGTCAACTTCTCTCTAAAATAAATGGCTGCAGGACTTCCTTCGAAGACCTAGGGAGAAAGATGATCCAGGTAGTTGTTGTTGTATTAGCTTTTTAAATTGTTGTTTCTCAGTGGCTACAATTGTTTTTATTTTTGTTTGGTCTTGACTTTAATTTGTTTTCTAAATATTCTAGTGCCAACTTCAATTTAATTAATTTCCCAACTACTTCCCTTAGGAAAATTTACCTGTTTCTAGTCTTGCCTAAACTCCAAAGCACTGATATTAACAAGATAAGACAGAGTATTGCCTATAGATGATACTAAGAAATACAAACTATGGGATATTTAATGTTTTCCTGGGAAAAAACAATATCTAAAATAATGCTTTTCAAGTGAAATGCCATAATACTACTGGTAGAAATTACTATTTTCTCCCAATGTGAAAGGCTTGATATTATGCGTCATTATACTTCAGGTGAAATACTAGAATTTTCATTAATGAAAATGTTTCATAAATGGATTTCCTACAATGAAATAGGGTAGATTAATTTATGGGTAAATAAATTTCATATTGAAACATAATGCTATAACATTTTAGCCAGGTCCAGTTAGTTTTAAGAAGTATCATGACAATGCTATAACATATATTACTAATTGTCTCATGATTTGGAAAAAAACTGGAATTTTTTTTTGAATAGTTAAAAGAGGTCATTCTATGCCTTACTTCTTCTTACCTAGCCTTAGTCCCTGAATGGGCCTTACCTCAAACAAACTGAGACCTGGGAAAGAAAAAAACCACTGACTGCATCTAGAGCCATCTTCAGTCATCCTGATCTATGTCTTTTCACTGGACGCAAATGGCTCTGGAGGAGAAAGTGAGGCTGGTGACTTTGCACAGTCTTCCCTCACTTAATTTCTTTCTTTAGTACTGAAACAAAGGAGGAAAGGATGTGGAATAATTTTGAAGTGATCTGACTTGCAGATTTGGGGGAGAAAGACTTCATTGTTTTCACTTTCATATTTGAACAGGTCCTCTTGAGGGGAGGGGTGGTAATGTAAGGCAATTAAAGAGAATAAGAGAAGGTCTGGAATAAATGCTTTGGAGAGAGTGATAGAGTCAATAAGGTACGAGAATTGTCTTGCTTTGGGAAAGATCCAATCGAAGTCTTACAAGATAAAATTGTAGTGGACCTGATTAATCAGAACAGCTGTGAGATTTGTCCCAGTAACATTAAGCAACTTGTGAGCCATTTGCTACTTTAAAAAATAAATATTTTCCTGAAGCCCCACCCCCAAAATACCTTAAATTACTTTTTATATATGTTGTTTTTACTTATATGTACTCATATTGTTTCACCAAGAAGTATGTAAACTCCTTGCAGACAGAGACTTTTATTTTTTTACAAGTCTTCCTCTTAACAAAGTGCCTGGTAGATAAAATAACATTCAAAAGTACAAGGAAATTGTTAAATTGCTGAATAATGATACTTTAAAAATAAAAAAATGAAAGCAGAAAAATTATATAAAGATATCATATTTTTAAATATTCACATTTCTTTTCTAACACCATTTTTTCCAAGGTTTCAAATCTTCAAATGAACCAAGAAATGAGAAAATGCCATATGTTTTCACTCTAGTTCCTGAAGAATTTTTCAGAAGGGATTCTCCTCCATACCTACAATTCTTGAGACCAAGCTTTAAACTGAGTATCTTCAGAGTTAGAACTGTTCCAAATCTCAATGGTCCATTACTTATAGTGAACAAGTTTTGACCCATTTGCCTTCATGTTGCCAGCTAGCACAGCAACAGAGTAAAATTTTAGGCTAGTGAATCAATGAGAATAAAAACTGATTTCTTCAAAATGTAGTGAGGAAAAATATATAGCAATACCACCTTTATAACACACAAAATTGTGTGAAGTTGCAGTTATTCTACAAGCCCTAATCAAATTATATGGCAATGTATCTCTTCCTCATCTTTGTTTTTGCTTAGAAGCTAAACATTTGTCAAAGAGAGGGGCTTTGCAAGAAATACCCAGGATCATTATTTCCATAGAATTTCCCTTGCCAAAATTTTGAAATATAAATGAATCTTACTGCTTGAGATTCATTGTCGAGCCAGCATCCCTGCACTTGCACTTGGTGTTCGTATTAGTAGATTTTGTCTTGCACTAATCAGCTGAATTTATGAGCTGTCCAAGGCAATGATACTGATTCTCCCAAAGAAAAGAGGAAGGAGGATGGATTCATCTCTAGGGCCTGATCATATATTTCTGCCATCCCAAACTCATGGACTATGATGGATTGATCCCCACATGCACCTTTCTTCCAGACCTTTGAGAGTAAGGTTGCATGCCTTCAATTCTTCATAAAAACTGACTGACATGAAGATAAAGAGTTCAACAAGGGAATGTGTGGCTCTCTCTATTTCTCTATGCAATCAAAAAAAGACCCACATATAGTAATATCATTTATGGAATAATAGGCTGTTTAAATATATTTAGGCAAAACCAGTATTTACTCCAAATTCACACAGAAGCCTATTCAGGTGAAATATCACAATCAATTTTGATTCCTCTCAAATATTATCTCTCTGACTCATTTAGATTAAATTCACCCTCCAAAGTAAATGTAAAGATCAATTACCTACTTTTCCTGATGTAACTATTAAATGACTGGTTTTCACAATAAGGATTTGCATAATTCCAAGGCAATATTTTCTAACTAGAAAATATACAAATATATGCCTCAGTTCCTACCAAATGAAGTCATTATTTTATGCAAAATCCTCTTGAATTTTTTCCCAGAGTCAAAGCATGAATATGTCCTTTGCTGTAAAAGGAAATGGATACTCATGGGGGATGCTGATTATATCACATCTAAGTTATTTCCGTGCAATTGAGCAATATGGAATTTGTTGTTGGTGTTGCTAGAAAACCCCAGAATTGAGTTATCACGCATTCTTTATGACTTAAAAAATAGTTTTAAAAGGGGGGAGGGAATGAGAGTTTCTGGATTATCTACTTTATATTAACCAAAAGAAAAATAAAAATTTCCATAACCAATGATTTAACAACACAAGTGAAAGCTTTTGTCAAGTGTTGATTATTTTATTCTGAAGGACAATGTTCAGTTTTGTGATAATCTATTTCCATGTCCATTCTGCAAAATATTATGATTTCACTATGTTTTAACAGATATTGCAAATTTTGTTTAAATTTGCCCAGAATATAGGGCAAAGAATATGAGAGTTTTAAAATAGCAAATCTAGCAATGCTGGTTCCACTTTTCTTTGGCTTCTGTTTCTTGGCTTGGCTTCATTTCCTATATTCCTGTAGAGAATCTGGCCACAGGCCTCATAACACATGGCCTGCCAGCCACAGAATAAAGCAAAATGCAGTGCTAGCTGGAAAATAATTGTTTATGAATGATCATTCTGTCTCCAAATGAGACAGAACATAGAAATGACACCATACAATTACAGAAGACAATCTTCCTTCCTATATTTTGTCTTCATTTTGCTGTACTAATGAAAACCTACCAATGAGAAATAAGATTATGTGCCTCTCCAAAATATTGATTTTCGTCTGGCCCTAGTTTGAAGATGCACTACAGGAAAAATATAAACCACCCAAATATTAGTCAATAACTTGGTATAGGGCGAAAATATTGGTTATATTGTCTTTGCAATTTTTATATATTTTATTTTTATCTTGTCCTTTGGTCTTCAGTCAGTGCTAACACTCACAAATCTAAAGTTATTCATGCTAGACATTACCTTTAAAAGAATACCCCCCCCAAAATGGTTGTGTGACTTTATCCTCATTCATCTATCCATTCATTCAAAAATACTTCACAGATAAGCACTTAATAGGTACCTAAAGTACAGAGAAAACTATGGTAGGTTTTATGAATATACTAATTTTAAATATGGTCTCTGCCTTTGTGGCGTTTATATTCTAATAAGATAATACACAAATTTTAGAACATCTCTCCCTCAAAAAAAGGACATTAATTGAACAGACACACTGTTCTTTTCACTAGAGGAATCATTACAAATTACTTTGATGGGAATAGGGAAAATACCAGACTGCATATAGGGACTAGACTTGTGATTATATTGTCAAATAAAAAGCTCCCAGAAGAGGAAATTCTACATATCAGTGCAGGTTAGCACTTTCTCTAAAATTTTTAATCTTGGAGAGTTTCCTAGAGTATCACAGGTTAAATAAGTTGCCCAAGGTAAAACTAATTAGAATGTGTCAGGGATAGGTCTGGAACTCAGGTCTTTCAGTTGCTAAGGTCAGCTCTCCATGCCTTCTGGCACACTGACTCTCTAAAATAAAAAAAGGCAAGCAGACATTTATTTATGGGGATTCTTAGTTCAGAACTTTCATCATTACCCATACAATTTCCATAGCAAAAGGCTCCTCTCAGGACCAAATCACTAGCACTCTCCCAACAAAAGAAAAAAAATGTATCTCAAGATATAACTAGAATTAGCATTATTATCCCCATTTTACAGGTGATAAAATGAGGTCAGACAAGTAAAATGACTTGTCAAAGTCACACAGGAAATTGGTGAAAGATAAAAATCAAACTAATATCTTCTGACTCTTATTCTAATTTAATACCTCAAATATCCCTAGGATCATGATAATAGCAAATATGCCTTAAAATAAATTAAATGATGCCAACTGAAATAGAATTATCTTAAATTAAAATTCCATACACACCTGCACTGAGGAATTAGGTGCCTTTTGAAAGCTTATGGAATAAGACAATTAAATCAGTAACATGTGATCACCATTTAAAGTCATGAATGATCTATTTAGTCAAGAGACTTGACATATTCTAAACATGTTCTTACTGTGAGTGTGGCATTTTATAAATAGTCAAGAACCAGAAATAATTTAATCTTGTAAATAATATATCAGGCTCTTGTTTTAATTGGCAATTTCATAGCAAGTCTTTCAATGAATGATAAACATCTATGAAAAAAGGAGCTAGGACTCCTTGTGCCTGCCCACTGTGTAAACTTCTGTCCTTGACAAGGAAATCTTTATAGATCATAGAGTGATCAAGAAATGTCATGATTGTTAAGGAAAACCTTTCCTGATGGGCCATAAAATATGGGAAGTTTGCAGAGAGCATGCAGATAAGTTTGGCACAGCATATATTTCTGCCACTTCTTGACTAAACAACATGTTTTCTCCATTCTACTTGAATCATCTGATCTTAAAACTAGCTCAACAAACATTTATAAATCCCTACAATGTGTGTGGCACTATGCTAGATGTTGAAGAAATAAAGACAAAAACAAAAATTACTATTTCCTCAGAGAGCTCACAATATAGCTCTCAAAAGAAGCTGTGCATAAATTACTGTAACATAAATTGGAAAATTATTATTTTCATACTTTGCTCCATTTCTTGAATCAGGAATAGCGGGCATGATCTATTCATAGCAGATACAATCTCTTCATCTGACTTTGCTTTATTACTAAATCCAGGCAGAAGATATGGCCCCAGGTGTCATAAAACAATGAAAATAACAACTTTCCACAATATCTTATTCTGTAAAATTCTTGTCTTTTCCTTTCTGCAAATCATCCATAGAATATACCTTGTATCAGAGTGATTATACTCCATCCTACAATGTAAACTACCTGTCTTATTAATCATAATAATAACTAACACTTATATAGCATTTAAGTTTTTCAAAATACTTTACAAATAAAAATTTTGAACGCATAACAACTCAGTGAGGTAAGTACTATTGTTATCCTCATTTGTAGATGAGAAAACTGAGGTGAACAAAGGTGAAATGATTTGTCCAGGATCAAAAAGCTAGTAAGTGTCTGCGGCTGAATTTGAACTCAGGTCTTCTTGACTCCAGGCTAGTTACTCTATCCACTACAGCAGAGCTGCAAACACACACAGCAATGAGCTGCTACAGCCACAATACTCCCAAGTAGGGAGATTAAAATGTAATTGGGAAATATTTAATAAATAAAATAAAATAGATAATACTACATTTTAAAAATAAATCAATATGTGGCCCATGGGTATCCTTATATATAGTTTAATGGCCCTTATCTGGTAATATTCCTCAACTATCAGACATCTTCCCACTGCCTTTTGGGTTATCTGTAATTTTGATTCATCTGAAATGATCTGGTTCCATAATGTATAGCCATAAAGAATCACTCGTTCTGGAAAGATGGGCTTTCTTGTCAAGGAACAGCTTGAAATCATTGAAACACTACAGTTTATCAAAAAATCCTCATCCTGATCTCAAATCTCTTCCAGTTCATTCTGTACCCAGTCTACTGTTGATATAAAATACTTATTCATATATAACTAGACATTCAATGGACTGTCCATCATATTCATGCACTTTCTAGTCTGGATAGCTAACTTGATCTTTTTTGAAGGACTATCATGTAAAAAGTATTAATTAGGCACCTATCATGTAATAGGCTTGTTAGGTAACAGCCACCTATAAGGTAAAAGGCACCTACTAGGCAAGAAGTACTATGTGTTATACACTTGAGATAAAGGGCAGGAACTAGACCTGTGACTTTGTCAATGAAAGGAGCTCCCTTTACCAAGGCAGGCCATCATTCTCACTGAAATTTATAGTCTTAGTTTCCTGGGGAACTAAGAAGTTAAATGATTTAGGGTCACATAGCCAATATATATCAGAGGTAGATTGGTGGTGGTGGTGATAGTCCATTTATGGCTCCATTTGGACAAACTAGGCTAAATGTCTTGCCCAGGGTCACATATTACACAGCTAGTAAGTGACTAGATTGGAATTCAAGAGGATGAGTCTTCCTGACTCCAGGCTCAGCACCACCTAGCTGCCCTTATCAGAAACTGGACTTAAACCTAAATGTTCCCAGCTCTAACACCAGCTGTCAATTACTCCATGGTTCCTTAAGGAAGTAGAGATACAAATCCAGAAATGAAAGAGTCTTTGCCCTCAACACGATGTTGGAAGAGATGACATTCATATGTTGTATGTATAAATGTATAAAAAATCTTTGCCAACAATACAAAGTATTTTTTTTAAGTAGGACGCTGGCAACTGGGGGTGGGGGGTGGAGATTAGAAAAGTCTTCATGTAGAAAGGATTGCTTGATCTAAATTTTGCCAAAAAAAAAATAAAAGGAATTTTAGGAGATAGAGATAAGGAAGGATCATATTACAAGCATGAGGAAGAATTACTGCAAATTAAGAGAGGTATGATATAATGTCTTATATGAGAAATGGAAAGAGGAAAATGTTGGTTATATGACAGAGTTTAGGAAAAGGAGCAATGTATAAAAAGGCTGGAAAGTTAAATTGGAATTTGGTTGTGACTATGAATGAGATCAGATATCCTTCAGAGGCAATGATGCATGGGAGACTCCTTGTTTCAGGAGAAACTTTAGAGTTACATTTTTGTTGAACTTCACCAATTAATTCCTTAAAAAATAAAAATAAATAAAAAATATAAAGTGCAGCAGAAGTTTATATTCTTTACCCCTCTCAGTCAGTTAGGTGACTACAAAGATATTATCTTTAGCATAAAACACAGTGAGAAAGTATAACAGTTCCTTCATACTAATAATTTCATCAAAGATGTTCCAGATGTATAGTTTTTTATCAGAATTCATAGAAAGACTATTGGCACAAATATATGATATCAAGAAAAGGTCAAAATAAGTATATAATTTATATAAAAGGGTGATACAATTTACAAATTAGGAGAGCAAGGTATACTTTATCTGTCAGATATATGGAGAAGGGAAAAATTTTGGACTAAATAAGCTATAGAGAACAGTACAAAATGTAAAATGGATCATTTTGATTATATAAAATTAAAAAAGGTTTTGCTTAAACAAAACCAATGAAACCAAAATTATAAGAAAAGAAAAAACTGGGGTAAATTTTGCAACAAATATTCCTGATAAAGGTCTCATTTCCAAAATATGTAGAGAACTGAGTCAAATTTTAATAATACAAGTCATTCCCTAATTGATAAATGGTCAAAGGATATGAGCAGGCAGTTTTCAGACAAAGAAATCGAAGCTATCTCTAGTCATATAAAAAAAATGCTCTTAATCACTATTGATTAAAGAAATGCAAATTAAAACAACTCTGAGGTACCATCTCATACCTTCCAGATTGCCTAATATGGCAAAAGAAGAAAATGATAAATATTGGAAGGGAAGTGGTAAAACTGGAACATTGATGCATTGTTCATAGAGTTGTCAACTTATCCCACCGTTCTGGAGAGCAATTTGGAACTATGCCCAAAGGACTATGAAACCACACACACAGTCTTTGATCCAACAATACCACTGCTAGGTCTGTATTCCAAAGAGATTTTTAAAAAGGGATGTGCAGGATGATTTCAGAAAAACCTAGAAAGATTTACATGAATTGATGCAAAGTAAGTGAGCAGAACCAAGAGAATGTTATATACAGGAAAAGCAGTATTGTACAATGAAGATCTGTGAATAATTTAAATCTTTTCAGAAATACAATGAGCCAAAACAATCCCAAAGGACTCGTGATGAAACATGCTGTATGCCTCCAGAGAAAGAACCAATATTTTCGGAATATAGACTGAACAATAAAATTTTTTCTTCTCCTTCTTTCCTTTCTTCCTTCTTTCCTTCCTTCCTTCTATTTTCTTGTTTGAGTTTTCTTATACAAAATGACTACTATGGAGATGTTTTACATGATTGCATATGTATAACCTATATTGTATTGCTTAATGTCTACTGGGGGGAGGGAAGGAAAAGAGGGGGGGATAAAATTTGGAACTCAAAAATTTTAAATATGTAAAAAATTATTTTAACATATAATTAGGAAAAATACAATATTATTTTAAAGCATATGTTGCTGACAGAACAGGAAAATGATAAGTGTTGGAAAAGATGTGGGGAACTGGAACATGATAATTGTGTGGTTAGTGGAATTGTGAACTGATTCAACCATTGTGGAAAACAATTTTGAATACATCCAAAGAGCTATAAAACTGTGCATACCCTTTGATCCATTAGTACCACCACTCTGTCTGTATCCCAAAGAGAACATACAAATGGGAAAAGGATCCATATGTACAAAAACATCTATAGCAGTTCTTTTTTTTTTTGGTAACAAAGAATTGGAAAATGAGGTGATGCCCACTAACTGGGGAATGATTGAACAACTTATGGTATATGAATGTGATGGAATACGACTGTTCCATAAGAAATTATGAAGAGAAAGATTTCAGAAAAACCTGGAAAGATTTACATGAAGTGATGCTGGTGAAGTGAGCAGAACAAGAATAGTTTACACAGTAACAGCAACACTTTGCAATGACCAACTTTGATAGACTTAGCTCTTCTCAGCAATGCAGTGATCTAAAATAATACCAAAAGACTAAAGATGGAAAGTGCTATCCACATCCAGAGGAAGAATTATGGAGTCTGAAGGTAGATCAAAGCATACTATTTTCTTGTTTTCCTTGTTTTTTTCCCCCTTTGGTTCTGATTCTCTTTTATAACATGACTAACGTGGAAATATATTACTATGACTATACATGTATAGCCTACATCAGATTGCATGCCATCTTGGGGAAGAGGAAAGGGGGGGGGGACTTAGAACTCAAAATCTTATAAATGTGAATGTTGAAAACTAAAAATTAATAAATTTTAAAGAGCAAAATAAGTCATGCTGAAAAAATAAAAATATATGTTGCCATGTCAAACACTCCTAATCTTTGAACTATTGAACAAAAAGCTCTAAAAAGAGATATTAGAAGAAATCAATCACATAGGAATAAGTATAAATATATTTCATTCCAATCACCCTATTTACATCTCTTTTAATTAGGTCTATTTATGTTTTTGCTTTGTCTGAATTAATGATTGTTATTCCTTCATTTTTTTTACTTCAGCTGAAGATTAATAGATTTTTCTCTAGTTCCTAATTTTAACTCTGGATGAAGAGAGTAAGCTCTGGGGTCATGAGTTCCAAGAATCACAACAACCAGCCCACCAGGAAAACCCTGAAAAGCAATGATCTGGGGTGTCAGTTGACCTATGGACCTAAATTTCTTGGGACTAATGCTTTGTATGAACTGAGTCAAAATATGAGCCTAATTTTCATCTCCTCCTCAGAAATCAAGGTGCTTTAAGGAAAGATTGTGCTACTGGATCTTTGGGGGTAAATGTGTGTACTTTTGTTCTTGTCATATTTTGAAGTTATTGTATTGGTTTATCATTGAAATATCCTTTTATAAAAGCAAGTATGATGTTAAATAACTAAATGGGAATGGGGTGAGTAGTCACAGTGTCCCTAAAATAAAAGAAATACAGCTAGTGATGGGGCTTGAGCTGATGGCACAGGAAAGAAACTCCTTAACCTTCTCAGGATATTTGATTGTCAATTCTTTTCAGTTGTGTCTGATTCTTCATGACCTCATTTTGGATATTCTTGGCAAAGATACTGGAGTAGTTTGTCATTTCCTTCTCCAGCTCATTTTACAGATGAGGAAAGTGGGGTAAACAATTTGCCCAGGGCCACACAGCTAGTAAGTGTCTGAGGCCACCTATAATCTTCCTGAATTCAGGCCTAGCACTCTATCCACTGTGCCACCTACCTGCCCTCAGTGTACTAGAAGACCCTAATTGGGTTTGGAATAATTAATAGGCTTGACCCTGAAAGAGTGGGGAAAAGGCAAATTATGTAGTACATGTATATAGGTACATATGCATGTGAGCCTATATTCCCATCAGGATGATAACTACTATTTAAATTTCCTCCACTAATATAGATCAGAAACATTTTGGAATCTACAGTAGAGATTAAATAAACTGAGGCACTAAGAAGTTAGGTGATTTCCCCATCATCAGATAGTACATTCCAAAGTGGGATATAAACCAAGGTCTTCCTCACTCCAAAGCTAGTCATTTATCCATTATTATATACTGCCTCTTATTTGGAAAGTAGGGAAAAAGGGAAGGAGGGGTGTATCCTTTTTCCTTTTGCCAGTAAAAATAGGAATCATAAGAGCAGATTTTTACCCTTCTTGATAATCTGTCGTTGTTTTATTTTTGCAGTGTTCTCAAGCTAAATGTTAAAAAATATATTTTGATTTTATCAAATATAAAGTATAACTAAAAGAAACTAAAAATATTATTTTCTAAAATTTTAAAATTAATATCTTTTTCTACCAAAGTTCAAGAATCAAACAGAGCTTAGCTATTTTCATATTTGAGATTCTGAACAAATTTTATTTGAAGGATAAATATTTCATAGAAATACAGTTTATAGGTACAAAAACCATAAATTCATATGACTGACATATGTTAAAAATATTACATTCACAATTAGTATTGATTTGATTAATATTATTAAATTTAAGATAAATTGAAAAAAAATCATTGTTAGAAAACTTAGTTTCAGAGAATAAAGACATTCCAAAGGAAACAATGACCAATAGGTAAATGTGTAATTGGAATCTTGTTTTTCTTCAGATTTGTTACAAAGTGCATTATCACTAAACCTCCCTCTCTACCTCCCTTCTACCTTCTGTCCTATCTTTTCATTTTTTCCTTTCTATTAATTTTCCTCCTTCCTACTTTCCTTTCTTCCCCCCTTTCCCTTGTTTTCTCTCTTTCCTTTTTAAAGTGGACACCACATACACATATACTTTATTTGTTCTGTTTATTGAAGAATAATGTTATACAACTATTTTAAAAGCAGATCACCCAAATATCATTTTCATTATGAGTAACAATAAAGTTGCTTTTTAAAAAAACTTTGTTGTTCTATCATGTGATTGGTGTTCCCCATACCCAAATCTTGAAGGCTTTAAGTTCTAGAGAGAAGGGTGAGGAAAAGAGTAGATAAAAAAGATTAAATCATCCTGAAGGGTAAATATGTAAGTGATATTTCTAAATATTTAGGCTTCTAAAATATTGCAAAACCTAGGCAATATTTTTTGTCTTTTTCAATATGCTTTATGTTCTTGAAAAAGTGTCTTTTGGTAAAGAGATAAGATATACAGAGATGCTCACAGAATATGCACATTAACCATATTCTCTCAAAATATAATATTCTGCCTTGAGAGAAATTCAACATAATATGTAAATAGCAGTTGAATGAGAGAAAGGTGGAGAATGAAAGATAAACTTCTCAAAGATACAAGGTAGATCCTTGAAAGTAACAAAATAGCTTGATTATATAAAGAAAATAAAATAGAAAGCTGCTATTTAACATGGCATGTAAATTCTGAATGCAATTTTAATTAAATTTACACAATGAAGTTTTTTAAAGATTTTGCCAACATTTAAAATTACATTACAAAAGGCAATTAATTTACACTTAATGTAAATACTTCCAGTATCCAATAACAAAAATAAAAGATCTGCCTTCAAGGAGCTACATTCTCTTACAGGATGAAACAGCATATACACAGAAAAGTAAAATTTTAAATATATACAAAGCATTTACCAGCAGATGAGAGGATGAGAGTAACAACTGAGAGGTACAGAACTGGATGGACCTTATGTAGAAAGTGGTCAGGTTTGAATCTGAAAGAAGATAAACATTTTGAGAGGTAAACACAAGAAAGAAGTGCATTGTAGGCAGAGGAGAGAAACTTGCAAAGGTTTAGAGATAGGAGATAGAATGTTACGCATTTGAAACTGAAGTCCTCTAGTGTTTCTTTCTAGCAAGATTGGTTACCTCTTCTCTGCTACTACACTCTTCAGAATCCTGGTCACTAAAATGTGACCTTCCAAGACCCTCGATATTGCCATCTAGCCCTTTCAGGGGTTTTTCTGTCATCCCTTTGTAGCTGAACTCTCTTCTATGGGGTGGGTGGGTGTGTGTGGGTGTGTGTGTGTGTGGGGGGGTGTTTCTCTAGTATTTAGTATAATGTTTGGTACATAGAAAATGCTCAATAAATCATCTTTGATTTATACTGTAGAACATGTGAATGTACAATAAGCCTGAAAAGGGAAACTAAGAGTCAGATTGACTTTAAATGCCTAAATGGGAGTCTGTATTTTAGTCCCAGGAACAATTAGGAGCTACTAAAGCTATGTGAATGTGGAAGTGATATGAAAATGACTCTTTGGTAGCTGCATAGACGATGGATCATAGAAGAGTGTAGATTCTTCAGTCAAGAATATAAATAAGAAGGCTACTACAACAACGAAAGAAAAAAAAGACAAATGCTTGAATTAGGGTAGTCGTTAAGTGGATAGAAGTGGACAGAAACTGTTGTTATAGATGTTATAGAGGTATAACTGATGATAACAGCTAGGTGGCTCAGTGCATAGAGAGCTGGGCCTGGAGTTGAGAAAACTTGAGTTCAAAACCAACCTCAGACACTCAGTAGCTGAGTGACCCTGGGCAAATCACTTAACCTCTGTCTTAATCTATTAGAAAAGGAAATGGCAAACCACTCTAATATCTTCTCAAAGAAAACACCAAATGGGGTCACAATGAGTCAGACACAACTGAAAAAAAGACTGAATAACAACAATTCTAATCAACACTTATGTGAGATTTGCTTTAGAAAGGGAATTTGGATAGGGTACAAGTTGGAAATATAGTAGCATCTGAGAAATCGGAAAGAGTAATTTAACTGATTATTCTACATGGCAAAAATCACAGATTTTTGTAGACATTTATTTATTTTGAAATACTTTGGATGAATAGTTCACTCTTACTTTGTGGAAAGATGGAAGAAATCAGTATAATTTTTTATTCTACAGGCTCCTGTTCTCTGTGACAATTACTAGAAACTACTCTTAGCTGTTTTGTTCTTTATGCTAATGGAGGTTTGACAGCCACTTACTGTCAGTTACTAACAAAATATGTGGGAAAATATCTTCTAGAGTGTATTACTGAATAATAGTGCTTAACCACAAACAGATCCATTGTATAAAATTGTTCTTGCTCCTTGTCTCCTAGCACTTCCATGTACAGTTTATACAATGTTGTCTTGAATTTTGCTTTGTAATTCTTCCTTAGTTTTGCTCTTGTCTCAGTAAAAGAAGTGAAATGCATGTCCGTTTGACAACAGCATTGGGATTTAAATTATCCATTTGTAACAGGGTCTAATCTAGCCCTCAGTTAGATTTGACATAGCCTATAATGCAATATTGCCATGATCACAGTTACTTTTCAAAGACAATTAAACTTCTTTCCTCCTCCCAATGTCTCTGTTGCCATCAACAGCCCAGCATTCAAAGCCCTTTAAAATCTGGCACTACCTTAAATTCAATTTAACTTGACAATAATGAGTGCCTATTCTTCCATGTGTACTTCACTGCTCTAACTACTTTCTATCTTTCCAGATTTATCTCATACTGCTCCCCCTGCCTCCATATTATTCCATATCAGGGATCTTTACCCTGCTGTGAGATATTTTTATATACTTAGATAATGGTTTTTCAATATCATTCATGTACTTTATAATCCTATGTCATTTATTTTTTATACATTTAAAAATTCTATTCTGAGAAGGGGTCTTTAAGGCTTTACCAAACTATCAAAGCAATTCATGATGCAAAAAATAAAATAAAATAAAATAAACACCACTCTTTTATATTCAAGTCAAATGGATTACTCCGTTTCCTTCCCTCCTTTCACTCCTCCTCCATCTTATTTCATTCAGAGCAGCAAATCTGTACCAAGAGTAGCTGAAGAGCTGCAAAATAGTGGTTAATCAGATAATGAAGATAATGATAAAAGGCTTTTTTAAGTCTGTCACCCAAATAAATATCAATAAAGTAATTTATTAGTAGTTGGAGATCTGTTGAGCAACTCTCCTTTTCACTTCCTCTTTCCCCCACATCATTTTTACCTCTCAACCAATACCTGTCTACCTTTTTTGTAATGAATAATACAAACCAAGTTACTTCTATTTGACCCTTCTCTGTTGTTGTTTTTTGCCTTTAACATAAATCAAAGTCTTTGATGAAAACAAAGTTTCCCACTCTACCTTCTGACCTTAATGTTTTTTTTTTAATCAGGTAGGTAATAGAATGAATAACACTGTGTTTTATATTCCTAATAGATTTTTTTAATAGCATGGCTTAGCTTTTCTTTTATTATTGGTGTGAAATATCTTGACATCTCATTCATGGAATTCTGTTGATCTAAAAAGCCTGAGGTAATTTGCAAATAATTTGCAATTATTTACAAAAACCTTCACTCAGTAGTTGAACAACTAATTGCAGTTCATACAATGAGTCATTCACTGTCTTTATAGAATTATGACAAACACATTGCATTTACTCTTAGAATAGTATTTGAGGATTTCAGAATCAGAAAATCCCTGGTGGAAGTAATGAGACTACCAACTGTGCACATTTTATTTTGAGTGATTGCTTTCATATCATATTGTCCCCATGCAACAGGATGAAGGCACCCTACCACATAAGAAGTACTTTTTGCATATGAAAAATATCTTACACTTTATCGACCTAATCTCCAGAAGCAGTGAACTAATTGATAAAGAAATTCTTTACTACCTTGGTATAGTTATCAGCAAATGATAACTCAATAAGTTATGAATTCATCTATTAAAGTAAAATGCAAGCTAAACAGAAAAGCATGTAACAAACAAACAAAAAATCCTAGAGAGGTAGTATCTAATATGTCAAGAATAATAAATCAATGCTATGATTTTATCATCAATATGTCACATACACACACACACACGATAAAAGAAGTATTCTATTTCAACTCTGCCAGAATAAAGAAATGGATATTTTATAAAGCCTTCATACAAAGGGAAAAAACCTCACTTTTCTAATTAAATGCATAATCATGGATGCAGATCCATGTTACGGATTCTAAATGGCTTCTACTTTAATGAGCCATTTAAAATGAAATGGTTGCCTGCAATTAGACATCTGCAGTCCAAGGAAAGCAAGCCAACTATGCTGCCTGGCTGCCAGAATTACAGTGCATTCCTCTGCAGGACAATGAGAAGAACAGATAATTGTAATTATAACATATACATCCTTAGTGTTCTGTGGTTGAAAGAGTATGCACAACAAGGGTTCTTAATATATTTAATTGCCAATAGCTAATAAAGGGTTGTCAAAAAGAGCTGCTTTTTAATGCATCCCACTTCCATTAGCAACAGTATCACCATCAACTGATGATATTCATCTTATATCCACTTCAACACAAGATGGATGTGATATCAAATAACTAAATGGTTAAAAAAAAAAAAAAGACAATCGGAAGTTCAATTTCTCCTCCTTTCAGATTCAGCACCATTTGACTGTTACTAAATCTTGTAGTCTATGGATTTTCCAATTTGAAGACAAGTGTGATGGACAATAAAGTCCTCATTATGGCCTTTAAGTGATGTGGAGTTTTTAAAAGCTGTGCCAAAAATTCAATATCTGCTAGGTTCTACCAAACCCGAAAAGCTTTGAATATGGGATCACCAACAGACTACATGTCTACACTCTCAGAACAGTGTAAAGAATTTTATCACCAGAAGGTTGTACATCAAGTAATAATATTTGGGGGAGCCACAGAAATTCATTTGAACAGATAAGAAACCAAAGAGCAGTGATCTACTTAGGTGGAGGGAGCATTCATGCAACTTTAACTGCAGGTCTTTTGAAGTACTGAAGTCAAATCTGCCATAAATCATTCAGATAACAAAGATAAGTTTCTCTCCTGGATGATTCTATTGGTACAAGTACCTGATCTATTTTATCAGTATGGGAACCTGAAATCTCAAGGTTTATTCCCAATATTAATGGATATAAGCTGTAATTGTCAAAATCCATGAATGGCCTTTCAGATGTAACCCTGGATTTAGTCTTTAGACATGACATAAAGATCAAACACACATTTGAAAATATGCATTACATTATGAAATGGGTACATTATAGCTATAAATCTATAAGCATATGCAACCTACTGTAGGCTACTAATCCTATAACATACAAGCCCTATTCTGATGCCTTTTATGACATGAAGGTGATTCAGTGTTCCTGAAATCTTTTTCATCAAAAGATGGGCTGTTCTAGGTCCTATCACATGGGAAAGGTTTCGAGTATAGACCTAGGAACCAAACTTTTTGAGTCATGAGAAGTTTATCATAATTATAAACTGAACATTTCCCCCCATCACAACACTTTTTAAGATATCTCCCTCATTTGTGTGTTGGCAGGGAGTGAGGTAGCAGCACCATGAAGGCCTCGGGCACCCTGAGTAAGTTAGTTGGGCACTGTCTGTCTACTACTAAGAATCCAGTGCTGCCTCTTTATCAGATGCAGGTCTTTGCTCCTAATAAAGTAGCAAAGCCCCTATTGTGGTACTTCATTTTCCAGCTGAAAAAGATGAAGAAGTATTCTAGAGAATTTGTATACCATGGACAGCTCTTTGAAAATCCCCCTGTTAAGGTGAAAAACTTTGACATCTGGATGCACTATAATTCCAGAGATGGGACTCACAATATGTACAGGGAGTACAGGGAGCTGACCACTACTGGTACCATGACTCATTGTCACCAATAGATGGAAGCCTGTCACCATGCCCACGGGCCACTCCATTCAGATCAAGAAAGTGGAAGAAATTCCTGCCAGCAAGTGCTACTGGCCCTTAGTCAAGCAATTTCATGACTCCAAAATCAAGTTCTCCCTACCCCATAGAGTTCTTTGTTGCCAACATTAACCACACTTTACTATAAGAGGCCCAACATGTTCTTCTAAATTCAAATACGAGGTATCTGTTTTGTCCGAACTGTCTAAATAAATTTCTCAATTGGAAAAAAAAAAAAGACATTTCCTAAGGCATGTCAAGGTGTGAGGTAGGGGAAAGGCGTTACATTCTATATTGATGGATCCACAGCAATGACAGAAAATAAATTCTGGGGGGTGCCAGGTGGCTCAGGAAGTAAGAGCACTGGCTCCAGTGTTGGGATGACCTGGAGATCGAATCCCGGGCTCAGATACTCAGCACCACACCCAGAAATAACTGGCTGTGTAACCTTGAGCAAGTTACTTAACCCCGATTGCTTAAAAAAAAAAAGAAATTCTGAAGTGTTAAAATATATAAACATACTTTATACAGTGTAAGTACACATTAACCTCTCAATTATTTTCATGCAACTTTATACCTTGCACAAACATTAGACCCATGGGGGCAGGAATAGTATCTTTAATATCTCTGATATCTTTCTCAAAATTTAATACATTGTTCTTTATATGATAGATATTTAATAACAGTTGTTTTTACTCTTTCTGCCTCCGATCCAAAAGGAATTGGAATTTGTCTTCTACTATAATACATATACGAGGATTTTACATCTTTGATCTTATTAAATTACTTTCATTTTGTTCTCAGGAAAACTGTACATTGGCCAGACAGAAAATAAGCATGAAATAAGTGAGAGTCTAGATAAACCCCAAGGTATTATGACTGAAAGATGAAGGCATCTATCCCTAGAATAAAATTAGGCAACAGAAAATTTGGGGGGAAGGTGCAAGATGGAAAAAATGATCAAGTTCCCTTTCTCCACTTCCCCCAGTCAGGTCTTCACAATGTTATTTTCATTATTGGGTGTTTTCATTTGAAATATTTAAAGAAAATGAATAGCCACACCAAATTTCACATTGTAAAAGTTTCATTATCCTTAGATTACACTGTATACACTATATATATATATATATATATATATGTATATTATGCAGTATATACTGTATATAGATTATACAGTTCTCTTCTTTACTTTAATAGTTAATCAAGAGACATTTATAAGTCTCCCCACAGTATTTGAAATCTAAATGGATATAGACTTTTCTTGATTTTTTCTACTCAGTTACTTTTTGTTTGTCATTGTGTCAGATTAAATTTCGAGTAATTTGGAATTAAATGCTTAACATCAGTTTAAGAAAACTTTTTTTTTGCAGAAAAACAATGCATTCACCACCACCACCCCCATAAAACACAAAATACCTCTGATGTTTACAGCTGATTTGTTATAGGACAAAATTTCACCTGTGAAAGAAATCAGAATTTATATGATAGAACCTGACTGTAACTAAAGAAGTTCCAACAATTTTGTTTGCTTTAAGGTGTTTAAGGGAGCAATCTAGCAATGCACAGTTGGCTATTAATAACATAAGTGGGAAGACATTTTCTCAAGAAGAAAAATGATACACCTACAATACTTCCATTTGATACTGGCATACAGTTACCATCCAAGGAGCTTCAGAACGCTAGTTACCAAAATTATAATAATTTTAAAGCTCTGAAATATAATCTACTCTCTTATCTTTCTGAGTGAACTTTTTCCTCCTGAAACTTTAAATAAAATGAAAGGAAATAAAAAATTTTTTAAGTCTACAATTTATATTTCAAAAACCGATACACATTTACTAAGTGAACTCCCATTTTTTCCCACTGTTAATTTATGATGAAGGCAGACAGCACTAAAGGAGTAGGAACCAGGTGTGGGAAATCAAATAAGCACTTGCATAATTATGCATCTCTTTCTGTTCATTGTTCAAACATGCAATCATTACTGTAGCATATTTGGCAATATGGTACCTTCTATGTGTATTTTAAATTCCATCAATAACAATTCCTCTCTTTATTTCCAGATACTTTAGCCATCAATGTAACTGCCTTTGATTCTGTTGCTGTCTAAACAAGCAATTATGAATGTTTATGCTCTGTGCTGTCACACTTGATTGATTCCCTGTTTGTCAGCATATCTACATTACAAATTTATTATCAAAGCTCAGCTCTAACAAATTCATGAGGACATTATGCATTTGTGGGGTTTGTAACCATTAAAAAAATGCTTCCATTAGATGATAGTGATTCAGTTTTAGTAGTTTCTATTGACTTCTGGGCAATCACTGGTCTAATCTTCTGAATCCATAGATGCTTTTACTCAGTATTTCTTGACTGCCTATTAAAAGCACAGGGCACCCAATTGTAACCACATTTAATGAAGATTCAATGTCTTCTATGGATATTCTTTGCATAAGAGTTTATCCAACAAATAAGAACTGTTCTTCCCACCCTTCCATGAAAAGGAAAAATCATCATAATTATCCAGGGCTTACTTTTGTCTTTCTATATGAATGTGTGAGTGTGTGTGTGTATTTCAAGTATAAAGCAAACAAAAAAAGAAATCCTCCAATTTAAAAAAAAAACAGTTACTACAGTCAATATTAACTGGCTCAGGCTTAAACTTAAGTTTCTTTTCACATATAAAAAAAAAACCTCAATGAAAACTTAATGTGACCACAGTGAAATTTACAATCCAGAATGTATTTATCTGAATAATATAAGAAGTTTTCCAATTTTTCTTCTGTTGACCTAAGTGCAATTGAGTCATTCTATATAACTGGGTAATAAAGATGAGACATTGGGGTACAGTGGAAATCATGTTACTTCTGCATTCATGAGACCTGTGTTCAAATTCTGCCTCTGACATTTGCTGCTTATGTGACCTTGGACAATTAATTTGACAAAATCACAGACTGAGAGCTGAAAAGGATCTCAGTATCCATCTGTCCAACATATATGTGAAAGAAACCCCCACTATAATATATACAAGTGGTAGTCCAAACTTTGCTTAAAGACTTCCAAGGAGGGTGAAACTATCATCTCTCTAGGTAACCCATTGTTCTTTTGGACCACTTAATAAATAACTGTCAACTTGTCTGACACTACAGCTTCCACCAATTGCTGCCAATTTTCTCTTCTAGGGTGAAATGGAACAAGTCTAGTTCCTCCTCCATTTGACAGCTCTTTAAATATTCAGAGATGCCTATCATATTTGCTCTGAGTTTTCTACTGGCTAATGCCCAGTTCTTCCAATCAATAAACATATGACATGGACACAAGGCCCCTAAATGATCTCTTCTGATCTCTGTCCAGCTCAAAAATTTACCATTACCCCCCCACTCCCAGCAGGACTGCAGTTTTCTCCTCTGTAAAAGGAGATGAGATGACTTGGTGCTATCTGAGATTCTAGATCTAGATATATGGCCCTCTAATGCTATTTTCAAATCAAAGGAGCTCCTTGTCAATATCTTATATGAAATGATGCTAACGTTTTCTAGCTATAGCACTGGAAACTTGAAAATATTGAAGAATAATTAAAAATAATAATGTACACTATTTTTCACATAGTAGGCACTTAATAAGTGTTTGTTGAATTGAATTATACCTTTAAGAAAAGGAAAGCATAGATACATAAAGTGTATATTGGAGCCAAACTTTATCACTGTCATTCATACCACTGTATTATCTCTTACAGCTGTTAGACATTTACCAGTTATTTTACTGATGAAGAGAAAAATGTTTCTCTCTCTCTTACAGAGGAAAAATACTCAATCATTTTGCATTTTCTCCACCCAAAGAAGAGCAAAGCATATACATGAAGTAAATTATCAACTTCATGAAAAATCTTCCCAGCTGCTGAGTTGTATCTTCCCATCTTTTAAAAGCAATATATATTCAGCTTTCTGAGGTTATATCTATGTGAGAAGGCAAAGAAGACTGGGGAAAAGGGGAAGGGGGAATTAGAGAAAGTGTCAGAAATTAGAACATGACTGTTTCAAGTATTTATGCAATCCCACTAGGTTTAACATTCAAAATGGGGGGAATCAAGAACTCACAAGTATTGTCTAACAATAGGACTGTTCCTATGTCTTTTGTCTAAAGACAGATTTCTACCTTTACTATGTATATGATTTGAGAATGAACATACCATAACATTTTGTGAACTTCCCTATGTATGAGCATGCTGAAAGATTCAATTCTCACAATAGCACAAATGCCAAAAACTAAAACTGATTTCCATGTCTTAGGTATGAATGCACCACAAAGAACTTTGTATTTATCTTATGATACTTACAAAAGTCTATGTTATACTAGAGTTATTAGTGTACTTATATTTTCCTCATTCCTAAACTAAACATTCCTAGAATGGTAGGACTATGTTTTATTTATATTTGTATCCCTTGTGGCTTCTAAAACAATGAAAGCTCAAAAATATTTGCTGAATAAATCATTTGAATGATTTAAATACTAATAGGAAACTTACAGAAATTACATATTTACAATATCTGAGGGGAGAGACTAATTCATTTTTGCCTTTATATCTATAGTACCTAGTACAGTACTGGCACTTAGTAGTCACATAATAAACATATATTGATTGATTGATGTACTCATTCATAAGACAGAGTTAAAAAGGACCTTATTCATCATCTAATTGACTTTCTTATTACAGGTGAGGAAAATTATATCCAGAGTGATCATGTGCCATCTGAACCCACACTTTCTGATTCCTGGAAGTATGTGCACACTCAGGTGTGCTCTCATTCACACAAAAAAATCTAAATGTAACCTTGGAAAATGACTATTAGACTTAGAACCAGAGAATCTCAGAGTTAAGTTCCAGTCTTGACAAACAGAAAACTATAAATATGGGTCAGTCATGTAATTTCTCTGAACCCCACAGGGTCAGTAAAGCATTTTGTACATCATAAAGTTCTATTTAAATACTATTAACAACAACATTATTATGATTAATATTTAATATGGTATAAATAACATAATAACTATAATAATAATCTAATCTTTTTCTACTAGCTTCAGATGAAAATGGTTCTGGAGCAAGTTCTTATCTTATTATATGATTTTTTTCTTCAATATCATATGCACTAGTAGATAAAATAACTATCTTTTTTATAGCTAAATAAGAGTATCAGAATGCAAGTTCAAATCCTGTATAGGCTCACTGAAAACATCCTCACTTCAAACAATGTTAATAGCAGATAGGACAGCAGGAATGATTTCACCTCATCCTATTGCCACATGACTGATCTCCCTGACTGTATCTCTTTAAACTTAAAAGTTTTTTATTTGATATGAATTGGAGATTATGAGTATTTGGGATGGCTACATCTAACAACATTTGTAAAATTTTATGAATCAATGTGTTATTTGGGCACTTGTAGACAACATTTCAATATTTGATAATGACACAATTTCAACACAATTCATTGGTTGAATTGTCTAGCAGAAGACAAATTGCCAGCCCCAGAACCCTGGCACAACAGGAGGGACTATGCCCAGTCACCCCAGTGCAATGGGCAAGGTGAGGCATCTGAGGCCCTGCTAGTGACCAGGCCTCTGGTACCCAGCTCAAGAAGCTTGGGACAGTGTCTCCTATGCCCCAGAAGCAGAGAGGTTAATTTTAAAACATGAGGGGGAAAAAAAAGAAACATGACCATAGAAAGTTACTATGGTAACAGAGAATATCAAAACAAAAACTCAGAAGAGGACAATAATGTCAAAATATCTACATATGAAGCCATAAAGGGGAATATGAATTAGTCTCAGGCCCCAAAAAGACCTCTTAGAAGAGCTCAAAAAGGATTTTAAAAATCAAGAAAGAGAAAGAGAAGAAAAATGAGAAGAAATGAGAGTTATGCAGGAGAATTATTTTTTAAAAAAAGTCAACAGCCTGGAAAGAAGCACAAAAAAAAAAAATTTACTGAAGAAAATACCTACTTAAAAAGTAGAATTGGCCAAATGGAAAAGGAGGCACAAAAGCGAACTGAGGAAAATAATTCCTTAAAAATTGGAATTGAGCAAGTGGAAGCTAATGACTCTATCAGACATCAATAATCAGTCAAACAAATAAAAGTATATAAAAAATGGAAAAAAATGTAAAACACTTCATTGGAAAAACACCTGACCTGCAAATAAATCCAGGAGAAATAATTTAAGAATTAGTGGACTACCTGAAAGTCAGGGTCAGAAAAAGAGCCTGGACACCATCTTTCAAGAAATAAAAAAAGAAAGCTTCCCTAGTATCTGAAACCAGGGGGTAAAATAGCCATTAAAAAAAATCCACCAATCACCTCCTGAAAGAGATTGCAAAACAAAACTCCAAGGAAAATTATAGCCAAATTCCAGAATTATCATGTCAAGGGAAAAAAATACTATAAGCAGTCGTATAAAGGAGTCACAATCAGGATTACACAGGACTTAGTAGCTTTTACATGAAAGAATCAGAGGGCTCAGAATATGATATGCTGGAAGGCAAAAAAGGTTCAATAACAACCAAGAATAAACTACCCAGCAAAAATGAGAATAATCTTTTAGGGAAAAAGATGGATATTCAATGAAATAGGGGACTTTCAAACTTTCCCAATGAAAAGACCAGTGGTTAACAGAAAATTCAATCTAAAATACAAGGCTCAAGAGAAGCATAAAAATGTAAAAAGAAAAGAAAAAATGCTATTCGATAAGAATAAACTGTTTAAATCCCTATAGCAACATGATACCTGTAACTCTTGAGAACTATATCTCTATTAGGGTAGTTAGAAGGAGTATATATAGACAGAGGATGTGGGTATAAGTTGATTTAGATGTGAGGGTGTGTGTATATATATATATATATATATATATATATATATATATATATATATAT
>NW_027187391.1:53411257-53498204 GCF_028583685.1 Petaurus breviceps papuanus
TATATATATATATATATATATATATATATATATATATATATATATATATATCTTTTTGGAGGGCAGTTGGGGTTAAGTGACTAGCCCAAGGTCACATGCCTAGTTTTTTGTGTTAAGTGTCTGAGGCCTGATGTGAACTCAGGTCCTCCTGATTCCAGGGCTGGTGCTGTATTCACTGTGCCACCTAGCCACCCCCTTGAGGGTATTTTTTTAAATTAAGGAGTGAAAAAAGGATTATACTGAGAGAAGAGGAAAAGGGGAGGAAGAATAGGGTAAATTACATCACATGAAGTGGCATAAAAGATCTATTAGAGTGGAGGGAAAGAAGGGAGGGGGTGACCATTGTGTGAACGATACCCTCATCAAATTTGGCTCAAAGAGGGAATTCTATACATACTCAAATGTGTACAGAAATTTATCTTACCCTCCAGGGAAGTAGGAGATGAAAAGAGAAAAAAAGAGAGGAGAGGCTGTTAGAAGAAAGGGAAGATTGAGGGAGGTGGTGGTCAGAAGCAAGACACTGGGGAGAAGGGACAGGGTGAAAGGACAGAGAAAAGTATAAGTGGGCTGAAAAATCAGTTGGAGAGAAATACACAGTTAGTAACCATAACTGTGTATGTTAATGGGATGAACTTTCCATAAAAATGGAAAGGAATAGCAGAGTGGATTAAAAACCATAATCTTACAATTTACAAGAAACACATTTGAATCATAGAGATACAGACAAAGTAAAGGTAAAAGGCTGGAGCAGAATCTATTCTGCTCAGGGGTGGCTAGGTGGCACAGTGAATAGAGCACCAGCCCTGGAGTCAGAAGGACCTGAGTTCAAATTCTCTCTCAGACACTTAACACTTACCAGTCGTGTGACTTTGGGCAATTGCCCTGCTGCCCCCCCCCAAAAAAAAAAAAAGCAAAAAAAAAATTTTTTTTAAAGAATCTATTATGCTTCAGCTGAAGTAAAAAAGAGCAAGGGTAGCAATCCTGATCTCAGACAAGCAAAAACAAAAATAGGTCTAGTTAAAAGAGAAAAAAAAAGGAAACTACATCTTACTAAAAGGTACCATAAACAAGGAAGTAATATCAATACTAAGCATATTTGCAGCAAGTGATATAGTATCCAGATTCTAAGAGGACAAGTTAAGTGAGTTACAGGAAGAAATAGACAGCAAAATCATACTAGTGGGGGACCTCAGCCTCCCTGCTCTGAACTTGATAAACCTAACCACAAAATAAACAAGAAAGAAAGTAAAGAGATGGATAGAATTTTAGAAAAGGTAGACATGATAGACCTCTGGAGAAACCTGAATGGGGATAGAAAGGAATACAGTCTTTTCTCAATGGTACATGGCACCTATATAAAACCTAACCATGTGTTAGGGCATAAAAATATAGAAAGGTAGAAATATTAAATGCATCCATTTCAGATCATGTTACAATAAATGTTATGTATAATAAAGGGCCATGGAAAGAGAGACTAAAAATCAATTGGAAACTAAATAATCAAATCCTAAAGAATGAGTGGGCCAAACAACAAATCATAGAAACAATCAATAACTTCATCCAAGAGGATGACAATAATGAGACAACATACCAAAACTTATGGTATTTAGACAAAGCAGTTCTGAAGGTAATTTTTATATCTCTAAATGCTTACATGAAGGAAATAGAGAAAGAGGAGATCAATAAGTTGGGCATGCAACTAAAAATGATAGAAAAAGAACAAATTAAAAATTCCCAATTAAATACCAAATTAGAAATCATGAAAATCAAATTATTTTTATTAAGTTGAATTAAGTTAATTAATAAATTGAATAAGTTGAAATTCAATCAATAGGGGTGGCCAGGTGGCTCAGCGAGTAAGAGCACTGGCTCCAGTGTCGGGATGACCTGGATCAAATTCCGGCTCAGATACTCAGCACCACACCCAGAAATAACTGGCTGTGTAACCTTGAGCAAGTTACTTAACCCTGATTGCTTTAAAAAAAAATTTTATAAAAAAAATTCAACTAATAAAATTGAAAATAAGAAAATTGTTAAACTAATTTTAAAAACCTGAGCTAATTTTATTTAAAAAAAATGAATCTTTGGTTAATTTGACTAAAAAGAAAGAAGAAAATCAAATTATCAGAATTAAAAATGGAAAGAGTGAATTCACCACCAATGAAGAGGGAATTAAAGTGATAATTAGGAACTGTTTTGCCCAACTGTATGCCAATAAATATGGCAATCTTGGTGAAATGGATGAATATTTACAAAAACTTAAACTGTCCAGATTAACAAGGGTAAATAAAATATTTAAATAACCCCATTTTAGGAAAAAAAAATTTAACAAGGTATCAATGAACTCCCCAAGAAAAAAATTTCCAGGGCCAGATGGATTTACAAAGTGAATTCTACAAAACATTTAAAAGATCAATTAATTCCAATACTATAAAACTGTTTGAAAAATAGGTGGAGTCCTACTGTAATATTAATGAAATTTGAAGATCTCTTTGTACTGGAAAGCTAAGAGGTACTTAGCACCTAGCTTCAAATTAAGCCTCTGTTAAAAGAAACAAAAGGTATGAACCCCTGTTGCTGATGTAACAGGAAGTGGCTGAACAGGGAACCCCTGTTGCTGACTTAACATTAAGGGGCTGAACAGGGAGGAGCAATACTGTATATAAAGAAGAACCCCAGCTGGGAAAGTCAGAATTTCTTGGGATGAGCACCTGAAAGCTGGGCTACTGCTACTTCTGCTGGACTGGAACTTCCGAGAGAAAGTGATTTTAATTTTGAGAATGGAGCTTATGGTACTGAAGACTTCCAAGGGCCAGCTGGAGCTACTGAGGAGCTTCTGAAGACTTCCAAGGGCCAGCTGAAGCTCCTGAGGCTGCTGAGGATTTCCGAGGACCAGCCAGAGCTGCCAGCTGGAGCTGCCAGAGGAAGCATGACTGTGGTGTTGATACTTTGTCTGTGGCTTTGTTAAGTCTTATCTTCCCAGGAAAAGAGACTGTGAAGTATTTTAGATGGACTGGACACTGTGAGCTCCAATGTGGAGCAGGAACTGCACGGAGAGCTGGACAAGTAGTTGGGAGCTGTCTGCCTTTGAACTCAGGTGACTGCTGGTTAGATTCAGGTGGGAGCTTGGACCATGGAAGAGGATCCATGGAAGCTGAAAGCATTCCCCGAGTCAAGATGAAAAGACCTCTCTATAGGAACTGAGTAGTCATGTAAATTATCATTTACTAATGACCTAGGGGTAGATGGCTTGTGTATTTTCCACTACCCTTTAAGAGGGAACTGAGTAGTGACTGATGATTGAATAGTGACTGATGACTGAATAGAAACTGATTTGTAACTTAGTGTGCCCCATGGGTGGAGGACTTTGGCCTTTTGTAGTTTATTATTGAATGATTGAGTTACTAAGTGATTGATTGACTAAATGACTGTACTTTGTTCAAAACTATGTGACCACTTTGGTGAAAACTATGTGGCCATTTTAGTGATAAGTTGTTGAGTTATTATATCATTGTGAATGCTGTGCCTTGATTTTCTGTGAATGTTTTACTGTGATTTGTTATTGAATAGAGAGTTTGCTATACTATGTAATCAGAACCTTAAAATATGTTCATAGCAGCCATCCTCTGGAAAGCTGCTCATGCTTGGCTTTATACCTTCCAAACTCATTTCATGTCACAAATATGGTACTGATACCTAAACCAGGAAGAGCCAAAACAGAAAAAATGAATTATAGACCAATTTCCCTAATGAATATTGATATAAAAATGTTAAATAAAATATAAACAAAGAGATTACAGCAACTTATCATGGTAATAATACAATATTGCCATGTGGGATTTATCCCACGAATGTAGGGTTGGTTCACTATTAGGAAAACCATCAGCATGATTGACCATATCAATAAGAAAACTAGCAGAACTCATGTGATTATCTCAATACATGCAGAGAAAGTTTTTGAAAAAAAATACAGCACCCAGTCTTATTAAAAATACTAGAGTTCATAGGAATATATGGAGTTTTCCTTAAAATGATAAGCAATCTTTATCTAAAACCATCAGAAAGTATATCTGTAATAGGGATAAGTTAGAAGTTTTCCATATAAAATCAGAGGTGAAACAAAGATGGCCATTATAACCACTATTATTCAATATTGTACTAAAATGTTAGCTTTATCAATAAAAGAAGAAAAGTAATTGAAAGAATTAGAATAAACAATGAGGAAACAAAACTATCACTCTTTGCAGATGATATGATGGTATACTTAGAAAATCAACTAAAATACTACTTGAAACAATGAACAATGTTAGCAAAGTTATGGGACATAAAATAAACCCATATAAATGATCAGCATTTCCATATGTTACCAAAAGAGCCCAGCAAAAAAGAAAGTGGAATTCCATGCAAAATAACTGTAGACAATAGAAAATATTTGGGAGCCTACCTGCCCAGACAAATACAGGAACCATATTGACACAAATACAAAACACTTTCAACACAAATAAAGTCAGATCTAAACAATTGGAAAAATATCAATTGCTCATGGTTAGGCCAAGCTAATATAATAAAAATGACAATTATACATAAATTCATTTACTTATGCTGTGCCATACCAATCAAACTACCAAAATTTATTTCATAGAGTTGGAAAAAATAAAATTAATCTGGAAGAACAAAATATGAGGAATATCAAGAGGATTAATAAAACAAAATGCAAAGGAAGGTGGCCTAGCTGTACCAGGTCTAAAACTATATTACAAAGAGGCAAGCATCAAAACTATTTGTTACTGGCTAAGAAATAGAGTACTGGATCAATGAATGGAATAGGTTAGGTACATAAGCCACAGTAATAAATTTCTATATTAATCTAATGTTTGATAAACCCAAAGACTCTAGCTTCTAGAGCAAAAACTCACTGCTTGACAAAAGCTGCTGGGAAAACTGTAAAATAGTTTGTCAGAAACTAGATAAAGACCAACATCTCATACCTATGCCAAGATAAGGTCAAAATGGGTACATGATTTAGGCAGAAAGGGGAATACCATAAGAAAATTAGGAAAGCAAGAAATAGTTTGCTTATTAGATCTATGGAGTAGGGAAGAATTTATGACCAGACAAGAGATAGAGAAAATTATCAAATGCAAAATGGATAATTTTTATCATGTTAAATTAAAAAAGGTTTTACATTAACAAAAGCAATACAAGCAAGATTAGAAGAAAAGCAGAAAGCTGGGAAACAACTTTTATAGACGTTGTTTTTGATAAAAGCCTCATTTCTCAAATATATAGAGAATTGAGTCAAATTTATAAGAATACAAGTCATTCCTCAATTAATAAGTGGTCAAAGGATATGAACAGACAGTTTTCAGATGAAGAAATTAAAGTTATCTATAGTCATATGTAAACATACTTTATACCACTATTGATGAGAGAAAAGAAAAATAAAACAACTCTGAGGTACCACCTCACATCTTTCAGATTGGCTAATGTGACAGAGAAGGAAAATTACAAATATTGGAGAAGATGTGGAAAAATTAGAACACTAAAGCACTGCTGGTGGAATTGTGAACTGATCCAACCATTCTGGAGAGCAATTTGGAACTATGCTCAAAGAGCTATAAACTGTTCATACTCTTTGATCCATCAATAATACCACCAGGTCTGTATCCCAAAGAGATCATAAAAGTGGGAAAAGGATCCACATGTACAAAAACATTTATAGCAGCTCTTTTTGTGGCATCAAAGAATTGGAAGTTGTGTGGATGCCCATCAATTCGAGAATGGCTGAACAAGTTGTGGTATATGAATATGATGGAATACTATTGTTCCATAAGAAATGATGAGCAGGTGGATTTCAGAAAAACCTGGAAAGACTTACATGAACATTGATGCTGACTGTGAAGTGAACAGAACCAGGAGAACAATGTACACAGTAAGAGCAACATTGTTTGAAAATGAACTATAATAGAATTAGCTCTTCTCAGCAAAATCATGATCCAAAACAATTCCAAAAGACTCATGATGGAAAATGCTATCCACATGCAGAGAAAGAACTATAGAATTTTAAGTGTGTTGAAGCATACTATTTTCACTTTTGTTTTTTTTTCTTCCTTGTTTTTTCTCTTTTTTTCTGATTATTCTTTCACAACATGACAAATGTTGGAATATGCTTAACATGACTGTACATGCATAACCCATATCAGATTACTTGCTAGCTTGGTGAAGGGGGAGGGAAGAGAAGAGAGACAAATTTATAACTCAAAATCTTACAAAAATGAATGTTGAAAACTATCTTTACACATAATTAGAAAAAATAAAATACTATTAAGTAACAAAAAAAGAAAAAAATAAAGAAAAGAATTGCAATGAATAGGTATTTGGAGGAAATATGCTTTGAGGACACCCTCTGTGAATATATGCAGGGGGAAGAGAGTAGCCCAAGATTAGTGACCAGTTATTAATCAAAAGTAGTCCCAGTCATGCTCACTTTGTTCTCAACTTGATTCACATTGTAGACTTCACTTCCTCACTGATTGTCTTGTCCATTCTTAGATATCCTTTCCTACCCCTCTGATTTCTCCTATTAAAATATAAGCTCTTTGAAGGTAGGGATTATCTGGTTTGCTTGCATTTGTATGCTTAACAAAGTGTCTGGCACATGATAAGTATCTGATAAATTCTCTGTAAAATCCAGAGGTGGATTTTAGGTGGAACATTGAGTATTGACCTTGAAGTATTGCAAGTAGTAGCATCCAAATACATATATAAATAGTAAATGAAGAGGATGCCTAAGATAATATTTACCTACTTGGCAATTTTGTTGAATTTAGCTTTTTAGACTAAAGGAAATAGACCTCCTAATGGTAAGAATTCTCTATTCATAAAATTTCACAATTTGAATCTTGTTCTTTCCACTGACAATTCTCTCAATTCAAGAAATTTGAAATGGTATTAAGTATTTCTAATTTACATTTCCAGCCTGCCAGGGAAATACTACATAGTATATTCATAGCCCTGGTCCTTGTGATAGAGTAATTTTTCCCCCCAGTTTTCTCAAGAGTGGTAGTGGGTAATCCTATTATTGTTCTTCAATAAGAGAATATGAATCCTAAGCACAGTTTCTGCCAAAGAACAGGAGACTAGTATAGTGCAAAGAAAATTTGATTCAGAATAAAAAGATCTGACTACCATGAGTGATGTTGGTCAAATCATTTCCAAAGTCTCTCTAAATTTTATCATCAATGAAATAGGAATATTAACATGAGCTGTATCTAACACAGATGAACTGTGACGAAAGTGCTATTATTTTTATTTTATAGGACTACTTCAGCCTCCTTCTTGAGCATATTATGATGTTAAAGAAATTCGTATTTCTGTCAACCTAAAATCGCCAGAAACATGAATTTTCATATAAAAAAAATTTCAAACTCACTGTGGAGAAAAAAGAAAACATGTACTTTTAGGTTAGTGATTTTCATACGATAATTAGAAGTTCTTATACTAGTATTTGAGTTCTTAGTTGGAAAAGTATTCTTAATTTTTAAGGTGAATTGTACATTTCATTGCAGGAGAATCTGATGCTGTTTATTTGAAGAACCTTCACTACCACTTGGCAAGCCAAAGGAAGAAAGGGGATGATGGAAAGAGAGAGAAATTTCAGAAAACAATCAGCATTGTTGTAGCCAGAGAGCTGTGTTTAGAATCACTAATACTTGGGTTCAAGTCTCACCTCTGACACTATGTATAAGGCACTTAATCTCTTACTCTTATGTAATCTCTTATTTAATCTCTTAATTGCTCTAGGCAATTTTCTTTGAAAACTATTTACAGATAAAGTGTTGAACTGCTTTTTAGAGGGAGTTTCTTCATCTTTGGCCTCCCTATACTAATTAAATTCCTTATCCTTAGTAGGCTTCATTCAAAGTAAAAGAGAAAAAAAAAAGATGAAACTTCAAAACTTTAATGGATTTGGGATGTGATAAGTGTAGATATTCCTTCTACTGTTATAGTTCACAATCCCTCCAGACTTTCTCATTTTATGCAATTTTTGTCCATGTGTGTATATCCTCTATTATAAAGGACCTATTAGCAATTTATCAATCTATTTTGCCCCAAACTGACTATGTAATTTTTCAGCCATACATGTCCTGGATATTTCTTATACTACTTTCTACCTGTAGATTATCATTGTTGACAGACCACAGCCAGCTTCCCTCCACCATGCATTTCTCCATCATCTTTTGAGTCACCTGAAATTCTGATTTTTATGAGACTGTCATGTTTTAATGATTCACAGATATATGACAAGAAGCAAGAGGATGCTGGTACAAAAAGGATAGGTTTAGGGGATAGTGGGCAGCTTGGGTTTGTTGATAGCACTGAGTAATTTCTGAAATGTGATCCAGCCCAAATTCTTCCTCCTATGAGTTCTTCCTTGTAAAATTGTCTCATAAATTTAATTATAAAGGGAAAGATGGCTATTGTTATCTTTCTCTATTTTGGTGTTCAAATATAATTAATTCAATATAAGTCCATATAAGAATTGTGATTCATTTAATGTTACATGACACTATGAACTGGGACTTTTGAGTTCCTCACACATTTTACATATACCATTTACCATTTATCAGAAGATTCAATGACAGCCACTGAAACAATTCAGTGACTTCAAAAAAATTTAGATAAATATACTTTCAAGTGTGTAGTAATTGACATACTTAAATTATTTTGCTAGTTATTGTGCAATCTACTCTCATTTAAAGACTTCTGAAGTAATGTTCTTTATCATAGATTTTACAGTGGAAAAATTTTTGTCATTTTAGCTGGCATGACTCATAGTTGAAAGTCGTTATGCCTACAGCAGACTTATAAATACTGCCTCTTATTTGCATGTATTTGAAAATTTTACTTTGGCAGTTTTCACAGACTGAACTTTTATAAAATAATAGACCTATAAAGGAAATTGTAAGTTCTGTACTTAATGAGTCACTACTTTGTCAGTTCTGTGACACATCTAGAGATGTCATTCTTTGAAAGATGACACTACTGACCCACTGTCAGCAGGGGAAAGTTTAGAATTCTTGCAACAGTGACTATGGTTTTAAACTGATTCTTCCATAGTCTCTCATTCAGTGTCCCATGTGGAAAATGGCAAGTATAAGGCTAAGTTAACTGGACCAAATGGAGACTGAAACCTTACTCTTGTAATTTTTATAAATAAAAAAGTAAAGGTAAGCATTTCAATTATCGCAGCTAATTCAATATGCCCAGTTATCTGAGTATTATGTAATATCTTTGTTGTTACTATTCACTTCATTTTTTTATGTTAAAATACCTTCACAATTTACAGGCATTGCAAGTACACATACAAAAAATAAACTCAATGAAACCAAATCATATTAAAATTAGCATCCAAAAAGTAGATAACTCTAAGGCGTAAAACTATAATTAAAGCTACATGGGAGATAAAATAATGAGTTTTGAGGAGCCACAAATAAGAATTGGAAAATGATAGCTCATTTTTAATCAAAGTTTCAATGGGACATTATAATAGAGAAGTAAAAAATGTGATAAAAAGGGAGACATGAGTCTAATTGAAAAATTAAGGATATATGGTTTCCAGTCCAGCTTTCAAATTATGACCTTGAGTAAGTGATCTTTCTTGTGTTTCAGTTCTCTATCTGCAAAGGATTAACATTTTAATTTATATATGGTGTTTCTACCATTACAATGTAAGCTCTTTGAGGACAGTAGATGCTTTTTCTTTTTATTTGTATCCCCAGAATTCAAGGTATGCCTTGCACATCATGGCATAATTGATTGACCACTTCTATGCCATCCTTGACTCCTCACTCCCACTCACCATACATATTTAACCAGCTATCAAATCTTGTAATTACTTTCTCCAAAATATCTTTTGCAAGCATACCTTTCCATTCACACAGCTCTCCTTGTTCAAGTCTTCATTATCTATCATCTACACTAGTACAATAGACTCCTAATTGGTCTCCATGACTCATATTTTTCCCTAATTCAATCTATCATCCACACAATTGCCAAAATGATTTTCCTAAAACATTAGTCTGACCCAATCTAATGCATATATTTCCTAAAACATAAGTCTGAGTCTCCTCATCCTTGCCCCTGTATAAGCTCTCCTGTCTCTTTGTTGATCAAATATCAACTCCTCAGTTTGTATTTAAAGATTGTCCCAAACCCTTCCTATCTTTCCAGTATTTTAACATATGATTTCTCTCCACAGAGTATCTATGCTAGACTACTTAATGTCCCTCAGACATAACATTCCATCTCCTATTTCTATGCATTTTACTAACTGTCCCCCATGCCTGGCATGTTTTTCTGCCTCACCTCTGACTCATAGGATCCTAGCTTTATTTTAAGACTCCGCTTAAATGTTACCATCTTCAGGAGGCCATTTGCAGTACTCAAGATTTCAGAACTTTCCTCATTAAGGCTACCTTCCATCTATTCTGTATGTGTCTTCTAAGTACTCATTCATGCATGCCTTATCTTTCACCTCTCCCTCTCCCCTCCACTACCCAGTTAACGGTAAATTCTTTGAGGGCAGAGACTAAATTTGCTTTTTCTTTGTATCCCCAGTGCTTAGCAAAGCACTTGGTATATAGAAAATTCTTAATAAATGTTTGCTAGATTGATTAACATCATAAGAACATGGCAAGGAAAAAGAAGATGGCAGATATCATTGCACTAAGTTCTTTCAGAGAGAAACCACATAAGTAATGGGATTCTGAAAAGAATCTCTTTGGGAAGATAATCAGACAAACTAACATGCATGTACTCTGTACAAGATAAAAATAAAAAAGCAATTCAAAAGAACATGTGAAATTGGCAATAGACTGAGAAGGCTTGCACACTCTAGGAAAAGAAGAATAGATACAGTTTAAGGAAAATTGTGCTGCTAGAGCTAAAAAGTAGTTAAAAATGTTAAAGGAGGATAGTACATTAAAAGTACACTTTTAATGACAATTAACAAAAGTGTGGATTCAATACTTGACATCATTTGAACTAAAAGTTAGCAGTAAAGGGGGCAGCTAGGTGGCACAGTGAATAGAGCACCAGCTCTGGAGTCAGGAGGACCTGAGTTCAAATCTGGCCTGAGACCTTTAACACAAAAACAAGCCATGTGACCTTGGGCAAGTCACTTAACCCCAATTGCTCTCCAAAAAGCAAAAAAACCCAAAAAGTTAGCAGTAAAGACTAGTAGCAAGTTTAAGGGATAACCTACCTATCTGGCTTGCTCCCCCCCCCTTATGTTTATAAGTTACTTTTTGCTGTAAATAATGGACCACACAATGGGAAAGGACAAAAGGGAACAAAACAACTAGTTATGGACAAATAACCCAAAATTAAAAAGGAATTTATATTCTAGCACTATTCCTTCTTTCCCATTGTGTGGCCCACTCATTTGCAGCAAAAACTCACTTAGAAACACGGGGGGGGGGGGGGGGAAGCAGCTTATCTTTATCTGGAGATAATAACCATCTTAAAGTAAATACACAAGATTTAAGGATAAGCAAGTCAGTCTGATAGATAGGTTGAGGCAAGAAAGAAGGAAGAAATGAGGAGATAAAGTCATCAGGCCCCAGAAGCAGCAAAATATCAAAATTCTACCTCAGTGGATTGCTGCTTAAGCAGATCAGTGAACCAAACAAGGCTCCAACTGCTCAGTATTATGTTTGCTTTAGAGCAGTAAAACTCTTGCCATCAGCTGCTCATCTGGTGTACCAGCTCACTTCCACTGTAGCCCCTTCTACAGCAGCCTCCACTTCCCATCATCCTATTATCCCTTATTCTAAATGTAAAAATTACATTTACCATAAGCCACCTTGCCAATAAGGGGCTACAATTAACAATTTCATACTGTATTTTCCATCATCATTTTGCTCCCAGATGAAATTTTATTTTAGACCAACCAAGTTCATCCCTTACTACATGACAGAGGTCTTTAGGTCAGGAAACTTGGAATTTACAAGTAAATTATTTGACTAATCAAATACATAAAATATGAAGTATCATTATAGACAAAGAAACCAAGATTCAAAGAAGTTAAAGTTTGAGTATCTAAGCCCAGTCTTAAACCTGTTCCTCCAACCACATTCATTGCTTTTTCTATTACTATACAGCTACTTTTCTGTTGACACAAAATGGGTTTGGATTATTTCCCCTTTTATTTTTATTTCCTGTGCTATGTTTAATATACTTTAAAGCAAGTTATTTTATTTTTAAAAACATATCTTTAGATAATATGCAACTGACTTATCTTACATTATGTTGAAGAAGCTTAAATTTTCTAATATTCTTCAATAGTACAGCAGCTAAAGAGTCAGCCCTGGAGTAAAGAAGACCTGGGTTTATGTCCTGCTCCTAAAAAATACTGGCTTGTGACCCTGGTAAAGTCTCCTAAGCTCTTGAATCATTGCTTCAAGCAACAAGATATATCTAAGTTGCACAGCTGTTACCCATTTTCTTTGGCAGAGAGATCCCTCACCTGAGAATTCCCTATACTAAGGAAATCATAGGTCTGCCCCCAACCTCCCCTTCCCTGCCAAAAAAAGGTCAACAAATATTTAGTAAGCTGTTTATAGTTACCAAAAGTTCTAGGCAAATAAAAAAATGTAAAATATCTCAGTCTTTTAATAAGGAAAGTGTCAAAAATAAAATAAAATAAAAAATTTTAAAAATTTTAAAAAAAGGAAAGTGTCTTTACTGCAGTAAATGTGACTTTACTGCAGTAAAGCCCTAAGGGAAGGAAAACTTAAAACACAACTTTATTGAAATTCTAACAACAAAAACATTTCACATTTCTCTGGCACTTTAACGTTTACAAAGCACTCTTCCTTTAACAAGTCTGTGAGACATATACATGGGCATGAGCACACATATTTAACCCAGTTTGACAGACAAGAAAAATGTGCCTAAGACAGGCCTAAAAATGTAGTCTCACAGCTACTAAGTGGGGATCCAGAATTATGAACCCAGGTTTCCTGATTCTAATTCTATAGTATGTGTATTATATAGATGTCTAAGCTAAGCAACAGTTTGCCCTCTGAAGATGGTGGAATTTACATAAAATGGGGTAAAAAACACAGGTAAAGTCATATAACAAATGAAGTATAAGATGCTATTTCTTTCAAATATAGTCAGAAGGTAAGGGGAAATGTATCTTGAGTATAATCATTAGTGATATAATCTTAATAACTGAAGATAAAACTTTAATGGTTGAAGTTTGGTAGGTTTTTCTACACATTCTTTCCGGCTGATCATATTTGAATTTATATTAGACAGTATGAATATGCTGCCTTTGAAGAGAAGAACTGCCAAATATATAAAGCAGCATGTATTGAGAGGTAACTACTTTATACTGAAAATCTGCCTGAAATGAGTAACCAGACCCAAGATACAGAAGTATATAAGTTTAATAGAGAAAAATCTTTCTGTAATGGGTGAGGGGGCAGGGAGGAGACATCTCAAGTTATATTAAAACAGCTTGTGCTTGATTGTGGAATGAAAATAAAGAGCACAGCCATCACCTTGGAACTGATGACTCTAGGAAGAAAGTCAATGGACTATTAAATAGGAAATCATCTGTTTTCAGATTTTACTTCACCACTGTTACATTCCTCCGGTGAGCTGTTATCTGGTGCAAGGGGTCTTAATCTTCTCAATTTCTGGCACAAAATCTCCATGCATTTAGCACAGCTATTTCTATCATAATGCGCAATCCCCCCCATAAGAAATTCTAACTAAAATGAATGCTCTCACAGCATGATGTCACCATTAGTGCCTCTAACTGCCCACTGAACTCCAAAAACTTAATGTTATTCTAGTACAGCCTGTTGAAGGTTTCATTATTTAATCTTGGTCCACTTGATGGCTCTAGTTATTCTAATAATCTTCTCCTCTTCCTATATATTCCTATGGAACATTATCCCATTGGTTCAAAAAACAAATATAAATAAGCAAATTACATCATCACAAATGGTTACCTAGGGCTTTAAGTCATTCATGTGCTCTGACTAGCACTGAGAGTTTGTTTCTTTAACAACTCCTCTACTCTGGGTGCTATTCAGTTAGTGATGAGAAGTCATTGAAAATACATCGAAATAAATTGTCTTCTAAAGGCTTTGCCTGCTACTTAACAAAAACACAGCTGCAAGTTGACTCAAGAAAATGACTAGACCACAAACTATAAAGACTTTGTACAATTATGAGCTCATCAAAAGAAAAAAAATTGCAGCATTTTTAACATTTCAGAAAATGCATTTCTAAAACTGTTTTTTTTTTTTTGTTTCTTTTTTTGTGTATTTCTTGGGGGAGGTATTTTGACAGGAAAGGCATGGAATTGGGGAATAACAGATAATGCTAACTGATATTTATATTGTATTTAAGGTTTGCAAAGCACTTTAGATATATTGTCTCATGTGAGTCTCATGACAGTCCTGGGAAGTAAGTAATATAGTTGTTGCTCCTCCCATTTTATAGACGGGGAAGTTGAGAGTGAAAGAACTTTAAAGGTCTAAAGCTGACACACATCCAAGTCAGGTCTTTCTGACTCCACATCCAGCACTCTAACTACTATGACATGCTGCCTCTAAAATGTAACCTATTAGATTTGAGAGACAATAATAATAACCTCACATGTAACACTTTAAGGTTTTCATAGTGATTTTCACAATGGCATAAGATGAGTGATATGCTAACATCCACATTTTATGATAAAGAAGCAAAGCTTCAAAACAATAACAGCAGTTATCTAGGGTTCCATAACTCATAAATATCTGAACCATGACTAGGTCTTTGGCTCTAAGACCAATGCCATTCCCACAACCTGACATGAACTATACATAGATGACATGTGTGTGCCTACATATAGACATGCATATACATACATATTTATTTATATGTATATATATTAATTGTTGTAAATGTGTATATATAGGATATCAGTACAAAACACAGTACAGTTGTAAGTTTTTGTAGCTTATAACTGCATTAAGACTTTTGGAACATCCTGCATATATATGTGTGTGTCTATGCACATACATTATTTTTATACATACATTATCTTTATAGAAATATGTGTATACTTGTATATGTGCATGTAGATGTAGGCATGCATGTATATATAGACACACATTTTCTTTTAATAATATAAATTAATAAAAATAATATAAAATTTCTTTTAATAAATAAGAGTTACCCAAGCTGGGTAACCATGAAGAGATTTGGATATGCATCATGGGTGGGAAAACCCAATTAAACAAGACAAATCAATTTGAGCAGATGTATTAGTTTTATGTATATGACTTTTGAGTATACTATATAGAGGCTCATATCAAATGCACACATAATATATATATGCATATATACATACACACTATATACATATAAAGCCTAAAACAATGGCCAAAAGTAGTATCTAAATGTGTATAAATATATTTACATATACATATATCTACATATACTTGCAAATGTAAATATACATGTTATCACATTGCATTGTATACAAGTATATGTATTTGTGTATATTCATGTGTGTTCATTTAAATTTTATAAAGAGAAATCTTAATTACATTTTTAATGTTCTGTACCATGGTGGTATAAAAGTAAACACACTGAATAAATCAAATCAAAATTTTAAAATAATAACTAACAGTTAAACAGCACTTTAAGGTTTACAAATGGTCTTGCATATATTTTTAACTCATTTTAGCATCATAAATCCTTGTTCTACTCTACAAACAAGGAAATTGAGGCTGAATAAGGTTAAGTTGCTTACCAGAGTTACATGGTCAGTATGTGTCATAGGTGGGAATTGATACAAGATTTTCCTAGCTCCCAAACTAGCTATCTCCTGCCTTTCATACTGCTAAATTTTTATGTTATAAAAAATTAAATTTTATTTTCACTGACTCTCCTTGTATTAAGATATTGCTCTCTATCATTGATTCTGATCTAAGGGAAATAGGCAATTACACCAAACTCTCTATTCACCATCTATGACATAAAATATTTCTCTAATTTTAAAATATTCTGTAAGTGAAAAGAGTAAAACTAATATAGTGGTTTATGCTTTAATATATGATAATACATGGTAAAAACATTTCTCTGAGTGAACCCTCATTATAGAAATGGAAGAAAAACTAACAAAATGATATTTCTCTTCAGATTAATGTTAAAGAAACTCAAACTATGAGAAAGGATAAAAGATAATACCCTTTTATTTTTGAAGTTTACTAGTCCCTGAACTGCTCTCATCCCACTTATTTCCCCTACTGACTCCCTTTTGTTCTGCTAAGATACTTCTCATTTTCATTGCTTTCTCCCCTTTTATTTTCATCTGTTGAATGCACCTCTTCAAAAGAAATGTGAACATTGGTCTCTCTTTCTTCATAAATTCATTTCTGTCACAAAATCAATTCAATTAAAAACAGGTAAAGTATTCATTGCTAGAAAAAAATACATTTTTCATATATATGTAGATACATTTCTAAAGATATTTTGAAGATATCAAGAGGAAATATATTGAAAAGAATACTTTCTTGGGGTCAGGAAACTTAGGTCCTATTTAGTGCTTTGTCACTGAGACTATGAGCAAATAATTTCATTTCTTCAAACCTCAATTTCCTCATCTATAAAATAGGACTAATAAAGCATGCATTACCTATACCATAAGGCTTGTTATAAGTATCAAAGGTGATAATGTCAATTAGTTTGAAAATGTTAAAGATATACATACATACATACATACATACATACATACATATGGTTAAATGTATAGGGTGGCCCTCTAATGACCTTCTGCAATTTCATTTTAGTCCTTTTGGTTAACCCCTTCAACATATTAAATCACCGAACTGTAAAATCATCTAGTACAATCTTTTAATTTACAGATGTGGAAATTGATGTCTAAGGAAATTAAGAATTAGGGGAAGCTAGGTGGCCTGGAGTCAGGAGGACCTGAGTTCAAATCTGGCCTCAGACACTTAACACTTAATAGCCATGTGACCTTGGGCAAATCACTTAACCCCAATTGTCCTACCCTCCCCCCTCCAAAAAGCAAAAAAAAACAATTTAACAATTTTTAAAAAAGAAATTAAGAATTAGTCCAAGTTCAATGACTGTTTAATGGAGAAGACTAGACCGTGACCAAATATCTTATTTTTTTCATTGTACCATTCTGTCTCTCTTCTATCTCATACTTGGGGCAAGTTTAATAGAATTGCAAAAATGTCATATGAACTTAAAATTCAAGGTTCAATTATGATGTTGCAAACACTGTTAACAAGGCTAACAGAGATCAGAGTAGGTACACAGAATTCTCTACCCCTTTTAGGCAGTAGTGGTGAGAAAGGAATGGTCTGTTACTTGCCAGAAAAGAAGTCAACAGCTTTGTTTTACAATCTCCAACAAGTCCACTAAAGCCTTTGAGTTTAATGCATCCTGAAGGTATTTTATTGAACATTTGTTCTTTAAACTGAGAGAGCAAATTAGATTGGTGATTACAAAGGAATCTGACAGAGAGCTTCTCACTTGTGTATTAGAGAAATACCTGTTACTCCTCCAAACATCAGACTTGATTGCATCTCCAGCCATGTTTGGTCTACAAATTGCAGAATAATCACAATTTTTCATCCACAAAGTAACTGAGAGATCATTAGTCATCTGCTGAAGGATCATTAATTAGGAAGACATCCCTGAATAAGATACTTTAGTCTTTCTTTAACATGCTTTAGTCCTGTACAATAATAGCCTGAGGGCTCCATGTGTTTTCTAATCAGATATCCTAACCAGGAGGAAAAGAAGAAGGGCCCCATAGTATTGGGGCCCTTCTCCTAAGGCAAACTCTAGGAGAACACAGACAAATGTTATATAAAATGAGCAGACATAGAAAGGTTGTGACTTGCATCATGGGAAGGAATATCCAAGTCAATGAGTTCACTAAACCATTTGAGTATTTGAATGAGCAAGATTCTGTTTGGGGTCAGACATATCAAGATGGCCAGTATTCTTTGCAGCCTTACTTCTATTTCCTTCCTCCTCTTTTCTCAATCCTTCACTTCCTGAGAGATACTAGTCATCTCTCAATGCTTTCATCAAAATGAAGACCACCTGAAAGCTTCCACAAGTATAAAAAGTTCAGGATCTGTTCAGGGAATAGATTTAATTTTAATTTAATTTAAGGTGTTGACTTAGCTCCATAAAAGCATTTGCTGACAGCTCACAAATCTGCTAACTCCAGTCAAACCAGCATTTGTTGGATTCTTTGACTGCATTTATTCACAAAAGGCCTTTTTTTCTGATCTCAGTTCTTATCCATTAGAGTATTAAGGCAACTTTTAAAAGGAGTTTTTCCCCTGATAAAATCATGTTTTGTCGGATCATTTTAATTGCACAATTTTGTTTATTCCTATCTAAATGGCTTCATGTAAAATTTTATCTGCATTCACATTTGCATTCTGGGACAATGCTTCAAAGGACTGAATTTTTAATTGAATAAATCAATAAACTTATTCTAATATGACAAATTTGTTCCACTTAATTATTTTGAAGTGCAAAACAACAAAGAGTATGCAAAGCATTTGTGGGGGAAAGGTGAGAAACCTATTGAAAATAAATCAACAACAAACAGATCTGACTTAGGAATTAAGAACTGAGTAAGTTATAAAGAAAGTTAGGGACATTGTACAATGTGAGAAATGTTTGAGAGTAAGGCCAAATGATGTGTCCAAAACAAAGTAGTTTTTGTGTATCTTTTGAGCAGATTTACAAGGAGAGAAATTAAGGATATAGCATTATACTATATGAAGGGAAAGATTTTTTTTCTACCACTCCTTCATAATGGAATAACAAGGTTGATTCTTTCCTTATAAATTCAGAAGGATGTTAATTGTTCATACTTCTCAATAAAATGACACCCAAAGTCACACAGGAAGTAACTGGCAAAGGCTAGATTCAAATCAAGATATAATTCCCAATACTTTCCATTATACCACACTGCCTCTCCATACTTACCACACACATACCTGAGAGTCCGAAGTCACTTAAATAGATGTCTCTCTAAATATTCAGTATCATTGAGTTAACTATAGGATCTCCATCAAATCACTTCAGCTCTCGAATTCCTCATATACATACATGCATGCATAAATGCATATAAGTATTATAAAGGCACTTTATTGAACTTATCTACAAGGTCCATTCCAGCTCTAAAATTCGATGATTCTGTCTATCCAAGGTATGTTTTATGTGTACCTTTTCTTTACCAAAAGAATCAAGGGAAAAGATTCATGTCAGTGAAGAAGTCAGCTTATATTCCTTCCATCCAGGCAGTGAACTTTTCCTGACTGTTTTATTACATCATAGGATCTGTGATAGTAATGGCAATTAAAGATTCCCCTGTATTGGCTTGGTTTTCAAATTGATTGTATTAAAACCCAGAGTTTGTTAATCCCACCTGTGGGATGGGCTTGTTGATGTGAAAAGAAAGTCCTGAAGTGGGAGGAGCTGGTGATGTAGATTTGGAGAGACACTAGAGAGAGGCGGAAGATTTTTTTTTGAAGCAGCACCTCGTGGAGAGAGAGAGACTAAGAGAATTGCTGGTGGCCGCTTTGAATTGCCCTGGACTTTTGAGACCTGCCCCCTGAGCTGCCAAGGACTGAGGAGACATGGCTGTTTTGCTGGTACTTTGTCTGTCTGTTTTGCTGGTACTTTGTCTGTCTGTTTTGATGTTATTTTGCCAGATTTGTCCACTGGTGAAAGACTGTCCTGTTGAAGAAGTCCTGGAACCTGGCATTTGGTTAAGAAGGCCTGAGACTGTCCTGCAGACAGAGAGTGAATACTGTCCACTGGTGAGGGACAGTACTGTTGTTGCAGGGGTCTGGAGACTGTCCGGCAGACAGAATGAATACTGTCCACTGGTGAAGGACAGTGCTGTTGTTGCAGGGGTCTGGGAGCCTTTCTGTTGGTTCAGAAGCCCTGAAGAAGGATTTTCTTGTTGTATGTTTACAGAAATCCTGGGAGAGGGCTTTGCTAATGTGTTCAGGGGTTCTAGGACTGTTCTACAGACAGAGGATAAATTCATGAAGGGACTGGCAATGTATCTTATGGCCTTGCTAAGCCTTGTCTCCCCAGGAACTAAGATTGCTGAGAACTTGCCTCGTGTCAAGATGAAGAAAAGACCTCCATTTGGGTATTAAGTGCTGTGTTTAAACTTGATGTAACTCTGGGGTAGATTCAATTGTGATCCAGGGGTGGGGAACTTTTGACCTTTTTGTGTTCTATGTTTGAGCAAATGAATGTATTTTACTTATGTTTAGAAACTAATCTCCATTTGAGAAGAGGGGCTTTGTGGTGGACTTAATTAAGGTATAGCCTAGGGGTGGAGAAGTATTTAGAACAGAGACTTTGTAATTGATTGAATGACTGGAAGGTCCTGGGGTGGGGTAGTACTTGGAGATTATTTAATCATACTTAGTAAATACTGTATTTTGAATGATGTTATGTTTTGATCTTCTCTGTTCTGGGTTTGTTACTGAATAAAATAGAGAGCACCTATGCTGGTATTTTGAACCTGGGAAGTTGCCTTCTTTTGGCATTACATTACAGGATCAAAGACTTCTAATATGGAAAGGGTTTCAGAAGAAAAGGTTACCAATAGATGGTATTATATGGTAATATATATAATATTCCACTCTATGGAAAGTAGCAAATATTAAATCAGGGCAAGGTTTAAGGAACAGGGTTGAGCTCAGAGGAGTGGAAACAATTCAATAAGCTCCTTGGGGAAAATGACTTTCATTTTTATCATTATTAACTTTAGAGTCTAACACAGTGCTTAATATATAACAAGTGTTTAATAAATATTTGCAAAATTGAACTAAATGCAAGGAATAGTGGTAGGCTCTACCCCCCTAACAGCTTATTGAAATGTATCATTTCTTGCCGATCTACTCTGTTTCCCTTCCCCAAGGGTTTTTATGAGGATGGTTATTTTTCGATATCACAGGGAAAGTAAGTTGGTAATCTTTTCTTCTGATGAAAATATGAAAAGAGACAACACAGTCATCCTTACACAGTAAGAATCTGATTTTGGCAACTTTATGAAAACTAGATTGTAAAGGGAAGAGACTAGAGACACCAGAAAACAGTCAGGAGTTTATTACGAAAGGGAAATGATAAGAATCTGAACTACATAAAGGATGATGTGATTGTGTTAGAGAAAAGAGATATAGGAGACAATTTACAAGACTTGGAAATTGATTAGATGAAGTGGTGAGGGAAAGGAAAGTTAAAGGTGATTCCCAGGCTTGTTTGGATGACAGGGAGGACTGTGGTGCCATTAACAAAAACAGGCAAGTTGAGGAAATGTGAAGGTTTTCAGGAGAAAGATAAGTTCAGTTTTGTGTTGTTGTTCAGTTGTGTCTCACTCTTTGTGACCCCACTTGGGGTTTCCTCAGCAAAGATACAGGAGTGACTTGACACTTCCTTCTCCAGCTCATTTTACAACTGAAGAAAATAAGGCAATAAGGTTAAGTCATTTGCCCAGGGTGACAAACTAGTAAGTATCTAAGCAAGATTTAAACTTAGATTTTCTTAACTACAGACCTAGTACACCATCTACTACACCACTTAGTGGCCCTAAGTTTTGTACTTAGTATATTTAAAATGCTCATAGGATATCCAAGTAGAGATAACCAGCAGGGAGTTGGATATATAAAACTGAACTCAGATGATGAGTGAAGTGAGAAGAACCAAGAGAACATCATACACAGTAACAGCAACATTGTGTGATGATCAACTATGATGGACTTAGCTCTTCTCAGCAATCCAATGATCCAAGACAATTCCAAAAAACTCATGATGGAAACTGCTAACCACATATAGAGAAAGAACTATCGAGTCTGAATGCAGAGTGAAACATGTTATTTTGCCTTTTTTGTTTTTTTCTTCCTCATGGTTTTTCCCTTTACTTCTGATTCTTCTTTCACAACATGATTAATGTGGAAATATGTTTAACATGATTATACATGTATAACCTATATCAGACTGTGTGCTATCTTTGGAAGGTGGGAGGGAATGAAGGGAAGGAGAAAAATTTGGAACTCAAAATCGTATAAAAATAAATGTCAAAAACTATCGACATGAAATTTTTAAAAATACTAAAAAAATAAAATATTAAGAAATAAACTGAACTCAGGGGAACATTTCAGTCCAGATGAATAGATCTGAGGACATTTTAAAATCTTACTCCTGACACTGTATCTCATCCATCTCTCATCTCATGTTTCTTTTCCCCTTCACTATGAAACTTTTTCTAAAAACTGATTCTACCCAATGTCTCTAGTGCTTCATTGCCCAGCAATACCTTGCAATCTGGTTCTTGCCTTAACCATTCTAGTGACATTGCTCTCTAAAAATATACAATGACATTCTAATTGCTCCCAAATACAGTGGCATTTTTTTTTTACTGCAGTTGAACACTCTTTCTTTCTGAAGGATCTTTCCTCCCTTGACTTGACAGACACTGAAATCTTTCGATTGTTTTTGTTAACAAAACATACTTAAATACTGCTTTGTGATTTATAAAGTACTTTAACAAAAAAAATAAAGAGAGCTGTTATACATATTGTTATTATTATTCATTGTAAGTATTATTATCATCATTTTACTTGTGAGGAACCTAAGAGTTTAAAAGGATAAGTGACTTGCTCAGGTCCAACAACTATCTGAGGTGGGATTTAAAGCAAGCTCTTCTAACTCTGATCTCACATTTTCTGCAATAACAACTGTTTCTTCTTCCTTGATGTTTAGCTTTTCCTATTTTTTCACCTTCACTGACACCTCTTTTCTAATGCCTTAAGGTTGATGTTTCTGAAGTTTTTTTTCACTTGACTAATATCTTCTTTCGGTACTCTCTCCATTGGGAATGTAATTTAGTCTCAAATCTTCCAGGAATATTTCTAACAATATGCCTATTTATACATAGTCCTAAACTTATTTCAGAGTTACAGCATCACCATTTCTGTCACAGACATCATCATGATCTATCTCCCATATCTCCACAAGTCTTTAGTTTCTAAAGGGATGACAGGTGGAAGACAGATTAATTGGGTCTGTTTATCCCCAGAGAGAAGAACAGGGAGTAATAGTAGAAGTTATAGAGAACTAGATTTAGGCTTGGTGTAAGAAAACAATTTCTTAACATTTATCCCTGTCCAAAAGAGAAAAAGGCTGCTATAAGAATAGGACTATTTGTTGAGTGTGTTACAGAAAGAATTCTTTTTCAGGATCAGATTGAACCAAGTTTCCCTTAGAAGTTCTTTCCAAATCTGACATTCTATAATTCTATGCTTCTGTGAATGAAAAAATAAATGTATGATGTTGCCAACAACCTACAGGAGATCTTTCTAGCAAGAAGTCACCTGAGGAGGAAACTGATACATGACCAGAATAAACCAGAACTAATATGCTAGGCAAAAAGACACAGATATTACAAGTATTATTTCTTGGTCCCTTCCTGTCAAGTGGAGCAGCAGCTGGAAATAGTGATTCCCTAATGAGAAGTAGACAACTTAAATGAAGTATCTCTACATCTCTTTCTCTCCTCCACAGTCCCTCTTCCTCAGCTCTTTTAACCCAAGAAGTCATGTCAAGGTAGAAAAAGAGAAGCTGTGGAGAAGTAATGTAAGATCATTCTATTTCTAGGATTGCTGGTATATTTCAGCTTTAGGGTTACTACTAAAAATGATATTCTCATTTCAAAGAAACCATTTTAAAGGATTTGTGTATTTTTTATGCAACAAGACTTAAAAGTTCCTTAAAGTCAGTTAGCTTTCTAATCCCTATTAAATTTCTCTTGCCATTGAGCAATTTTTTTTTTATTTCATAAGATTCAGCTCCCCAACAGGCTTATTGTCCATTGCCCAAGTGGTCAAATATAAAGAAACAAATGACCCTTAATAGAGTTAGTGGCCACAGGTTTTTTGTTTGTTTGTTTGGTTTTGTTTTTGTGTTTTGTTTTGTTTTTTTTAAGAGAGGAGTCTTTGACAGAATTGGTAGAGAAATGCAGTCAGTAATCTTAACAAAATAGGCTTGGGAACAGGTCCTGTTGGGATTATCATAGGCAGTCAACCAGCAATGTGCATAAGGATTGTCAAGAAAAAGCAGGGAAAAAGTTGAAGTTAGAGAAAATGAACTTCAAAAGCGCATGGATAAGATGAGTGACTAGGATAACCTAAGGTTAGAGATTAGCAGGGAAGAATTTGAAGGTGCCTCATATTTCTGGTAACATGTCTATTCTCCTTTCAAAGAAAAAAAAAACAGGAAAAATACAGTGCAAAGGAAGCAAAGGTAAATTCCTCTTTTAAATTCAGTTAAGATTAAGAGTTTTTATCCTGCGATTCACAGACCGCCAAAGATTCTATGATTTGGGGGATCAATGAACTTGGATGGGGAAAATGTTACATCTTTATTTCCATTAACCTCTTCTCAAAATTTAGTATTTCTTCTAATTATGAATATAGACAACAAGTCCTATTCTGGGAAAAGGTCCATAGACTTCATCAGAGTACCAAAGGGATCCATGACACAACATAATATTAAGAACTCTTGGGTTAGAGGTACCCTTACAGAGTCAAAGTAAGGTTTTGTTTTCTCAGTGACATGGATAGTCACAGATTTCCTTCTACTGATAAAGTCAGTCATTAATTACAAAAATGTTTAAAAATACTACAGAACAATGGGTCACAGGACACCTGCAATTTTGATACTTATAAGATTGTAGAACTCTATGATTTATATTCAAATTAAAAAGATAGGATAGGCTTCTATGGCAGCTGGCAGCTTAGAAACATTAGAAACTGCACAATTACTTCATGGTGATTCAACCTAAACTCTCCCTATAAAATTCTAGGCCCAACTCACTATCAATCTGCAGCTCTATCTGTCCAGGTTCCATCTATTTATGGACAGTTTAAAGGACTTTCCATCTAACAAAATTATTGCATATTCTTATCAAATATTCAGAATAACCTTGTGAAAGAATAACTGGAAATGCTTTTGTTCTTTTTTGAGAGATGATGGAAGTGAAGCACCAAAGAATTACATGATTTGCCAAACATTATGCAGCTAATAAACCAGGCTAGAACTCAAACTCAAGTGATCTCACTCCATATCCTCTGTTCTGTTCACTATAGTAGCAGTTATTGTAGAGGTAATGATAGTGGTAGCAGTGATGGTGGGAAGATAAGTGGCATGGCAGATTAAGTGCCACACCTAGATTCAGGAAGATTCATTTTCCAAAATTCAAACTTGACTTCATGCACTTACTAGCTGTGTGACTCTGGGCAAGTCACTTAGCCCTGTTTACCTCAGTTTCCTCATCTGTAAAAGGAGCTGGAGAAGGAAATGGTAAACCACTCCAGTATCTTTGCCAAGAAAACCCCAAATGGGGTCATGAAGAGTCAGACTCAACTGAAAATGACTGAACAACAAAGTAACAGTTAGTAATAGAGTAGTAGCAGAAGCATTTTAAGGTTTGCAAAGAGTTTTACAAATAGGGCTTCATTTCATCCCCCCAGTAACTCAGGGAGGCAAGCGCTATTATTATCTCCTTTTGCAGATAAGAGAACTGAGGTAGACAGGGATTAAGTACTTGCCCAGAGTCACACAATGAGTATATGAGGTTGAATTTGAAGTCTTTCTGACTGTACTTTCAGTGCTCCATCCACTTCACTACCTCACTGCCATATTATTTCAGTGGAAATAAGGAACCTATTATAAGCAAAATTTTCTAAGAGCAAAGCACAATGCCAAATATATACATTTTGGGAGAAAGGACTGATAAGACTTATCTAATGAGTGAGAGATTATGCATTTCTTGCTATTTTATACACACAAAAAAATGACTGCTAAACAATACTTTGTGGCAGAGCCATAATGCTTGAATTGAGGAAGTTTGTCTACTAATAACTGCTTTATATGTCACATTTCCACTAACAAGCTTCCTCCCTTGATCTCACATGTAAATCAATATAGCCCTTTGACATTCAAATGCCAACCACATGATTAAAGAGACTGCACTGGGCAGATGTACAACACTTTGTTTCAAAAGCCTTGTATTTAGAACCATAGATGTATAACCAACATAAGTCAGTTCAAAGTGATAACATCCCCCTGAATGTAAATTACTATTTTGCAAGGATTTTTTAAATGATATTATTATATTTTAGAAATTACATGCACATAGCATATGGTCATACATATATTATTGTCCACATTTTAAAGGAAAGCATTTTAAGGTTGATTAGCTAGAATTGGGAGAAAAATATAAGTCAATGATTATTTAATTTTACTCATGAAATAAATATCTTCCTTCTTCCCTCCTTCCTTTCTTCCTCCCTTTCTTCCTTCCTTCTTTCCTTCCTTCCTTCCTTCCTTCCTTCCTTCCTTCCTTCCTTCCTTCCTTCCTTTCTTTCTTTCCTTCTTTTTTTCATGATTCCATTATTTTTTTTTTTGCCATAGGATAGGGTGTAGAAAGGAGAATCCTCTTATATTTGTTCTTCATATGATAATTTAGTTATGTCAAGCACAGCATCACCATGTGACAATGCAGTAATTGTAAGTTTCTCTATTTCTGTAAGTTTCTCTATTTCTGTGCTTTGGCATTTTACATCTCCTCTTACTATTTCATTTTCTCAAAATTAATCCAAGACTGGAAATATTCCATTTGGGTAAGCAGCATATGGTGAAATTTATGAGCATCATCTTCATTGTCCTTAAATATAAGTCAATGAAGAAGCATTTAATTAGCTCCATTTTACCAGAGATTCATGACTGTACAAGGAATGTCCTACAAACATGATTCAACACTCCTCCTTGTCACCTATGTGAATTACCAGTGCTGCTGAACTTCCATTTTCAGGATCAAAACTCTGGGATGCTTCCAAAACCCTAACAAAGAAAGATGATCCTAAACATAACCCCCAAAAGCCTCTTTACCTTTTTCAGACTAAATTTATAATTAAGTGAGCTGGTGCAGAGAGAAATACTCATGTTTTGCAGAACTGTTTCCCCTTTCCTTTTTAGTCACTCCCACACCTGAACCTAAAATGTACCCTAATTAATGATTTATCCTAAACAGATGGTACATTTCTCAAATTTAAGTAATTGCTCATTTCCTTCAATAATCAGTTTGTTTTTCAGTGATTGAATTTGGGAAATAGTTCCTTATGTCTAACAAAATCCATCATGCCATAAAATTCCTTTTCATCAAAGACAACAATATGCTGTACTCAGAACACTGAGAGAAGTTACTGTTTCATTAGCCAGAAGGTACAATTAAAAATTCCTGGAAAAAGAAAAGAAATAGCAAACATGAGGTGATGCTTAGGAGACCACACAAACTATTTAGCAAGCTAAGAGATGACCTACCTACTGATTTACCCAAGAAATCATTGTGTTCAGCCTATTATGTGCAAACACTACTAGTACTACAGTACACTGTAGCTACAGGAAATGTGGAGATTTGTAGGGTATACTCCCTTATCCTTAAGGAGTTTATAGCCTAGAAAGGGAGCTAAGACACCTATACAAATCATCACAATCCTGGGCACTGGTACTCCCACAGATACCATCTCAGTACAATCCCTCATTATCACCCACTTAGACTATTAAAATAGCATCCCAACAGATCTTCCCACTTTGCTTTCTTCCCACTCAAACCTATTTTTCATAATGCTGCCAAACTAATCTTCCTCACACAGAGATGTGGCCATATCAGACTCCTCAAAGATCTTCAGACTCCCTTCTACTCACCCACTCAAGTTCAAACCTGTTTTGCCTGACATTTAAAGCCATCTCCAATCAAATTACCTACCATAACCTTTTTTTTAGCCTTATATCATATTACTTCCTTTGATATATCATGTCTCTACTCAAAGTGGACTATTCTCTATACAGTGAGCACTCTCTGAACTCCCATTTCTTTTGCCTTCATTCAAATAGCTCCCTATTTGTGTCATACCTCCTTCTCTTCTCTATTTGTTGAATGCCTACCCATCCTTTGAAATTCTACTCCAAAGTTAACTTCTCCAAGAATCTTTCACTGATCCCTAGACAGTAACACTAACCGCTCCCTCTCTAACCTCTCACAATACTTTGTTTCATATCTCTTTAAAGCACAGACCCTTAGAGTTTGAAAGGGCCTTAGGGTACATGAAGTCCAACCCTCTATTTACAGAAGAGGTAACTGAGTTAAAGTGAATAAGTGACATGCCATGGGTCACAGAGTTGGTAAAAATATGAGAAAGAATTTGAATTTAGGCCTTTTGGACTACAAGATCAGGGTACTCTGTTCACTGCACTCCATTGTGTCTCAATGCAATATGATATTTCTTAAACACTATACTGTACCCATGGAAGATGACAAGCTTCCTTGCTCCTCTTTGCTCCAGCAGGCTGGGTCCTGAGAGACAGCAGAGATTATGACTTACCTATATGTTGTATCTCACTCAGTTCTGTACCTAATACTCTGCACATGATACACAATGGATTTTTTGTATAATGAATGAATACAAGTATCTTTTCAGTGATTGTACTTGTGTATATGCTTTAAAAGTATCCTTGGTCATTGTGAGAAGTCATCACTCCTTTCTCTAAACAGCTAAATGCATTTATTTTTACCTTTCTTTTGCATTTATCACTTTTATTTTATATTACAGACATTTGTGCATATTTCTCAGCCCTGTCCCATTCCATGAGAGTGTACTATTTCTGTAGCCCTAATTTCTAGTGGAGTGCCCCACATCATTTCAATTACCTCCTAAATACATTCCCTATTTCTACCCTCTCCTTTCTCTAGTACATCCTCCATAGAGGTGGTGAATCAATATTCCTAAAATGTTCCCACCACATCAATCCCCTTCATAAAATTCCTTGATGCCTCCCTATTGCCTCTACAATAAAATTAAAAATCCCCTGCCTGAAACATAAATCCCTTCACAATTGGGTTCCAACATCCCTTTCTTATATTTTCTTCCTATCTATCCCCTTCACACAGTCTCTGTTATGATCAAACTGGATTAGAAAATATTCTTCATATGTTACATTCTGTCACTGGCACAGCACTTCTTTCTCACCTCTACCTCTTGGAGTTAAGCATCCCTAGCTTTCTACAAGTGTTAGTTCAAGTATTACCTCATACACAAATCTCCCCTTGATCCTCCCAGTTGTCTGTTTCTCTTCCCTAAAATTACTTTGTATTTACTTATCTATGTAAAAGTTCTATCCCTTTGTAAAAAGTAAGCTTCTTGATGGCAAGGATTCATTTTTGCCTTTATATTCCACAAGGAAAATATGAACCTCACACACAGTAAGAACTTAATAAATCCTTGGTAAATTAAATTGAATTGTTGAATAAATATTTCTTCTGAATTATGTGTTTGCCAAATATCAGTGTTTTCTGATCACAAATAGAATTAAACCCATGTTGGAAAACATAGAAGTAATTTTTCGCACCTAGATAGTATTTTGGGATTTCCAAAGTAAAACAACAATCCTATGAGGTAGCAATACAAAGATTATTCCCATTCACAGATTAAGAAACTAAGGCTCATGGAGAATTACTGACTTACCCATAATCAAACAATCCACCATTATTTGTTAATAAATAATAATAGCAACTAGGTGGTACTGTGGGTAGAGTGCTCTACTTGGAGAAAGACCTGAATTGTAATCTTGCCTCAGACAATTATTAGCTGTATAATCTTGGGCAAATCTCTAAAACAGACAAACAACAACAATAAAAACCCACTCATTTGCCTCAGTATCCTAATCAGCAAAATGTAGTCACAGTGTACATTTGTTTTATCCTGACTCAACTTACTTCACTTTGAATCAGGTGATAGAAGTCTTTCCATGCTTCTCTGTTCTTTATTTTTTTGTTTTTTTGTATTATACTAATATCCATTATACTCATACACCACAATTCGTTTAGTTATTTACTAATAAATAGGCACCCAATTTTTTTCAAGTTCTTTGCTAACACAAAAAAGTACAGTTATAACATTCTGGTGTACATTTAGCCTTTCTTTTTTGTCAATATCTTCCTAAGGGGATATATCTAGCAGCCACTGAAGATTTTGAGTAACAGAATGACATGGTCAGACACCTATTAGGAACATTACTTTGGTAGCAATGTGGATGATGTATCAGAGAGAGAAGAGACTAAAGTCAAGGAGACTAATTATGAGAATATTGTAATCATTCAGGTAAGTGGTGATGAGGACCTGAAATAGGGTGATGATCATGTGAACAGAGAGAAAGGTATGGTTCTTAGAAACATTATGGGGGTTAAATTAATGAAACATATCAATTATAAATGCATATATGCATATGACTACATATATACATGTGTGTATGCATATATATGTATGTGTGTATAGGTGGGTGGGGTATATATATGTGCATATGTATATACCCATATTATTAGATGTGTTCTAAATCATAAGGCCATCGAAAGCATAAGTTGTCAACCAATATGTTCACTTTCCTTACTTTCCAATTTCTATGGCAAATTTCTATTAATGAGAATATAGTTATTAAATAGATTTTTTAATTAATCTGATACCCTATTTTCTGACTTTCACAGGTAACAGAAGTTACTATACCAATTCTTTTTTTTCTGATTTTATATTGTGAAAAATTGTTATATGCTTTTCACTGTAAACAATTAAACTCATAACATTTCCAATGCCCCAATTTCCTAGGTAATATGTTTGTATATCTAATATCAATACATATGTAACCCTTTTTTCCTTTACAGAAGCTCTTATTTTCAAAAGAGAACAGGTTAAATTTCATTTAGTAAGTTGCACAGTGCTTTCAATGTTTCCAAGCTGATCCTCTAAACAAAAACCTTCCTTTTGTACCCAATGTTCTTATGATAATAATAAATGTCTATGAAGCATGATCATGGATAACTATAGTATCTGAAAAATTCAAGTTCTTCAGATCACCCAAAGGGCAATGAGGAGATTCATGGTAGGTATAAAAAGACTGGAGTATGTGACAAACCAAAATCTGAGCAGAGAAGGCAATATAAAGGCTATCATCAAAGAGATGTGTGTTTTAAAATGTTATATATGGTGAGACCATAGATACAATCCAGTTCAATGCCTTCATTTTACAGAAGAAGAAAGAGAGGCCCAGAGAGGTAATATGGGTATGCACAATGAAGATATTTTTACTACTTTGGAATTTTAAAACTTCAAATGTCTGATTCGTGTATAGAAAATGTCAAAATTTAACAGCAATGGCACAAAGAATCTTCTTGAGAATGCAATATATTGTTTTAATCGTTAGTATCACTTCAACTTAAATTCATTTTCAGACTATTATTTTCCAAGATATTTAAGCTTGTTATTTTTTTTAACCATTAAGAATCATATGTATGGCACTTTATTTTATAGAGCATAAGAAGAACCATCTTTTCAACCCAAGAGATCTGATACAAAATCCTATAAATCTCTCTCTAGGAGGTGCTCTCATGGTGTTCATCTTTGAACTTAAAACAAAAATCAAAGCATGAAACACAAAATCTGAAATGCAGCTGAGTCATTTATGGGGCAATATATTGCTGCTGAAGATCACACATGAGAACCCTGTCCAGCTGTGTTTCCTGTCAGTACATTTTGATAAAGGCAAAATATCAGGCAGAGAACTAGCAAAAAACAACAACATTAGTCTAAAATGTCTTCTTGTAAAATAATTCAAGATTCTTTTTGGATCATTATCACTTATTCTAGCATTATATATATATATATTTGTTATTATTTTCCCTTTTTTTATTAATTTGTTTGTTTCCTTTTAGTTTACAGGATTCAATTCCACAATTCCTTGATTTTCACATTTTGTCCCCCTCCCTCCCTTCCTCCCCCCATGGCGGCTTATAGTCAAGTATAGGATCTGTAAATACTTTCACATTATACATTAGTCAGGTTATAAGGACAGATTGTACCAGCTGGAATGAAAAATGGTAAAGAGGACATAAAACCAAATAAGAGAAGGAAAAAGATCAGGTATTTTGCTTCCACCTGGATATAAACTTAGTTCTTTCTAGTTCTTTCTCTGGATGCACATGTTTCTCTCCATCATGAGTCTTTTGGGATTGACTTATATCACTGCATTGCTGAGAAGTAGCATTATATATTTTAATAGTCCATTCAACAAATAGAAATTATACATTTTAGGAGAGTTATTATTTGTGATAAAAGGTTAATAGGTAATTTAACATTTTCCTTCAATCTTTAAGCTTACTATCACATATCACTTGATTCTAAATAGAAAATGTAATTTTCTGTATTATATATATAAATGTATATATACATTTTTAATAAATAAATATATATTAATATATATATATAAATTTAAAAATTTCTGTATTACGGTTACAAAGAAAATTCAAAATCTAATAATATTGCTACTTTGAAATATTCTACAAATGATTTAATAAAATATATGGATTTATAACTGTGGTAGGTCTTTGTCCAAGATTCCCCTCACTGGTTAAATTCTGGATGAGGAATAAAACAAAACCTTGGTCCTGATTCAATAATTAGTTAAATTCCATAGAGAAATAATCATTTCTCTCAATAATTCTTCAGAAGCAGCTTAGCCTAGTGGATAGAGTTATGGCCTCAAAGCTAGGAAAACCTGGGTTCAAATTCTACTGTCTATAGGAACGCCAGGTTAGTCACAATCTCTCAGTGCTCTAGACAACTCTCTACAACTATAAAATGCAGAAAAGATGCTGACTTTCATTAACAGTGGTAGTTTACTCATCAGCAAGTTTTCTATAATGATATAATCACAGATCCAGTCCACATCCCTCAAATTCCTGTCTCAACCATTATCTCAAAAATTTATTTGTCAGGGTCTCTAGGTGGAGCAATGAGTAGAACACTGGACCTGGAGTCAGGAGGACCTGAGTTCAAATCTGACCTCAGATACTTAACACTTATTAGCCATGTGACATTGGGCAAGTCACTTAACCCCAATTGCCCTGCCTTTCTCCCTCCAAAAAGTAAAAAAATTAAAATGTCTATTATTTCAATACACTCATAATCTCCCACCCAACCCTAATTTTATGTTATTTTCATCATGAATCCCAATGTCTGTGCCTTTACCTGTGCTGTTGTGTCCTATTCACTAGTCACCCCTTTACTTGTTGAATTCCTTCCATCTTTTTTTTTTTAAAGCAATCGGGGTTAAGTAACTTGCTCAAGGTTACATGGCCAGTTATTTCTGGGTGTGGTGCTGAGTATCTGAGCCCATATTTGAACCCCAGGTCATCCCAACACTGGAGCCAGTGCTCTTACTTGCTGTGCTACCTGGCCACCCCTTCCTTCCATCTTTTAAAGCCCAACTCAAATGCCATCATCTTCTGGGACCCTTCCCTGACCACCTCAGTTATTAAAGTCCTTTCTTCCCCATAGAGCCTGAGAGATGATGGTCTTGTACCTCTCAAGCATTTACAGGCATTTTATATTTTAACTATGTGGTTTTATGTCTCAATCCCTCTATTAGATTTGAGCAGGATCATATGAATCTAAAATTAGAATTTTCCTGAATGTCTAACACAGTGCGATGCTGTAATGGGAATGGGAAATTCTAGATCTTCCCTGCCCCTTGATAGGCCTAAGGAAATTTTAAGACTTTCTCTGCCATTAATAGGCCAAATGTAATCACATGGAGCCCATGGTGAGAGGAGTTTGCTGAAATGGTGGAACAGGAAGGGTAGAGCAGGAAGGAGCAGAGCAGAGCAGGAGCAGGGCTGGGAGTTGACAGAACTGAGGCAGAGCAGCTAGCATGAGTGAGAAGGGGCATTTTTGCTTAAGGGAACCTGTTTTGTTTTGAAGGCCTGATTGAAGGAAGGGTTGGGGATATAAGTGCTCACTACATTGGTAATGTGTACCAACTTCTTGGTTGCTGTGATGGATGTAGCTTTCTGGTGTTGGGATTTGACTTTCTGTGTATTTGGATAAATGTTTTGCTTCTGTCTTCCATGTGGAGAGTATGTCACACTTTGCAATTTAGAATTACACTAGCATAATCATAGCCTCTGTTGGCACTATGTGCATACAATTTGTGCTTTAAAAATATCTATTTATTTGAACTAAATATCAATGTCATCTTTTGTAATGTTCTGTAGGTCCCTCAAAATATCACTTTTCTTCACTTCATCTAAAAGATTAAGATCACTTTCCAAAAAAACTCATGACCAGACATATATTTCTAATACCTAATAGGAAAAGTAGTAAGGGTCTCTGCTGTGAGTTCCTTTCATCTGTAAAATGGGTTCCAAGTCCTTTCATCTATAAAATGATTAAGTTGAATTGGATATACTGTTAAGGGTGTTCCAACTCTAATATTCTACATCCCTACGTATTTGACCCAGAATCCAGGAAACAAGAATGTAATAAGCAGAAAAAAATAAAAAGAAATTGATGTTGTATCAAATAGAGGATAAATTGAGTTCCAAAAATAAACTATAAACTAGAAGAGAAGTCTTCAGTATAATTGATTTTTTTAATTGACACTGTTGTTCAAACAGCAAGATAATTTTAAACATGTATATGCATTTAGGTATGTATATTTAACATGATTATGTATGTTGATGAAGTCTACTATTATTAACATTTAGTTGAATATTGATTTTAGATATAAAGAAAAGTCAAGTAGTATAAACATTAAAATTTCCATATTTTCATCTACTTAGTTTTGGCAAAACATTGTAGAAATTAAGCAATGTAGAGAATGCATGTTTTGTGTCAACTTTGGATTTACTTTTACAAATTTTCTATACTTAATTATGTAGCCGTAATTCTTTTTTTTTAAGTCCAATTATATGGTACATTCTGTGCTATATCCTAAATAGGGAATAGTTTGATAAAACATAATAATGAGTCATAAAAGTTTTTGCCTTTTTCTTATAACATTATAATTTTCATCAAAAATGGTGTTTGTCAAAGTACTTACAAATAAACAAAATAAATGTTAATCTTGTTTTAAAATGAAATGACATATGTAATAATTCAAGGATCAAATAGTTCAAGGATCTCCTAGGAATAGTTCTACTTTCCTCAGAACAAAAAGAGCAATAGTGATACTGGCAGTCAAACATGTGTTTGATGTAAGGGGTGTTCAGGGAGTGAGAGGAATCCTTATAATTATAATCATCTAAAAATATAACTAGGTGCCTTGAAAGGTTGCAGGTTCCCCTAAACTTCACTTTAGTGAAGCCTAGATGACCACCTGTTGAGATATTATAAAGGAGATACCTATATAAGGGTTGACTGGATTAGGTGGTCTCTGAAATCCTATTCAATTGAGATTCTGGGATTCTGTAATTCCATTTGCTCCACAAAGCTTTCATGTATTACCCCAACCCAATTTTTCCCTCTTCAAAATTATTATAGCATTTATTCTGTATATCACTAATATGGCAGTCATCATATGCCACTTTGTACTATCGAGCATGTATGTACATGTTTTATCACTATTACTAGATTATCAATTCCAGGTGTGACATAACTACACTCTATGTTTTAATGTATTACTCATAGCACTTAGTAAATAAACCTTCAACAAATAAGTATGAAAAGAATGAAGAAATGAAAAAAATGAATGTATAAATAAAGCAAAAGAAAATGCTTATGGGAGACTGGAAACTTTTTTCAAGAACTTTGTTTATAAAGTAACTTTACCTTTCCATTCTGTTTGAATTTGATCCTTGGGTATTCAGAAGATTAATAAATAAAATATTTATAAAGTCTTTTAGATTTGCTAATGAAAGATAAACATAAATTTCCTCTTTGCATAATAAAACAAGAGAATTCTTCAAAACCCTTAGGCAAACACACCCTAAAAGCCATTTATTTCCTTATCCTTTAAGCTTAATTCCTTTGATTAATCCATTTAGATTTAAGATTGTCAAAGTATATCCCAGAAGCCAACTCCAAAAGAGCAAGATTTGTCTGACAATCTTTATATACTTCAGACCATCAAATTACATAGTTTTAGATTAATTTCCTATCACTAAAACTAACTTTGACGACAATGTAGTAATACAAACTTTCCACTATGAGATAAATGCTGGTTTTAAAGTTCTTATCCATCTTTTCATCAAATGCCATCCCGTCCAATGAAAGCAATTGTTTAACCATTGTTTAAACAAATGATAACAGAGGAATTAAATAGTTGCATGAATGATTTAATTTTTTCATAGTCACATGTATACAAGCACAAGGTCAAGAGATTTTTTGAAATTTGTTCTGAGGTGGGTCTCAAAACCTAATCCTGAACATTATTCAACATTAAATTGCTGAAACTGATGAAATTTTATAAACAAAACAGAACCCTCTCATAGTCATAGAAAAGAAATCATTATGTGTTTGAGAGGAATAAACGTCAAATTTCATTTATTAGTCATCAACTCCTTTTTAAAAGGAATGATTTAGGGGGGTGGAATCAAGAAGGAGAAGTAGAAACAGTACTTCCACAGGGCTCTGGCTCCCACCACCTCCAATTCATGTAAAAGGTGACTCTGAACAAACTTTGGAGCTACAGAACCCACAAAATGACACAGAGAAGCTAACCTCCCACTGAGGACAGGCTGGCAGGCTGAAATGGAGCCACCAGCACAGTGCTCTGGGAGCCGAACACAGCCCCGCTCAAGCCAGAGGTTTTGGCCGCAGGGTGGGCCTGATCAGCTGCCGGCTGGAGGGACTTTAGATCACCAGCAGCTGTGGTGCTTTCCAGAATTATCAACCCATAGATGCTAAGGACAAAGTGAAAGATCAGTGAAGTGTGGACTTTCGTATCCAGTAGTATGGGAGTGTGGTTGGCATGTATCCCCTGGAGGGAGAAGATCCTGAGGTGTTTTGACCATGGAGCCACCACCACATGGCAGCTTCAGCTCCTGGCCTGCAGACTGTAGGGGGACCAAGCGACCAATCTGAGGGGTAATTGCTCTTGCTTTAACCTGCTTGGATCTGGATTGTGGTCTAGGGTTGATGTCCTGGGGTGTGTGACCAGCTTGCCAGAAAGTGTGGAGGCTTCAGGGAGGGCACCCAGATAATACTTTGGCAGCTGAGAAAAACCTCAGCATTTGGGATGAAGCTCCCCTGTCTGGCAGCAGAGTCCTACTGTGGCAAAAAGCCCAAAAGTCAAGTAATTGAGTGGCAACATGAGCAAGCAAAGGAAGCAAAGCAAATAGAGCAATCCAACTTTACACTCGATTTTGGGGACAAAAAGGCTCAAAGCATAGAACAGGAGGAAGACACTGTAAGAGAAGTAGAGGAAAAATTGGGAAGAGAAATGAGAATGATGCAAGAAAATTATGAAATGAGAGTCAACAACCTGACAGAAGAAAAAATACACCTTAAAAAATAGACTAACTCAAATGGCAAAAGAGGCTCAAAAAACCAATGAGGAGAAGAATGCCTTAAAGAGCCAATTTTACCAGATTGAAAAAGAATCTCAAAAGCTCACTGAGGAGAATCATTCCTTTAGAATTAGGCTGGAGAAAAGGAAAGCTAGTGACTTTATGAGAAATCGAGATACTATTAAACAGATCCAAACAAATGAAAAAAATAGAAGGCAATGTGAAATATCTCATTGGGAAAACCACTGACCTGGAAAATAGATCCAAGAGAGATAATTTAAAAATTATTGGACTACCTGAAAGCCATGATCAAAAAAAGAACCTAAAAATCATCCTTCAATAAAATCTCAAGGAAAATTGCCCTGATGTTTTAGAACCAGAAGGCAAAATAGAGATTGAAAGAATCCGCCGATCACCTCCTGAAAAAGATCCCGAAAAGAAAACTTCTAGGAATATTATAGCCAGGTTCTGGAATTCCCAGATGAAGGAGAAAATAATACAAGCAGCCAGGAAGAAACTATTTGAATATTGTCAAAACACAATCAGGATAACACAGGATCTGGCAGCTTCTACACTGAGGGATCAGAGGGCTTGGAATATGATATTCCAGAGGTCAAAGGAGCTGGGATTAAAACCAAGAATCGCCTACCCAGCAAAACTGAGTATCATGTTTCAGGGGAAAATATGGTCATTCAGTGGAATAGAGGATTTTCAAGCATTCTTGATGAAAAAACCAGAGTTGAATAGAAAATTTGACATTCAGATATAAGAAACAAGAGAAGCATGAGGAAGAAAACAGGGAAAAGAAATCATAAGGAAGTTATCAGAGTTGAACGATCTGCATTCCTACATGAAAAAATTATAATTGTAACTTATGAAACTTTTCTCAGTATGAAAATAATTGAAGGAAATAGAAATGTGTATGTGTGTATGTGTATATATATATGTATATACACATACACACATACATATATATGTCTATATAGGAGGGTATATGGGCATATAAATACATATGTGAATGTACGTATATATGTGTACAGGTACACACAGATAGAGGACACAGGACCAGTTTAATGGGAAGGGATGTTACTTAAAAGGTGAAATTAAGAGGTGAGAGAGAAATATAATGAGAGGAGATGGCGAGAGACAAAATGGGGTAAACTATCTCATATAGAAGAGGTAAGGGGAAATGGTTACAATGGAGGGGAAGAACAGGAAATCAAAAGGGAATGGGTCAACCTCATTCTCTTGAATTTGGCTTAGGGAGGGAAGGACATACACACTAAATACGGTAACTCACCCTACAGGAGAGGAGGGGGGAAGGTGCTGAGAGGGGGGGCTGATGGAAGAGAGGGTAGGCTGGGGGAGAGGGAAGTTGGAAATACCCAATTTTGAAAAGGGACAGGATCAAAGTAGAGAATAGAACAAGTGGGAGGTGAGATAGGAGGGAGGGAATTATAATCTGTCTTTTACAATATATCTACTATGGAAATGTTTTGCATAGCTACATATATAAAATCTATATTGAATTGCTTATCTTCCGAGTAAGGGTGGGTGACAAGGGAGGAAGGGAAAGAATCTGGAATTCAAAGTTTTAAAATCAAATGCTATATATAATTAATATAATTTTACATGTAACTGGGAAATAAGATATAAAGGCACTGGGGCATAGAGATCCACTGTAACGTAGTGGAAAGTTTGAGGGGGTTTGGGAGAAGATATGGGAGAGAGCAGATTGGAGGAGGGGATATCCAGTGGGATCACTATTTTGGGGTGGTGGGTAGGGGAAAAACAGGAAGAAAATTTGTAACTCAAAATCTTGCAGAAATGAATGATGTAACCTAGAAGTTAATAAAGCTTGTGATTTTAAAAAAAAAGTTGTGATTTAGGGGGATGGGCCAAGATGGCAGAGTAGAAGCAGGAAATTGCGTGAGCTCCCCCCACAACTACCTCAAATACCTATATTTTGGTATTTGACTCTACCCCCACAACTACCTCAAATACCTATATTTTTGTATTTGACTCTAAACAAATTGTAGAGCTATAGAACCCACAAAGTAAAAAAGAGAAACAAATCTCTCACTGAAGACAGCCTGTAAAGCTGACAGGAAGGTCTATCACAGCATGCTGGGAGTCAAACTCAGTCCCACCTGAGCAGCACGGTTCTGGCCCCAGGATGAACCTCACTAGCCACGGCCAGAGCAGACTTCAAGAGAATGAATCACCATTGTCTGTGGTGGTTTTCAGACTTCTCAACTCATAAACACCAAACAGAAATTGAAAGGTCAGTCAGGGATTCTGATGGAAAGGAAGGGCATGAAGTGGTGGAGGCATGGTGGCTGCAGCTGATACTGCATAGCTGCTTCCAGAGCTCCTGGCCTGCAGGTCATATGGGGTACCAAGCCACCATTCAGAGAGTAATCTCTCTTGCCTTAACCACTTGGATCTGGATCGCAGTCTTGGGTGGTGGTCCTGGGGTGTGTGGCCAGTGTGCCAGAGCTTGTAGAGGCTGTAGAGAGTGCACCCACCTAATAGCTCTGGCAGCTGTGGAAACCCCAGCAATTTGGGAAAAAGCTCTCCTCTCTGGAAGCAGAGTTCTACCATGGCAAAAAGCTCAAAAGTCAAGTAATTGACCAGCAACATGAGCAAGCAGAGGAAGCAAAGCAAGCAGAGAAATCAAACCACAGATTTCTTTTTTGGAGACAAAAAGGATCAAAGCATGGAATGGGAGGAAGACAGTGAGGTCAGAACTCCTACACCAAAAGCTTTTACAAAAAAAAAAAAAAAAGGAACTGGTTACAGGCCATGGAAGAGCTCAAGAAAGATTTTGAACATCAAGTAAGAGAAGTGGAGGAAAAAATGGGAAGAGAAATGAGAATGATGCAACAAAAATCATGAAAAGAGAGTCAACATCCTGACTGAAGAAAATAACACCTTAAAAAATACACTGGCAAAAGAGGCCCAAAAACCTAATGAGGAGGAGAATCCCTTAAAAAGCTGAATTTGCCAGATGGAAAAGGAATTTAAAAATTCACTGAAGAGAATAATTCCTTCAAAATTAGATTGGAGCAAATGGAAGCTAATGACTTTATGAGAAACCAAGATACTATAAAACAGATCCAAACAAATGAAAAATAGAAGGCAATGTAAAATATCTCATTGGAAAAAACACTGACCTGGAAAATAGATGCAGGAGAGAAAATTTAAAAATTATTGGACTACCTGAAAGCCATGATCAAAAAAAGAACCTAGAAATTATCCTTCAAGAAATTCTCAAGGAAAATTGTCCTGATATTCTAGAACCAGAGGGCAAAATAGAAATTGAAATAATTTACCTATCACCTCCTGAAAAATATCCCAAAAAGAAAGTTCCTATAAAAGGAATATTATAGCCAAATTCCAGAGCTCCCAGGTCAAGAGAAAATACTGCAAACAGCCAGGAAGAAACAATTTGAGTATTGTGGAAACACAATCAGTATAACACAAGACCTAGCAGCTTCCTAAGGGATCAAAGGGCTTGGAATATGATTTTCTGGAGGTCAAAGGAACTGGGATTAAAACCAAGAATCACTTACCCAGCAAAACTGAGTATCATGTTTCAGAGGAAAATATGGTCATTCAATGAAAAAAACAGAGTTTAATAGAAAATTTGACTTTCAGATACAATAAGCTAGAGAAGCATGAGCAGGTAAACAGGGGAAAAAAATCATAACAAACTTATTAAAGATGAACTATTTACATTCCTAAATGGAAAAATTATAATTATAATTATAACTCATGAGACTATTCTCAGTATAAGCATAGATGAAGGAACTATATATGTATATGTATATATACATAGTTGTTTATATAGGAGGTTATATGTGCATATAAATACATATGTGAGTGTGCGTATGTATGTGTACATGTATACATAGACAGAGGGCACAGGATCAGTTGAATAGGAAGGGATGATATCTAAAAAATAAAATTAAGAGGTGAGAGAGGAATATAACAACAGGAGATAGGGAGAGACAGAATAGAGTAAATTATCTCATATAAAAGAGATAAGAGAAAACATTACAATGGAGGGGAAGAGCAGGAAGGTGAAAGGGAATGGGTCAATGTTACTCACATTGGATTTGGCTTAAGGAGAGAATAACATACACACTCAATTGGGTATCTTACCCTACCAGAAAGTAGGGGAAAGGGGATAAGAGGAGGGATGATAGAAGGGAGGGAAAATTGGGGGGGGGGAGGGTAGTTAGAAGCACACACTTTTGAAAAGGGACAGGGTCAAAGTAGAAAACAGAATAAGTGGGGAGCAGGATAGGATGGAGGGAAATATAGTCAGTCTTTCACAATACATCTACTATGGAAATGGCTTGTATAACTACACATTTACAACCTACATTGAACTGCTTATCTTCCAAGTAGGGTTGGGTGACAAGGGAAGAAGGGAAAGAATCTGGAAATCAAAATTTTAAAATCAAATGTGAAAAACATTAATTTTTTTTTAACATGCAACTGGGAAATAAGATATACAGGCACTGGGGTATAGAAATACAGTTTGCTTTACTAGAAAGTCAGAGCAGAGATGAGGAAGGATATAAAAGAAAGCAGATTGGGGGAAGGGGTATTCAGTAGAATTGTTTTTTGGGGGTGGGGATAAGGGAAATTCAGGGAGAAAACTTATAACAAAATTTTGTGGAAATGAATGTTGAAAACTAAAAATGAACAAGTTAAACTTTTTTTTTTGCTTTTTGGAGGGCAATTGGCATTAAGTGACTTGCCCAAGGTCACATGACTAGTTTTGAGGGAGAGTGTGTGTGTGTGTATGTGTGTGTGTGTGTGTTAAGTTTCTGAGGCTGGATTTGAACTCAGATCCTCCTGACTCCAGGCCCGGTGCTCTATTCACTGTTCTACCTAGCTGCCCCCAAATGAATTAAATTTTAAAAAAGGAATGATTTAGTGTACCTCCATTTAAAGTACATTTTAAAACACCACAGTTGGAAAGATAGTAGCTTCTAAATAAAATAATGAATTCCAATTCCTAAAATATTTGATGATATATTATGTATTTTTGTCATGTCCCTCACAGTGCCTAGGACAGAGTCATACACATATTGTTATTGTTGTCATCCTACAGTTATTCAATAATGTCCAACTTTTCATGACCCCATGGACTATAGCACACTAAGCCCTCCCACCCTCCACTCTCTCCCAAAGTATAGCCAAGCTCATGTTCTTTGCTTCCATAAAATTATCTATCTAGTCTACTGCAGCCACCTTTTCCTTTTGCTTTCAATTTTCCCCAACATCAAGGTCTTTTCCGATGAGTTCTGTCCTCTTATTATGTGTCCACAGTATCAAAGGTTCAGATTCAGAATGTGACCTTCCAGTCTGAATTATTTTTTTTAAGTACTGACTGATTTGATCTCCAAGGGACTCTCAAAAGTTTTCTCCAGCACCACAATTCAAAAAATGTTATACTGCAGTGCTCAGCTTTCCTTATAGTCCAGTTCTCACAGCCATACATTGCTACTGGAAAAACCATAGCTTTGACTATACTGACCTTTGTCAACAAGCTGATAGCTCTGTTTTTTAGTATGATGTCCAGATTTGCCATAGCATTCCTTCCAAGGAGCAAGCATCTTTTAATTTCATGGCTGCAGTCACAGTGATATTTGAGTCCAAACATATAAAATCTGACACTGCTTCAATACCTTTTCCATCTCTTTGCCAGGAAATGATGGGAACACTTGCCAATATTTTATAGTAGAATTCTTGATATTAACACTTCAGGCTCCACTGGGACAGATTAAAATCCATCTCTATCTTCTAATACAGAGTAAGTATTATCCATATCCTCCCACCAAGCCCTCAAAGGAGGATGGTGTTCATCATTATCTCTATTCACTTTACTTTCCTCTCTTCTCCAAATGTATCTCTGGTGTTACTTTCCTTCCTTTACTCTCCTGTCTCTATAGTTGACTAATCTATAATTTAAGTAATCAGGTAAAGAGTAAAGAATGTGACTCTACCTTTGAATCCCTTACCCTCTTGTATTAATATCATAAACATCTTGTCAGATATAAAGCCAGGGTTATACTCAACATCTATCTTCTCCAATTTTATATATGCTTTATTGAGCATAAAGAAAATTATTCAACCATATAGTATCAGCTAGAAATTTATATTATATAATCTGAATAGGGTCTTTGCCACTACACAGCAATGATTTTATTCTTCCCTGACTCCATCAAACTCATCACAGTTGTTTCAAACCTTTTTTTTTTCAGTTCCCTATCATTGTTGTCCTAGCAAATATCCTTGCCTCCCACTTTCCTGAAAAAATAGAAGCCACCTCTAACAATTTCCCCTCTTTCCCTTCTTTACATATCAAAAGCCCCCTTTCCAAGGGTTTTGTTCTCTCTCTGGCTTCATACTGAGGAAGATGGCTAATCCCTCTACTCCTTCCCTTAATCCTATTTTTCTTTTGGTTCCTCCAGGAGCTGGTCCCTGTAGCAGCAAGCACGCCAGCGTCCCCAGGGTGGCTGCCAGCACAGGTTCTTGGATCTGCTTTGATAAAGGAAAGCAAATCAAAATGGGTTAACAAGCTTACTTTAATCAGTCAAATATGTATCGTTTCCCTAGTTCAGGGGAAAAAGGTCAGCACCCCGAACTTCAGAGTATAGAGATAGAATTATCAAGACAGACAAACAGATTAAGTAGACAGGTTTCCAAACTAACCAACCATTACATCCATACCAAATCAATATCTGGGTTTTTCAAAGCCGGGGGCTCTCAACAATGGCTTCCCAGAGTCTCATCTGGCCAAATCACAGAGCACTTCTCAAAGTGAGCCCCAAAGCAAAGCCTCCCATCAGGGATTATAGAGCCTTCTCCTGGGTCAGAGAATGTAACCACCCTCTTGACCCACTGGCCAATCACACAGCATCAAGGTGTGGGCATTCCTGAAAACCAAGCCTCCTCCCACAGGCTCCATGTGACCACATTCAGCCTATTAGGAGGCAGAGTACATTTTCAAGTCAAGGAGGGTCCTCAGAGTCCCATAAGCCTATCAAAGGGCCTGGGGCAGGAAGATCTTTCCATTTGCATTCCCACTACAGTCCTTTCCATCATTTCCTCTCTTCCTCTTGATTCTCTTTTTCTCCACTCTCTCCTTTCCTGCTGACTAAAATACGTGCAGACCTTTCCAATCCTTAAAAATAAAGAAAAACATTCACTTCAACCTAACATCCCTTAATCTATGCACTAGCCCATATTTTCCATCCATTTTAGAAGCAAACTCAGCTCCCACAAATATCAAAATCACTTGTAATTTGACTTCTGATCCTACCACTTGACAGAAACTGCTCTCCCCGATTCTCTAACTGATAAATCCAAGCCCTTCTCTTAAGGTCTATTATTCTAATTGACCTCCTGAAGCTTTTGACACTCTCTACTTTGTGCACTGTCTCTTGTTGTTGCTTGCTGGACAATTCCCTATCTTGTTTGTCCTCCAAAATGTATGACATACATCCTTCACAATCTCCTTTCCTGAATTATCACCAGTTTTCTTCCTAATAAATTCAAGTTCAGGTATTCCCCAAGGTTCTGTCAGCTGGACACCTCTGTAGACGTGTGTGTGTGTGTGTGTGTGTGTGTAATATATACACATATGTATATATTATATATATTTTATATATATATATATTCTCTCTGTCTCTCTCATGTACACACACACACACACACACACTCATTCAGTCACTCCATCTCCCATTTTTATACCATTGTACAGGCAACTGTCCTTCCATGCCTGAACTATACTCCTTTCAGTCCCACTGCAACCTCCTATCCAAAGCTTTACCTGGTCTCTTATGTGCTGTTCTCTCCTTCCCCAAATTACCTTGCATTTACTTATCTGAATAGAAGTAACATTCCACAAGCAGAATGCAAGCTCCTCGAAGACAGTTTTGCATTTGTCTAACCTAATAAAGCACATTCCGCATGTTGAATATTTAACAAATGTCTGTTAGACTAAATGGAATTGAAAAAGGGGTCTACCCATCATTATAAAAACTGTCCTCTACATGGGCATCAGGGCAAAAGAGTAAGGACTGAGTACATTTTCATGGAATGAGTGAATGAATGAGAAGCTGGATTATTCAGGTGTATCAAAATGGGAAATTTAAGATCTGAGTTTATTTTTCATTAAGTTGTATTATTTCAGTTAAATGTTTCTATTTGGAAAACATAAGGGAAAACTCAGTAATCCTACCACATTTTTACTAAGTAAAATTACTATTAAAATGAAATATCAAATGTGTCAACATTATAGCTCCTCATCCTTCCCTATTGCCTTTAGGATAAAATACAAGCTCAGAAAAGGAGCTAGAAGGGATCTTAGAAGCTACCTACTTCAACCTGTACCTGAATAATCTTAAATACGTGATCACATAGTTAAATGATCACCTAGCCTTTGCCTAAAGAACTCTGATGAACTCACTATCTCCCAGAGCAGTCTACTTCTGGACAATTCTAATAGTTATAATTTTTTTTCCTTTTTATCAAAATTCAGTCTGCCTCTTAGCAACATATAATCATTCCAGGACAAGCAGAATGAATGAATGACTATCTTTAAGATACTTGATGACAGGTACCATTCCTTTTTCTAAATCTTCTCTGATAAAGGCTTAAAATCCCAACCTTCAACCAGTCCTCACATGGCATTATCTTCAGGGCCTTGACCCTCCTAATCAACCTCTGTATATTTTTGGGGTTATCAATGTCTCATTTGAAATGTGTCATTTTTCAAATATGAATACTCCAGATGTATTTTGGTAAGGTTGAAATGTAGCAGAACCATCACTTCTTAAGCTCCAGGAATTATGTCTCCATGAAGCCTAGGCTACATTAGTCCTTTTGGCTACTGATCCATGTAAAACTCTGAAGTAAACAAGCAATTATTAAGAACTTATTATATGCTTTTATGTGCAGGGAAGATGAAGAAAGGTCAATACAAATCCTATTCTTAATGAGTTGACATTTTAAAGGGGGAGACAACATATAACAACTATGTGCAAACAAGATATAAACAGGGCAAATTGGAAGCAATCTCAGAGGTAAGACACTGGATTTAAGGGGAACTGGAAGAGGCTTCTTGCAGTCCAATAAAAGACCCAAATCTCTTTTATATGAACTACTGCCTAACCATATTGACCTATCTCATATGCTATGAAGGGGTTTGTTTTTAATCCCGTATAAGTTTTTTATTTGTCTTTATTAATTTTATTTTATTAAATGTGCACAACATTCTAACCTGTCAAGATTTTTTTTCATTCTGATTGTATCATCAAACATATTACCTATCCGTACTAACTTTGTATAGATTAAATATTTCATTAGTTTGCCATCAAGGCCTTTACCCAAGTCATTGATAAAAATTTGGAGCGGCACAGGGAAAAACAGATCCCTGGGCACTCAATGAGAGACCTCCTTTCTAAATGACTTTGGTATTCTTTGGCTTTAGCATTTCAACCAGTCCTGATTCTACCCACCTATTGTGTAGTTTAAATTTCTCCATTCTTTTCCCACGAGAATAACTTGAATAGCTATGCAATGTTATCTTAAAATCTAAATAATTTTCTCTCATTCACCAGTCTTATAACTATTTAAAAAATTAAATTAGGTTATTTTGGCATGACATATTCTTGATGAAGTTATACTGGTTTTTGTAATCACTACTTTGCTTTCTTTACCTTCCCTTTAATAAAATGTTGTGAAATATTGCTCAAAATCAAAGTTCTTTGACCAATCTGCAGATTCAATTCATTTTCTTTAGCCTAAAACAAAGGCCCTCCAAAATCTCTAGGCTCTATCTACCTTTTTATCTTTATTTAATATCATTTCCCTTCATACTTTGAATATTCCAACTGAACTAGAATTATCTTTTGTTCTCAAGCTGAAATCCCTCCTTCCTTTTCCGTACATTAATTAGTACAGACTACATCTCCTTGGAAAGTATTCTCACCTCATCTCTGCCTGTTGAAATTCTTCACCAAGTCTAACAAAAAGGCCCAGATCTGTGCTATCTTCTCTATGAAACCAATTCTTATATTTCAGTTGAAAGTGATTTCTCAATTCCTTAGAATACTAGATGGATCTCAGCATGATCCCTATCTCGTTCTATTGTATATCATACTTGAGTAAATGTCATAGCATCCACATTAGCATGTGATCTTCTTGAGGGCCGGGTCTGTGCCATCTTCCATAATAATATCTGCAGTGCTTATAGAGAAAGCATCATGTCCTAAACTGAGTACTAAGCCTGAGTCAAAAAGACATGAGATCTAATCCTGTCTCTGTCACTTACTAGCGGTGTGATCCTGTACAGGCTTCTTAACCTCCATGTTTCAGATAGTTCACTGTTAAACTCTGCACTACTGGGGAGACTCCAATCAGTCCAATGCCATAGACATTTATTAAGCACCTACTATGAACCAGGCACTACGCCAAACATTAGGAATACAATTAATAAAAAGATAGTCTCTGCCTTCCACAAGTTTACAATATAAAGAATGAAACAGCACACAAGGCAGAAGGTGGTGGGGGATGTAAGGGGTACCTAGTTAGGGAGGAGGAATTTTGTTCTATGGATTTGAAACCAGATAGACCAGTAGAAGAAAAGTGGCCTGAGATGAGAGTCCAGTTTCTGCTTTCTATAAAGGAAGACATTTGGAGGAGTTTGGTACTCCACTCTCTAGCCTTCTAATCAAAGGGGAAAGGAGGTTGAGGGAGGTGGTGTCAATCAAGGCTTAAATTAGCAACATGATGGCAAGATTAGAGTTTATCCTGAGAGGGGCACCTTGTTCCTTGGAGTTGAAACCAGGCCAAGCAGCACAGGCAAAACTCCCTCTAAGAGTTACCCACACTAATGAGATCATAGCTCCTTCCAGTATTCTCATACCCCAGTGCTCTGAACACTACTTTTCCCATAGTAGGGGCTTAATAAATATTGGAGGAATTGAATTTCACTTTAACATCAGTACTGCTGGCATGCAATTTTATGAGAATAGGTGGCTGAGGAATAGTCTCTGAATAAGGACACAATTGCACACTATCCTTGGCTAGAGAAAATGCTTTCTTCATCCACCATGTTCAACCTCTTCATTTGATAGATGAGGAAACTGAGAGACAAAAAGATTTTGCAACTTTCCTAAAGTCACACAAATAGATATCTAAGACTTGAACTTAGGTTCTTCAACTCCAAATCTCTATTCCTTTTATTAAAACAGATGGGGCCTCCCTCATACATAAATGTCAAGCTGAATAAAGGGGAAGGAAGGGGCTTTGCTCAAGATTGGGAGAGCCAGATCATTCCCTTTGTTGTTCCACTTCCTGGAGGTCTTTACCTACAAACACTTTAAGTGTATATAGATATGTTTACCAATATTATCCAGCAACAGTGGTGTGGTTGGGTGATTTTCCAGTGCACCCAAGCATGAATATAGTTGTCTAGAAATGAGGGGACCTGAGAATGGCATTTTTACTTCTTCGTACCCAGGAGGCATGAATTTTTCTTCCTGAATTGGAAGGGGAGAGGGAAAAATTAAAGTGCTATAAATCGAAATTCATGAAATCTCAAGTATGAATGATGCATTCCACTCAAATTCCATTTTATGTCATGTTCTCAATCCTTTACAATATATAGTTGTCTGTGAATTTCTTTAAGTACAATTGTTCTAAAACTTAGCATGAGACAGTCTATAATAAATTTTGTTACACAACTATAATAAGAATATTTTAAAATAGCTAATGTTTTGTGAAATAATATTCCCAAACAATGCATATTACATCCTGAGTTCATACAATGATCCTAATTAATGCCCTTAAATATAGCAGTAAACAACATACATATCCCCTAAAACAAAATAAGGAGTGACACTTGATTTAGTATTTACAGTGACATTTCAATGAAATATAAGACAAATTTCAAATTAAAGAAAAGCCAAGTAAAAGAATTTCCTACACAGCTCTCCTATATAGTGGGGGCAGGAGAAAGAGGCTAAAATATCTTCCTAAATATAGGATGAAAATGAAGCTAACATGGGGAAAGAGCTGATTTCTAAGATAATTGCCACCCACTCCTTCAGTCCATCCTCCCCCTAAAATAGAGTAGCTAGCTTAATTATTCAGCATGCCTTACTTCAAACTCAAAATAAACACCCAAACAATGCATCCAAGCAAATGCAAATTCCTTTAAAATGGAATTAATTAGTAACCCCAGACTTGAAAAGACCCCTAATTTCATATAAGCTCTATATATTGATATGTACTACCTGTGACTGGGTGAATGTCATTTAAACTCACTAAACTTCAATTGCTTCAACTGTAATATAAATAAAATGGGCATAACAATACCCCATAGTAATTAATTTGATTTCTTGTAGGTATAACACTTAAAGCATTCTATGAGTGCTTTTCATTATTATTAATTTTCATTATTATTAGCAAAAGTATCTTCTCAAGTAATGAGGAACTCAGTACTTCCAGACATTTAATTTCATCATCAGATGTCTTTAACAGAAAGTTCTCCCTTAAATTGAGCCCTAACTACCCCCTAGTTCCTCCACCTCCATTTTCTACTTGTGGGAGATGGGTCTGGCTTTGGGCCATAGAAAACTCTCATCCCTATCTCACATAACAGAACTTAAAACATTTCAGGACTGCTCTCATTCTCCCCTTTACTGTCTTGACTTTTTTAATTCAACAGCCCCCATTCTGCTCTTGTACCTGATCCTCAAATAACACGCTCTTGAGTGCCACCATCACTCCAACCTGGTTGACCCACGATGTAAACACTCCAGCTTTTAAAATGTAGCACAGAGAAACTGAAAGTAATTCTGGACACCACATTTTACAGATTCAATTAGAATCAAGCAGGTGTGTGGGGCAGCCAGGTAGCACAGTGAGTAAGAGCACCGGCTCTAGTGTTGGGATGACCTGGGGATCGAATCTGGGCTCCAACACTTAGCACCCACCCGGAAACACCTGGCCGTGTAACCTTGAGCAAGTTACTTAACCCCTACTGCTTAAAAAAAAATTAAGCAGGTGCTACAATAGGAACCACATAAAGCCATTTAGTGAGACTTTTCTACAATGTTGAAATTATTATCTTTGATATCATTTCTCATATTCATAATAACTCAATCTACCTCTTGTCATTTTTCTTTATAATTCCATGGGTCTGGTATTTTTATTGATAAAATGTAGTGGTATAAATGTATTTTAAAGATGGCTATATTATAGAACACAGTAAATATCCTTTCAATGACTGACAAGTGAAATTTTATTCCACAATCTTTAGAAATGTTATCTTTATCTTATATCCATCAATGTACCTAGAACAAGAAAGAAAAATATCTAAGCCTGAGATATGGCAATGAATTGTCAAATTATGAATGTAAAGAATTTGTAAACAGGACTCACATGCTCTGGCTTTTTATTAAACACAAAATTCAATTCAACCATTATCATTCTTCCTAGATTTCTGGGAATCAGGAGATCTAGGTGTGAATCCTACTTTCATTGTTCACTATCTTTGAGACCACAGACAAGTTACTTAGTCAGAAAATCAATTTCCTTATTTATAAAATGGAGATGATTACACTTGCACTATTAACCTCATAAGACTGTTGTGTGGAAAACTTGATCTAAAAGTGTTATCCATGTATGAATCAGAGGTAGCTACTAGGCACAACAGATAGAGTAGCAGGCCTAGAGTTAGGAAGACTCATCTTCCTGACTTCAAATCTGACCTCAGACCCTTATTATCTGTGTGATAAGTCACTTATCCCTGTTTGATTCAGTTCGTTATCAGTAAAATGAGCTGGAGAAGGAAATAGCAAACCATTCTAGTATCTTGGCCCAAAAAACCCCAAATAGGCTCAAGAATTGGACAATACTGAAATGACCGAACAACAACAAAAATAAATGAATTGATATAATTATTTCTGAGTGAATCTACGTAGAATGCAAACCCAGAGAATGTGGGGGATGGGGAACTCAGGCATTAATTGGCTATTTAAAAGTACTAGTTTGCACCTGGCAAGTTAGGTGTTGGTCCTTCTTGGAAACCTAGGAATAAAATAAAGTTAAATTTGATTGGTAAATTATATTTCATCAAACTTCCATATAAGACAGCAATCTGAAATTATTCTAACAGCTCAGTCTCAACCCAACTGATCATTTCATGATTTTAATATGTGTCAAGTTCTGCTTGTGCTTGGACTATATATTCCAATACAGCCAATTATCAAACATTTGGTCTCAGAAGCCCTTTACACTCTAAAAAATTATTGAGCACACCAAAGAATTTTTGTTTATGTGGATTATTATCTATCAATATTTATTCTATTAGGAATTAAAAAATAAGATTTTTAAATATTTATTAATTCTTTAAAATAATAATAAACCCAGTACATCTTAACATAGCTTTGTGAAAAATAATTATTTTTCCAAAAGAAAAAATTAGTGAGAAGACTAATATTGTTTCACATATTTTTGCAAATCTCTTTATTGTTTGGTTTAATAGAAAACATCTGGATGCTCAAAGCATCTCTGCATTCAATCTATTGTTATATATAGTTTTGGTTGAAGTATTCAAAGAAAATCTATCGTCACATACATATGTAGCTAGAAAATGAAGGAACATTTTAATAGACAAACAAAATATTAGTATTTTTATGAAAATAGTTCTGACCTTGTAGATCCACCCTCTGATAGGGTCTTAAGAATTTCCAGGGATCCACAGTCCCCATTTTAGGAACCACTATTCTAGTATATCTGTGAATGTAGTTTGAGTGTACCCAAACAACAACTATAAATGGTACAGGATAAACTAAGACCTACAGTCAGAACAAACATTCATCAAATCCCCAAGGTGATAATATAAAGGAAAATAGACAAATTAATAAGATTCCATAGTCAATCTCACAGAAATAAATTTAATGAAAATTTCATTACCACTTCAACAATGAGAAAATTAGAATTTTCTTATTATTTTTGTCTTTAAGATTTCAAAAGCTTTGTGATCTAATTGATATGATAAAGTACCTGTTCTGACAAGGACAACTGCTATCCTTCCATCCTTTCTCACTTAGATTGATTCTTTTCCAAAGTCTTTCATAGATCTTCTACACTGATCCTTTCTAGAACCTTTCAATGTGCTGAAGGTCTGCCCCTAGGGATTTTTACATTTTTTGGTATCAGTGAAGGATGGAGGTTAATATTTTTTCCCCTTTCTACATCACCAACCCAACTGCCTTTCCAATTCTATACATGCTTGATGTTATTCCTTATGGTATGTTCTGAAAGTTTGCTACTCTTTTTGGACCCTACATGTGTCTCTCCATTCCTCTTTATAATCCATATCCCTTTCCTGCCTTAATCCAACATTTAAAATTATTCAACCTTAACACTGTTAACAGTCAATAAAAATAGGACAAGAATAATGTAATCTAGGAAAGGAAAACATGAAAAATACTCTATAAAAGGCTTTACATGGAAGTTTAAATTCATAATTAACTGTGGTCCTATGTCATTCCTTAGCAAACTGATTTGATTTGGCAAATGGAGCAATGTACATTAAAACATACTAAAAGGCACCAAAAGACTAAAAAGTATATTTATCCCTCTTATATTTGCCTTTTAGGATCTCATTCCAAAAACCTGGAAAGCGATTTTGCTGATGTGAAGTGGTGAAAAATTGAATTTTCCAATTTTCTGTGAAAACATTTTAATATTGACCTGAAATAGTTAGTGTTATCTATTAAGACAATCTGTCATTGTACCTATCATAGCTTCTACTATATATCATATCTTCTTCTATATAGAAGAAATGACTTCTTAAATAAGAAAAGGTAGCTAAAAGCAGACAAAAAAGTGTACTAAGTGAAGGGAATTTTAACAAGAAAAACTTTATATTAATGAAGCAATGAAGCCTGTTTAGGTTATCTTTGTTTCTTCTAAGCTTTATTGTAATACAGTACATACAGTATACCACAGAAAATTAATAGGAACAATAATAATATAAATAACAATACTAAAACATTAGAATTCATATTAGACACAGTAATAATTCTTTATTCCTGAGAACCATTTACCTCATCAGTAGAGCAGTGGGAGACTACATATGTGGAATGTTGCATATAAACACATCAAACCATCAATCAAGAGGAATTTATTAAGCAATTACTAGTGCCCAGCACTGTGATAGTTTCTGGAGATACCAAGACAAAGCTAAATTGTCACTGAGGTAAAAGGGTATACATTCTAATGAGGAAGATACCACATGTAGGTATGTACAAAAATGCATAGTAGTTACATAGTAACCTCTAAGGGGAAGGCTGGAAGGAGAAAGGACTCCTACAGAAGATAACAGGAGCTGGGTTTTAAAAAGAAACAAGGAATTCCAAGTTAAAAAAAAGAAGGAAAAGTGTCCAAGTATTTGGGAATAGTATGGAGACAGGAGATGGAGAACTGTGTATAAGAATCAGCAAGAAGGCTTATATGGTAGAACAGTATATGGAGGGGAATAATGTGTAAGACAGCTAGAGAGGTAGGAAAGGCACAGGGAGTAAAATGCTTTAGATAAAAAAAAAGTTTATATTTCATCATAGAAACAATAGGAAGCTGCTTAAGTTTATTGAGTTAGGGGAGAGGGATTGTGTGGTCAGAGCTGTGCTTCGGGGGAATCTTTGTCAGTTATGTGGATGATGGATTGGAGTGGGAGAGACATAAAACAGGCTACATAGATCTAGACAAATTCAATGATGACTAATTTTGAGAGCTATTATGTGAGTGGAAAGTAGACATATATTAAAGATGTGGAAATATAAAGTGTAGATCATTGAACAGGAAAGATGAGTTGAGAAAATTGTGAGACTTGAGTGAACCACACTGACTTCATTTCATGATTCAATTCTGGATATAGCTCAGTTCCCTTTCTGTTCAGTTATGGGTATGTCTTGTGAGAAAGCTTTATTCAATTATAGGAATTGTGAGAAAATTGTATTGCATTGTTTGAACCTAGTCCTGAGTGGCTGGGAAGCTGGATCACCCTGTTGCTTAGAGACCCTTAACTAAGGACCTAGATTATACTTAACAGAAACCCAGTCGGATACAAAGTTTGATACAAGGAACTTTCTTAGAATAATACATCTCAAGCAACTCATTTGTCTTATCTGAAAACTGGACCCACAGTGGTCAGTTACTGTTTCCTTGTTCCTTTGACCAAATATAGACACTTGGGGAAGGAAGTGGAGGGCTGGGGGGATTGGAGTGGGATATCTTTTTTCTTATTTCAAGGAATTGCACCTATTCATTCTCCCCCTTCCGACTTGGAAAACCCCTAATCTTTCTTCCAATTAGAAATCAATCAGATTACCTAACTTTGTATCCTGCTTTATATCTTGTTGATTGTTTTCTTTTAACACATAAAAATCTTTCTCCCCTTGTATTCAGGGTCCAGTGCCAAGTTGAGGAGACCTGGTCCCAATTTGTTATAAGACTGGCATGTAATAATCAATAAATTCATATGCTCAGAAGAGCAATCCTTTGTTTCTTCAGTCATTTCAGATTCCACCAATCACAAAGTAAGCTTAAGTAATTGAGGATGAATTCAAGATTGTGAGCTTAGGTGAACATGAAAGGATAGAGATGTCTTCAACCATAATGAAGAAGTTCAGGAAACCAGTGAGTTTAAGGAAATAACTAATGAGTCCTATTTAGGGCATGTGGTAAGTTTGAGATTCCTTAAAAACACCCAGTTCAAAATGTCCAATATATAGTTCACGATGTGGGACTGGTACTCAGAGGGAAACTAGAACTGGTTATATAGAACTGGTAGTCATTTGTATAGAAATAATAATTGCATCCTGGAATCTAATGAGATCATCAGGAGAATATAGAGAGAAAGGAGGGGAGAGAGAAGCCTCCAGACAGAGCTTTGATGTACACCCATGGATAATAGCTGTGACCTAGATGAAGATCCAGCAAAGAAGTTGAGAAGGGGGGGACCAATAGATAGAAAACCAAGAAAGAACAGTTTCAAGAAAACCCAGAGAGGCAAATGTATTCAGGAAGACAGGATAATAAATAGTGCCAAATGCTACAAAAGTAAAGAATGGTAAAGATTGAGAAAAGGTCATTAGATTCAGCCATTAAAAGACACTTGGTAACTGACAAGAGTTGTTTCGGTTGAATAATTAGGCCAGAAGCCAAACTGTAGGTGGTTATGAGGAGAAGTCAGCGGAGAGATGCTAAGGGTAGACATTTTCAAGGCATTTAGTTGAGAAAGGGAGACTATTAAGACAATTGCTAGAGGGGATAGTATGATCTAGTAAAGTTTTGTGTTTTGGTTTTTTTTCAAGTATGGAGGAGAATTGGGTGTGTTTCATCAGGGAAAGATCCAGAATTGATGGAAATATGGAAGATTTGGGAAGATTTGAGGGAAAGAATCATAGACCAAAAGTTGGAGCAGGCTTCAGACTACAGCCCATTCATTTTACAAATGAGAAAATGAAGCATAGGATGGCTAAATGACTTCACCAAAGCCACACAGTGTTGGAGAAGAATGTGAATGCTGATCCTCTCACTTCAGAGTAAATGCTTTTTCCATTGTACTATGCTAGTTCCTAGATGTAAAGGCAAACTATTAGAGAAGACAGGAGGGAATTAGATTAAGTGTATGTGTACAGGGGCTGACAATGGTGAAAAGAAGAGACACTTTTTACTCAAAGTCTGGAGTAAAGAGGTAGTGTGGAATAAAGGTAGGAGGAAGCGAGATAAAGAAATGAAGAATGAGAGTACTTGGTGAATGGCCCCAGTTTCCTCAAGACAGCCAATATTCTCAGCTCAGAGTTTGGAAAAAGTGCTATGGGAGGCTTGAGGAGAGAAAGTAATGTATGAAACAACTGATTTCATGAATGAGATGGAGAATCAATTAGGAAAAAAGTAGAAGGCTTGCTTGTGACAGCAAGGGCTCAGTTAAAATTAGATAATAATGATAATAATACTACATACACACACACACACACACACACAGAGCAGAGGTGATGGCCTGGGAAAGTATTGAGAAGTGGAGGGAATGGAGTTCATAGGGATTACAAATAATAGTTCTACATATAGTAAGAGAGAAAGATGTAATAACAGATTATGATCAGATAAAGCATTTGTAGCACATAGAAGTGAAGCATGTGGGATGGCAATATCAAAAGCAGGTATGACCTTCCTTTTGTGTAGTGCTTTGTGGAGTAAAGGTATAAACATGAAAGCTGAACAGATTTGGGGAAAAGAATTACATATGTTAAAAGTACTAAATTAGAGGCCAGAATGGAGTTGGAGGAGAGACTAAAACCCAGGACTAAAGTCACTGAGAAAGGAGGAAAAACGTCCTTGGGATTGGTAAATGATAGCCAAGATCTGGGTATGGTGATAAATTTGGATAGCATCAACCTCAGAAGGAAAAGTTGCTGGGTGATGGAATAAGGGGAAGGATCTTGAAGTAGCAAGGTATTTGCACTCCTCCCATGAGTTAAAGGGTACAGGTGGGAAGAAGACAAAGTCCACCAATACTTATGAGGGTGATCAGTGATTCAATGTCATCTAGAGGTGACCAAGTCCCAGAAAATGCCAAAATATGAAAGGAGTACAAGAGGAAAATCTCTAAGATGAAAGAAAGTTTCTTCATTATAGAGCAAAAGTTTCAGAGGCATAGGAGAAGAGGTGAGCATGTACAGAGTGGGACATTGGTAGATTGAGACCTGAGATGGATAGGAAGGAGAACAGACATTGGAGAATGGGGATAGGGATTTGTTCTTCAGGTTTTAGGAATTCAATATCACAGAAGTGGAGAGAATTTGAGGAAACAGAGGTATGCTAACTAGTCTAAGTAGAATATCAGTGTATGGGAAGAGGTCTCTATAACAGCAGCAGCAGCAACAACAACAACAACAATAACAAAAGCAGCAGCACTTACATAACACTTTAAGGTTTGCAAAGTGCTTTACAAATATTAAATCATTTTGTCCTCACCACAACCCTGGAAAGCAGGTGCTATTATTATCACCATTTTAGAGCTAGAGAAACTAAAGTAACAACACACACACACACACACACACACACACACACACACACACACGCAAAAAAAAAAAAAAAAACTAGCCACATAACTTTGGGCAAGTTACTTAACCCCAACTGCCCTCCAAAAAGGCCAAAAAGAAAGAAAGAAAGAAAGAAACTAGAGTAGACCAAGGTTAAGTGATTTGTTCAGGTGCACTTAACTAGTAAATATTTAAGACTGGATTTGAATTCAGGTTTTCCTGATTCCCCTTCCAGCATTCTAGTCACTAAAAATAGGTGATAGATGTAGCTTTTCTGACTGTTTTGCTTGTTTTCCTTTGTTTTAAGGGAGGGTTGCTGAAGGTAAGGACTAGGAGTAAGAAAAGTAGTTCTGGAAGTGACAGCAGTATAAGATACAAAAGACAAAAATGAAATAGTTTTTAAAATAAAAAAAATGCACAGAACCATCATGTACTACACACTCATCACTTGAGACTATTCATTTAATCAAATAAACAGGAGTGTGAGTGTGATGGATTTTGGTTTTCTGAGGCTTCATTTTACCCAGTGAGATTTCTTTTGTGCATTTTCTGTCATATTTACTTATACTATAAGCCTGCAAACTATGTCTCCCATAAGAAAAAGGGAACACTGGACAGTGTTGTGTTTTGTAAAATGTTTAAAGTCCACAACTTCACTATAAAGAGTTTTTAAGCTTTAAATCTCTCATCCCCAGTGATTCAAGTTGAAGAAAAGAGTATAGGGTGGGGAAGCTAGGTGGCGCAGTGAATAGAGCACTGGCCCTAGAGTCAGGAGGACCTGAGTTCAAATTCAGCCTCAGACACTTAACACAAAAAAAGCTAGCCATGTGACCTTGGGCAAGTCACAACCCCAATTGCCCTTCAAAAGGCAAAAAAATAAATTTAAAAAGAGCTGCTATAAATATTTTAGGGGCAGCCAGGTGGCGCAGTGAGTAAGAGAGGCCGGCCCGGGAATCGGGAGACCCAGGATCAGTTCCAGCCTCAGATACTTAACACCCACACAAAATAACTGGCCTTTTAACCTTGAGCAAGTTACTTAACCCCAATTGCTTAAAAGAAAAGAAAAGAGTATAGTGGGATTGAAGTGAGATGCTATGGGGAAAAATAAAGATGACTGGAATTTGAGGGGATACTTCTGAAACATGGAATCAAATGAAGGCACCCCAATAAGGACACTGATTAACAACCTAAGATGAACCTGTATTTGTTGGTATTGAACCAAGGTGAGATCAGGCTTTGGAATAGATAGATTCAATCTAGATTCACTTATTTCTGATCTCAATCAATTCAGTTTTATTTGTTTAACTTTCACATGATATTTTTGAAGTTAAAATCATATTTCTCTTCAATTGCCTTTTTTATTTTTTTTAATTGTTTACTTTGGTTCCATTTATGTTGACTCCTTTTTCAGCTGATTCAATTCATCCATACCCAAGGAATACAGGTAAATCCAATTAAGACAAATTAAAGTTAACAAAAAACTAAACTTCTGCAGTCTCAGCAGCAAACAACACTGGTAGTCACAGTCTGCACTTGGTTTAATGTTCCATTTTCAATTAATTTTCTGAGGATAAGGTTTTTTTATTAGTGACATGTGATCATTAATGGACCCTTTCTACCTTAATTAACTCCCCTGCTATGATAAAGCATGGAACAATGGATCTTTTAACTTTAAGAATTAACAAAGAATGAAGGAAATTATGTAATGTTTTGGCAGAATTCTATTGTAATATAAAAAGAATTGTTGTCAGAAAGGCAGGATCATTTAAACAGTTAAAAACTCACCTCTAAAGAAAAAATTTACCCATCTTAGTAAAGGTAGCTAAGAAATTTACATTCTCTTTTTAATGCCCTAACTTTTTATCATTTGACTCTACATAAAAACAAACAAGAAAAAATCGTGTGGCACTTTCTACTGGGATTACTACATCCTTTCTGCCTTCCTCCTCCATCCTTCCCCTTCCTTCCTTACCCTCATTAGGGTTGGATAGTTTAGACTAGCACACATAACTACCACCACCCCAAAGGAAAGGAAGCTGAATCCAGAATCAGATTGGCTCAGGGGGGTTAATGTTTTAGCTCTTCCCTTTGAAGCAATTAGCTGGTCACTTATAGGCTTATTGTCTTGACTTCCTGGTCACCTCAGGGCATAAAAATGCCTCTTAGGTAAGTACGGGGCCTTTTAGATTTAGAAGAAGTCTCCAGACCAGCAGAGTCTCTTTCACCCACAGCTGCTAAACAGATAAGTTCCCATATGGAAATAAGGGGGTCACTACCCAAGCAAAGTACCTACCCAGAAAATCCTTTTTATACCAGGATTAATCTACTTTTGTTAACTGCTGGATTACACAGAAGTGACACATTCCCATCCACCTAACAGTCAAGCCAGACAATTTAGAGGCAAAGTCTTTTTTCTTCCTTTTTAACATAGAAAATAGATAATTCCAATTAGAAATTCTATGTGGTCAGGTCCAAAGACAAGCAGATAAACAGGAAGGCTCATCCACCGGAACTCTGACTATGCATAAGTGTCTAAATACTTGAATACTTCAAGGAGTGATTTCACTGCTGGGGTAGTCCTTATTACAACTGCTCTCCTACTTAATAGATCTTTCAGAGATACTATGACAAAAGCTCATCAGATGACCATGTGGAAATGTCCCCAAACTTAGACTGAGATTCACAAAACATAATTACAGTTTGTCACCAGGTTCATTCTCAAAGCTTTTCCAGTTTGGTAGGGGTTGCTAGAGCCTTAGTCCCCTGGCATAACCTTCAAAACCCCAGCATGACTTCCATACCATGATGAGATATCAAATGAGGGCTTTAATGGTAGTATATGATAGAACACCAATTCAATATTTAATGATACCATCTTTTACAAGATTTTATATACAGTGCACTTGTTTCAGTCACTTATATATGACTTTTTTCTCCTGCTTAATAAAATTAAAGTTTATTTTTAAATGGGTTACAAATTTACATTCCAAGAGATCATTGAACAAAGAATGGATGTTGGATGATGAACTATTTTGTAGTATTCTTTTTCTCCATAAGAAAGTTGATTTTTAGATAATTAACCTTGAAGTCAATTAAAGAATTAATCAGCAGCAAGTAAGAGCACCGGCTCCAGTGTTGAGAAGACCTGGAGATCGAATCCTGGGCTCAGACACTTAGCATCCACCCAGAAACACCTGGCCATGTAACCTTGAGCAAGTTACTTAACCCCAATTGCTTAAAAAAAAAAAAATCTAAAAAAAAAAATTAATCAGCAATTCTCAAATGAATCAATTTCTTGCCCTATATAATGGGTAATTGTTATTCAATATGTTTGCACTGTGTATACATATCAAGAAATAGGATTCATTTAACAATTCTTCATTAATTCTTTAATTTATCTATCAGATATATATATGTGTATATATATATATATATATCTGAGATATAAGTAAGGATGCAAATGTAAATGAACTGTGACCTCACATAGTGACAAATGAGTATGTTACTGATAGTAATAGGTCTTAGTCTCAGACACTAAGAGCTTTGCTGAGAATCCTATTTCTTTGTAACACTGAAAAAAGAAAGTAATACCACCATTGAAGGTCTTAGGTGTTGAAAGATAGGAATTTCGTCATTTTATTATGATTCTTTGTCACAGGAGCTAATAGACTATCAGTCCTTTGATCTCTCATACTGAAAATATAGTACTATTCAGAGAAAGTGGGAATCTTTTCCCAATAAGCATCCCTAAAAGAGAAAGTGTGAAATATAGGCAAGAATATTTCCATTTATCCAGACAGGTACCTCTCATATCTTCATTACCAGCCTGGTGTCTACTTCCATGTGTCTATTCCCATGTTCTGCTAAGAAGATATATTGAAGCAATACAGCACAATTGAAAGAACAATGGATTTGGATTCAGTCGGCCTAGACTTAATTCCCACTACTGGTGTTACTACCTTTGTGACACTGGACAAGTTATTTAACCTCCTTAGGTCTCTGTTTCCTCATTTACCAGAAAAGGGGGCAAGACTAGATAGCATCTGTCCCTTCCTGCTCTAGATCTATGATTTTATGATTCTATGACTAAGCTTCCCAAGGTTTCAGAACATAGAATAGACTTTATTTTTTATTTAAACAATAAGAGACTCACATTTGAGCCTATGCCCAGACATCTCCGATGGTCAGCCTCTCTTTCTGCTCTACGTCTGATTCACTACAAGGCACCAATACAGCATAGTACAGGGTAGTAGTGAAGGTAAGGACCTTGAGGATTCACTGGAAGGTCAAGACCCCTTCTCCCCTTTCCATTGGTCTCTGCATCACCTCATCCTACCTCCATGGAATCCATACTTGTCCTTTCAATGTACATAGCCTTTGGCAGGTCCATAAAGAGCAAAAAATAAGGGTTTATCTTTGTGCATTTTGAATTTCTTCTTGAAACAGTCTTTCCTTCATGACTTTCTCCAAGTCAGTGGCCCAGTGCTTTACTATCACTGAATATGCCTTTCTTGTCAAAATTTAGCTGTCTTTCCAATGATGCTATATTATTGTACTATAACATGTATCTATCTGAATACAGTCACCATCTACTGCTCCTGGACAGTCCCTTTTTTTTTGCCACTATCCCTGTCCTCAAGCTTAGTTTTGCTGTCCTCCTGTGGATAGTGTCAACTTTTAAGCAACTGGATTATGAAGGGATTATGCTAAGACAGTATTACATCTCTTTCATGATGCCAGTGTTAGCATGCTTCTAGTCATTTACAACTTTTCATCTCTTTCATGCTCAAGGTCTGAATACTTCAGGCCTCTTTAAAATCTACTTTTTACACACAGGTCCCACAGCCCTTCCTTAGACAAGAAATATCTCCTCTGGTTAAGAAAAGAAAAGTTTCCTATTCAATAGTATCTATTTTTCTGCTTTGGAATGGCTCAGAGTGAGTCCATATCCATTTACCTCCTCCTTCCCCCAGGGGCTAGGCAGTGTGCCTCCTACCCACATTAGATTCTCCCACTGAGTTTTGGGCAGTTTGTTGACAGCAATCCAGTTCCCATTCCATTTGTCTATTCATCCCATCTTCCTCTGCAGCAGGCCATGCAAATTAGCTTAGAATTGTTTGAGAAAGCCCTGGAAAAGGGAGGGAGAAGGGTCAACCCACCCCAAGGAAATGGCAAAGATTCATGTCCCTGTTACAAATATATACAGTAGCGGAAAAGAGCAGAGTAATCAAACACAGGGATTATCAACGATGGGGTCATAAGAGAAATCAATGTGATGCTGTCTTTTCTTACATAAGCCTGCTCTCCTATAAATTACTATAAATCCAGAACAGTACCCAATGGGAAGCCACTGATCTAGGTTAGTACTCTTACTATAGCTAGGGAAGAAAAAACTCCATATCTCATAAACTGACAAAATTCCTCCTATGTGAAAGGCATTCTTCCCTTCCTTTAAATTCTTAAATACCAACCCATTATAAATATCAAAATAACCAACATAAGCAAAACTTTTTTTTAAATACTCCATTTTCCTCTAGACTCCCTTACATTAGAATAAAACACTTCTTTCTGTGTTTGTCTATGTTAAAATTGCCTATGTAAACTCCTAGTAATAAGTATAACCATATTTTCTGGATTTGTATGAAAAGCAATGAGTGTGATTCCATATTTATAGTCATCTAATAAATATCATTTGGTTGACAGCTGAAAGTACACATTAATCCTTGCATTGCTAAATCTTAGTTCTATTTAGATATGAGGTAATATGCAAGTTTTAGACCATACAGTTTTTGAAGTGGCTATGATGAATTTACAATTGACCTTTCTCCAAATATAGAGTGCATTGCTACATCTGCAGCATGTTCAGGATGTCCATAATGATATGCTTATTTTCTTATGCTCACAACAGAGTAGCGTAGGTAAGAATAGCTAGGAATTCTATATTGAATACAGAGGGTAACATCAACAACGATATGAAAAATTGAGTAGGTTGAAGAGTTAGGAGGAATATTGTTAGATTCAAAAAATTTTACTCTCTTCACAACAAGACTTCAATAAATTCCCAGTACAAGGTTTACTCACAAGCTTTCTGTCTGAGAACAAAGTACTTTGTGATTATCATTTTCCAGGTTATGTTATATTTTAAATTTGATTATACAATAGTTTTTTTTTTCCATTATGATAATGATCTATTCAAGGTTAAGGATGAAAAGACAAATGAATGGATTATTAAAATAACTGACATTTAATTAAAATTAATTTTTATTTTGTTAGCTTCTTTTTACTATGCCTTTAGTTAAAATTTTAAAAGCCTTCCTAGTAAATTATTTCTTTATATAAGTAGAACAAAAACTCCTTTAGTGACATTTCTAAAAATAACAAATTAACCCAGGCAGATAGCATTTACTTTTAAAGTATGCTGCAATCCTAGGTCTTTTTTTCCAATTTAAAAACTGTAAGAAGCCAGAATCATTTGAGTTAGTCCTCTGAAGATAAATGCATATGTGTGATACATATAAATGTGCATGTATACATATTTATCTATTTATTTCTGTTTATTCATTTATTTATTTGGGAAACATCATTATGGGTATTAAGAAAGGTCAGAGTCTATTCCTCTACCCCTCATCTGGAGCAGCACCAATCTCATGCTTTGCAGTGCACTGAGTGGATATAACCCAAGAGGTAAAACAGATACAGCTCTCTCACTGCTGGGTTATACCAGGTCTTAATAAAAGTTCTTTAGCAAATTTTAATTTTTGCTTCTAATGTATACATGGTTATTACTTGAAAAAATGCAATTGAATAAATTTTGATGCATTTCAATTGCAATTTCTAGATTTGGACTCTTTTATATTATTAATTTTCATTTTCCAGTTGATTATTAATATTCTCTAATTGCTATGCTACTTACTCAATTGCACTGATGATACTGGCCCTAGCTTCCTGGTTAATTTTTTTAATGAATATAAATTGGTTATTTACAGTTTGCTTTCACCATGCAGACAGCCAAAATTATTCAAGTTTACAAGTATATACATCTTTACAATTAGACTATATTGTATACACACTAAATCTAGACTAGGAATGTACTTTAATTCAAGAAAATCAGACATTATTAATCATTAGTTTCAGATGAACATTAGAGAGTAGGTTGAGGGTGTGGTGATTAGGTTATGAAATACAAATGATCTGTGTCAGACATCAGAGTTATAAAAGATATTAAAGCATAGAAGTGAAAATTAAATTAATGCTTTTGCAAAATATTTTTCTTCCCTGCACCCTCCACCCCCAACACAACATGGAATTATTTTCAAGAGGGTCCTATATGATAGCATTCCATTAATATTTATAAAGCCTTTTTAAACACTTGGATAAAAATATACACTATTCATGTAAAAGTTGTCATAGATAAGATTATATTCACTTGTAGTGATTTTCATGTCATGATTATGATAAAAGAACAAGCAAAATTGACATCCCAATCCTAAGAGTTTTATAATACATCAAGTACTACACAGAAACACACAAACTAATCTATAAGTGGGTATTCATACCGTCATAAATCCATCCAGCAAACCTGAATCGGGCTTAGGAGGCGCCTGCAGTCGTTCCATTGACCACTTTTCAATAATAGACGAGACTTGACTATTTTCAGTATTTAAGATTCTGAACCCCGTCATGTTAACACCACTGTATCGGTAGGGTTCCACATCAAGAGCAAAGAGATCCTGATAGAAAGGGGGGAAAAAGAAGATGGATAAATTGAATTGTTATTTTAAACAAAAGATTCTTAACTAATATGAACTATTAACCAAAATTTAGTTATTCGAATTTTTCTTAAAGAAAAATACTGAATGTTTGCAAAGGGGGTGGACAAAGAAAGGCATATGAAATGGAGCCATACCACACCTCTGAACACCTGAAGATCAATTCACATCTGCCCCAAAGTATATGTCTTAGGAAAATTTTCCATACATGTATGTCTAGATAGATAGATATACAGAAAGACAAACAGAGAATTTTCTGGGTATACTCAATGTGATGGTCCAAAGTATATATCCTGACTAAGCTACCAATTCACAAAAGACAGGGGCTATCTGTTTAGTTCTCATATAAATCAGTTATTTCAACTAAATCAACTATTATAGGGACATATGCTATTAGGCAGAATGATGTAATGGACAGCAATGGACTTGGAATCAGGTAAAGCCTAGATTCAAATCCCTCCTCAGATATTCAGCAAGTTTCTTATTCCTTTATTTCCTTTAGTTTCCTTATTTATAAATTAGAAGGGTTAAATCCAATGACCTCTCAGGTTCCTTCCTCCTCTGAATATATAATCCAATGATCCTAATACTTTACTAAATACTGTTAATATCATGGCATCAATAGGTCTAGGAACTCTGTAAGAGAATGACTATAAAACCACAGATTCGTGAGACATTAATGAATGAAAAGGTTATTGACTATCCCTTTTCCTACACACTTTGCATTTTCTACTTCTGCTACTCTTGCGCCATATGATGAGTTCAAATGCCTGTTGCCAACAGGCTTCTTTTTTTTTTCTATTGCAAATATTTTAATAAGTGTTCTCTGTAAGGCATTCAAAACACCAGTTTGTGAGGATAAACTCCATTGGAAAAAGAGAAGAAAGAACGCAGGTAGCCTTGGAGTGGAGGAATTTTCTTGATTTGGGGCAGGATCTGAGAGTCTACTGTTTTCTGCTCAGCCTTGCACTGCTTTGTAATCTTGTATTTCTCTTTTTCTGTGTCAAAAATTTCTCCTTCTTGGTGTCCAGGTTTATGTAGCCTCTTCTTGAAGTAAGCATCAGTAAGATGATTTGGAATTTTCACACCTGAAAGGTTAACCCGGCATAAGTAGCAATGACAAATTTCTGATGGGTCCTTCCCAGAGGAACACGGTTGATGGTCAGAGGTCCAGTCACCATTAGCAAGCCACTAGCCAGTTGCTTCAGGAAAACCACTCGCTTGCCCCTGTGGTGGCCAGTGAGCATGATCAGAACAGTACCTGGCTTGATGATAGCTCAAAGTTTCCTCACATGCTGGCTAAAGGGCTTTTTGCCATGACTTAGTAGCTTTCCAGGCACATCCTCAGTAGGGTAATACCTAGGCATTTTGCGAATCTTTACCTCTCGAGTTCCTCCATTCTTATCACCACCAACAGGCTTTGAGATAGTAGTAGCAGGCTTTTTCTTTCTTCTTTCTTTCAATCCGGGTTTTTGAGGCAGCATATTTCCATTTGTACATGGCTCTCCCGGAATACATTGCAGACCTGGAGTATCAACCAATCCCTCAGGCCAGAACTGGGTTCCAACTACAATGCTTTCAAGGCTTTTTGACCATGCCAGCTACATCTTCCTTTTTGTTCTCTATTTTTTTTTTCCTTTTTGACCTTCTTTTCCCTGAGTGGCTTTCTGTCCTCCATCTTGAGACACGGGAAAGAGCCATCCCATGTTACTAACAAATGGGTGTCACCAAAGAGACGAGTCCTGGTGTCCCAACCAATCCTTGAAATTTTCAATCAGATCTCTAGCCTCCATGTAGCACTTTAGCCCCTTGCCCAAGACCAAAACTAGATACATTTTCCTGTCTTGGTATTCATGTTTCTTGGGCTAGCAATAAGCACTGTCCTATTCCATTGATGTCTTAACTCCAACCATAAAATCTGGGGACTGGTGAGATCAAAATATAAGAAAGCCAAAAATCTAAATCCTGACAATAGCATTTTGATATTGCTGTTTTTCAGACTCCTAAAAATGAACAGAAGCCTATTCCCAGAACCTATAGGTGCTGTTGGGAAGCAGAACATGAAACTAGGATGCTAGCATGAAGATAAGGATGGGAACTGGAACCAGTTAGGCTGGACTAGGTCACAGACAGGATCATGGACAGAATCAATGGCACATGAGGTCAGCCAGTACAGTCTTCAGTATAAGTAGCAAGAATGGTTGGGAACTTAAGCCAGCTTGGATAAGTGTCAAAGTAGGTGGTTGATAGAGATAGTAGTCAAATAAAAAGGTATCTGAAAGGAGGTATTCTGTAAATAAGTTAAATTTAAAATCATCCGTATACACACACACACACACACACATATATATATATGTATGTATGTATATATACATATATACATACATATACATATCGTAAACCATGTCAGATTTCCTATATGCTTCATTGTTCTCTTCTGCTCTACAATTAAGGTACAACTTAGGTAATTTACTTGACTCATTTAAAAATTCATTCTAATAACAACTGGAGGTACAGACATACATTATGAATAATGCTACCAAAAAATGTTTCAGAGCACTCAAAATATCACCTAAAAGAAGAAATTAAGAGAAATTTTTGCATGCCCAGTTACAAATATGGACTATGCTTTATCATTTTCTAGTTTTAAATATGAAAACATAGCTAAATCTATATAGTACTTTAAGGTTTGCAAAGCACTTTGCAAATTGAACAGATGAGATGGTAAACATTATATGATAAGTGCATTATCTTATCATATCCAGTTGTTATTTCCATTCAGATGTCATATTTGCAATACACATGGACTTCAGTTTCCTCAGACAGATGACAGCAGATGGAGTGCTGGATAAGCAGGCAGGAATATCTGAATTCAAATCTTCAGATACTCACTAGCTTTATGACCCTGTATAACTTAGACTCATTTTTCTCATCTATACAATAGGTCTGATAATAGCCCCTGCTCCACCCCAGGTTATAAGAATAAAATAAGATAACATTTATAAGCACTTTAAAAACTAAATTTCTATTTAAATGCTAACTCTTGTTATCTGTGAAGCGAAGAAGTTAGATTGGATCTCTAAGATCCTACATAATTCTAAAATTATAGAATCTAAAAATAAATCTAATTATTTAATTAATAAATTTGTGTTTGTAAAAAATAATAAATATAAGTTAAAAACTCACTTCATTAATTATCTAAGAAATTGTTTTAATTATCACTATATAATTTGTTACTACTGACTTTCCAAGTTAAGTAATGTTATTAAAAACAAATCTGATATGTTTATACTCTGTTGGGTTTAAAAATGATTAATAAATCAAATCTGAAATTCTGAAAGATGGTTCACTTTGCTGTAAGATCAAAGCTCTTCTAGCCTTTTTATTGTACAAAGCTCTTTTTCTTTGATATCAGTCACCAACCTATTCATGTCATTTTGAATGCAATAAGAAAACTACAAATTATAGCAATAAACCCATCAATATTTATTGAGTATATAGGATATATAAAGCATTGCCTGAAGGGTGTGGAAGATACAAAGAAGGTAAGACATGGTCCTTGTCTTTTAAGAGTTTACAATCTCACTGGGCAGTATGACAGGTACACATATACAAAATATACATATATTACATATACTACACATATACTTGTACAAAATACAAGACTCTGGTATGATAAGCACTGTGTAAGAAGACTGAATAATAAACTCTATCAGCTCAGAGAAAGGAGAAAACATTGTGAGCTGGGGTAGTAAGACAAGGCTTCAGATAAAAGAGGCAAAATTTGAACTGAATCTGAAAGCATTGGTGGAATTTTATTTTATATTACAGGCTTGAGTAAAGGCCTGGCAGTAGGAACAGCTAATGCAATTCAAAGAACAGGGAACAAAACAGTTTAGATGGAGAAGGTTTATGCAGGAGAGTAGCAAGAAACAAACCAGACAAGATAAACTGAAGTTAGACTCTATAGGGTCTTAAATACTACAGAGTTGGGGTTTTTCTCCTGTAGATCAAAAGTGCCAGTGGTTTCTTAATATAAAGTATCTTTTGATCTTTGGTGTTGGTGTGGTGTTGCTAATAAAGACAATTCACTGATCACTGGAGGACTAGAAGTCCACTATGTTCTTTCTCCCATAAGCACAAGATTATTACATCAAATTGCTTATATATCTACTAGGTCAGGTTTCAAGATTTACTGGTTGCTAGCTATTGATTAGGAAGAATTTATCTAGGCAATGGGAGACAGAGAAGGTTTTTTTGGAGTGGAGAGTAGCATGATAAAGATGAAAGAATTACAGGGAGGAAAGAGAATGGAGGCAAGGAAGCCAATTAAAGAGAATTACAATAATATAGGCAAAATGTAATGAGAACTTGAAGTAGTGTGGTATTCGTTGAAACTAAAAAGGGACAGATCTTAAAGACAGTTTGAAGAAAGAATTGACATAATTTAGTGACATCACTGAGTGTGGGGTGGGAATGAGAACATGATAAAGTAGGAATAAGTGATGACTCAGATGTTTTGAACCTCAATGACTAGGAGAACCACTGACATACATACAATACAGGCATACTTTGGAGATAATTCAGGTTCAGTTCCAGACCACCACAATAAAGCAAATATTGCAATAAAGTGAGTCACGTGGCTTTTTTTTGTTTCCCAGTGCATATAAAAGTTATGTTTACACTATACTGTAGTCTATTAAGTATGCAATAGTATTATGTCTAAATATACATGTATATATATACCTTAATTAAAAAACACTATTGATTTAAAAAAATCATAATCATCATCTAAGCCTCTAGCAAACTGTAATCTGTTTGCTGGTGGAGGGTCTTGCCTCAGTGTTGATGGCTGATGACTGCTCAGGACGATGGTTGCAGAAAGTTGAGGTGGCTGTAGCAATTTCTTAAAACAACAATTAAGTTTGCTGCATCAATTTATTCTTCCTTTCTCTTGCACTTAGAGGCCATTTAGGGTTATTAACTGTCCTAATTTCAATATTGTTATGTCTCAAAGAATAGGGAGGCCTGAGGAATGGGAAACAGATGGGGGAATGGCTGGTTGGTGAGGCAGTCAGAACACACATAACATCAATTAAGTTTGCCTTCCTATATGGATGTGATTTGTGGTGCCCCACAACAATTACAATTACAATCAAATTCTTCTTTCACAACATAACTAATGTGGAAATATGTTTAATAGGATTGTACATGATAGCTGATATCAGATTGCATGCCATTTTATGGAAGGGGGAAACTTAGAACTCAAAATTTTATAAAAGTGAATGTTGAAAACTAAAACTAAATTCTTTTTAAAATAGTAATATCAAACATCACTGACCACAGATCACTACAACAGATATAACAATAATGAAAAAATTTGAAATACTGTGAGAATTACCAAGATGTGAAACAGAGACACAATGTGAGTAGCTGTTGGGAAAATGGTGCCAATAGACTTGTTTGGTGCAGGTTTGCCACAACCTTTCAATATGTAAAACAAACAAACAAATAAAAAAGCCCATGATAACTGCAAAGGTCAATAAAGCAAAATGCAATAAAACAAAGTATACCTATAAATCATGAGGAGAAGCTACTTCAGAAGGAAAGTGATTCATTTAGTTGGACAAGGACTTATTAAGGACCACTATGTATGTGACACTGTGAAAGGTGCTGGGGACACAAATACGAACTAGAACAATGGTCACTGTTCCAAAAAGAGCTTTAGTTTTAGGCATCAAGAGTCTGAAGTAAAAATGTCCAGAAGGCCCTTGAAAATATGGAAATGGAAACTAAAAGAAAGGTAAGAGCTATAGACAAAATCTGGAGAGTTTTTTCTCATGGATGTGATAGTTGAAAATGTGAGAATAAATGAGTTCTTTAAGACTGAGAACCTAAAGAGAGAAGAACAGAGAACAAAAGACTGAACCTTGTGAAATGCCAACATTGTCATGGCAGGAAGAAAAGAGGGGTGAGCAAAAGAGGCAGAGAGCACATAGTTATAGGAGGAAAATCTATATTGTACAATATCATGGAAACCAAAGGTAGGAAGGCTTTAAAGAAAGAAGTGGTTGCCGGTGTCAGAAGCTTTACAGAGGTCAAAAAGGATGAGTGAGGAAAAATCCTTTAAAGCTGGTACATAGAAGGCCATGGAAGACTAGCTTCCATAATTTCAATAGAGCACTGAGCTAGATACCAGATTGCAACAGGTGAAGGAGGGAAGAAGCAGCAGTAGTGAGGAAGTAGAGATTTCTAAACCTAACTGAATTTCTAACTACTCATTCAAGAAATTTAGTTATGAAACCATGATGACAAATCCCACTAAGTATAACTTTTAAAGCACATTGTAAAATGGGGTTAAAAATTGCAAATAACCTTGAGTACTGATTCAAATAGCTTCATGTCAGTAGGATATAAGAAAGTGCAAAATATGACTGAGTTGAGATTCAATCTAACAGTCTTATTCAATCTTATTAGTCTTAAAGGATTTTTTTTTTGCTCACAGACAAAGAGATCTTTAAGATGGTTTCTGCTGAAACTTTTCTCAAGTATTACTCACAGAAATAGGAAAATACAGTTGCCTAACCAAGGTTTTCTACGCAAATGTTATTACAAATTACAGTGGAAGCCTGAGAGTGATTTTAAAGTAGCAACCAGCAGGCAACTGCTGTCAGGTTGTCTTTAATGCAGTTTTTAACCTCTGGTACTTCGAAGCAAAATATACTGTGAAGCAAGTGACTTAATGTGAGTCCCTCCTCTGGATACTTTGTTAATCTGATCAAGTCCTTGTAAAGAAAAACACTCTAGCTTCTTGTGTTTTTATGTTCCCATGGACTCCATGAATCAGCGATACAGAGTTCGTTCCTTGTTGCACTGAATATTCCTATTTCAGCAGTAATGAAAGAATGAATGGATGTATATTTTAAAGGTATCCATTTATCAGAGTAGCACTTCAGCAAAAACAGCAACAACAATTTGTGTCCCAATGGCCCAGCAAAATAAACAAATACAATAAATGTATTCACTGGGAATTATAATCTGCAATGCTATTATTTTAAAATCAGTAGTTTACCATTAAAATTTATAAGTTTCCCCTGATGCTACTTGATATCACTAACTCTTAATTTTTCATTTAAAAAAAAGACAAAATTTTACTATAAAAAATACCATGTGTCATATTTCTTATTTTATTTGAAAGGCTATTTCTCATGATCAAATTATAACAATGAATGTTACTGCTAGTTAAACTAAAGAAAGAGCTTTTGCCATCATCTTTCTGGTTTAATAAAATACTTACCAATGTAGTAAAGATATAATGATAATACTCAGTCATCATTCCCATAGCTAATGCCTAAGAGAGAAACAAAAATTTAATTACTGAAAGGTCACACAATATGGAAGTGTGTGGTTTATGACAAGTAAGAACAAAACAGTTAATTCAACTGGAATCCAATCTACTATTTTTGAGTTGCACTAAAATCAGGTTAAGCAAATCATTTATCAGCAGTTAAACAAGATTAATAACTATTAAAGGAATTAATGAACCAGATCATCTGGTAGAAAGATTACTATTAGAATGTTGGCTGTTTTAAGTCTATAGCTTTACATATTAATGAAGTCATTATGATGCCACCCAAACCCTGAAATCAGGATGTCTTAGTTCATTATATTTTAATGTCTTCATAAAAAAATAAAATAATAAAACCTCTAAATAAAGAACAACTTTTTTTTTTTTTGCTTTTTGTAGGAGGGAAGGCAGGGCAGTTGGGGTTAAGTGACTTGCCCAAGGTCACACAATTAGGAAGTGTTAAGTGTCTTAAGTCCAAATTTGAACTCAGGTGCTCCTGATTCCAGGGCCAGTGCTCTATTTATTGTACCACCTAGCCAACCCTGAAGAGCACCATTTCATTTAGAAAAGTAGTGTTATACAATTTTTTTAAGGGCCAGAAAAACAAAAAAGCCCTCATGTTGAGCCATTTAACATTTCCTTAGCAGTAATGGAGCAGATCCAATTTCACTATCATTATTCAAAAAGGACAGATAATTAAAAGCAGGGTCTCCAGTCTTCTTAATTGCTAAGTAGTGAATTGTTATGTTTTAATTCCACATTCTTAAAATTCTCACGAATTAGTTGAAGTATCCACAACAAAAGGAAACCATGTCTTTTCCTCATTTGGTATATTCCTTACAAATACTTAAGGAGTATTTTCCCAAAGGTATTCATTTTAGCTGCTAATGATTACTAAATTCATTTTTGCATGTAGGGAAGACATCATGAAATGGAAACAGGTGCTTTCACAAGGGACTGGTACATTTCTGCAAGATCATTATCTCTCTATTCTCATCTGTTGAACAGTTTCCACAATACCATTGCCAAAAACAACTTACCTTATTATTGGAAGGGCAAGAGGACTCCATTTTCCCATTAACTAATGAGAAAAGATAAAGCCCATGCTTTGACTATGTGGGATGTGTGGTTTGGGAGAGGAAATATTTAGAGGGATTCTAGATGGGAAGCGAGGGTATTTTGTGTATGGAGTAGAAGGAAATGTTTTCTAGGGGCTAATGAAAAATGGTGCTGAGAGAAGGGAGGAGCAAAGACATTTATGTGCCAATAACCTACTGATTCCATGACTAAATCTCTAGGAAACAAATTGTAGTATGGATAGTGACTATAAATTCGTCGAGCATTTTGCTTTTCAAACATTAGAGCAAAATTAACAAGATCAAGTGTTTAGAGCTGCATGTTTGACTGGATACATGTTATGTTGCTGTCAAAGCTGTTGGGAAAAAAAACTCAAATGATGGTAATTAGTTGGTGCTAAAATCTATGTATATAAGCTAGTTTTAGATAATACACAAGCTTGTACTAGAGACTACCCTCTTAGTATAACTGGGCAAGGACATTTAGTTTACTTTATAAAAGGTTCTACATTAAATTTAAAAATGCAAGAGGAAAAAATATTCTCACAAATGTAAACACTTGTATCAGAGAATTTGGGGGAATTATCATACCTAAGTAAATAAGTGGACAAGAATTGACTGGTTAGTATGTGAAGGGGAGATAAAATGGCAGAAAAGCTTAATTTAAATATTCATTGAAAAAATGCAGGATAAGTAAAAACTGACTGACACAGTAAGAGATACAATGGTACTATCATCTCAGATGCTTTTTTGTATGAATAATACTGATAATATAAATATTGTTTTTTTCATTTGCATACTCAAATTCATATTCATATGACCCTGGGCAAGTCATTTAATTCAGATACTTTTCAGGCAATAGCCTAGGAATTTTCTAGAATATATTAGCTGGGCTGTGATCTGTGTTGGTGGAGGGATTTCCTACATCAGTAGTATTTTATATGAATGAAACTACATATCATTTGTGATTCATATATATTTGTAATTTCAATTTGAATAAAATGAAAACTGGGCTTAAGTTGAGAAAAAAGAGAAACACTCATTTTATAAGGTAATCATATCATGACTTTTTTTTTCCTGTGTATATTGAGGGGAGACAAACTGGACCAACCTACAGTATATAGAAATCTGTACAAAATAATGGGTCCTGTAGCAACTAGAAAATTATGGGGATAAGGATTAGAGCTGTGATTTCAATGACATATCAAATTCCTGATGAGGAAATGCCCTTTAACAATGTAGGTCAGCATCTTCTCTGCAACTTAACAGGCTCAGAGAGTTGCCTAGAGCCCTAAGAGATTGTTAAGGATCATGCAGGCAGGATATATCAGAAGTAGAACATGATATTCAATATAAAAGGGGAATTCAACATATTGGTCTGATTGACCAAAAGATAGCAGACCCTGAAATGGTTGTCACAAGGATAACTTCTACCCCTGGGTGACCAAGTCATTCAAAATACTGTAAGCCACAAGGAGGAGGAACGAACAAGCCTAGAAATTGCTAGCAGGGCACCAGCCCATCACTGTTACAGATTTTGCTGATCATCCTACCTTACCCCTTGACCCTTACCACTACTCTGGATGGCAAAGTAGCTCATCACCACAAAAATAGGTGGGAACTTCTGGGTCTAATACTATGTGGCCAATTATGTGGCAGCATATTACCCTATCTTAAGGTTAACTATTTCAAGTCACGTGGGATTAATTAACACAAATAAGCAAGTAAGATTGTTCCTCATGAGGATAAATAGCAAACAAGGGCCAAGAAATGTAGTTCTTAGGGTCTGGGATAGTGTTTGAGAAGTCCATAGGACATTTGGGACTGAGGTCAAAGGTTTAACTTAATAGATTCTTATTGGATCAGTAGGGTCTTGTGGAGACAGTCCTTATGCTATCTACCTGAGGGTTTCATAGTCCTTTTGCTGCATGCATGGGGACTTCTACTGCCTTTAACCTGAAGCAGCTCAGGTTTCCCTGCTCAGCCTCACCCTGACTGATCAACCTTCCCTGGTCCCTAGCCAGTCATCCTTGCAGTCAGTCTCCTCTGCCAGTAGAACTATGGCTCAGAGAGATTCAGTAAATAGTGCAAAAGCCACACAGGCACTAAGTGGCAGAGCTTGGATTCAAATCCAGATCCTCTGACTCAAAATAAAGTGTTCTTTCTGAGATACCATGAGGCCTCTCAGAAAGGTGACTTGTTATCCTTTTGGCTGCTGGGGTCCCCTCAAGGTTGGTTAAGGACCTTCACACATAATCCTCAATTATCAAATGCAATAAAGTCAACATTTGATCTTAAAGAGAATGTTTCATTGGCCAAAAATCTTAATGTATAATGAACAGGGGCATACATAACTGAAACTTCCAGCCTCACAGAAGAAGTGCCTATCTTTATGCTACTGGAAATCCTCAGAGTCAAGAAAATAAATACTGATAGACTTTACTGCATGCAAATAGATAAGAAGATGCCTCCAATTCATTCTAAAGAATTGTCCATTAATGTCACATTCAAAAAGGATTGGAAAAACAATATTGTAAAGGTAACATCAGAAATGGGAAGGGGGCACAGAAATAAGGCAACTACTCCATTAGATATTACAAAATATCTTTAGACTATACCATACTATTTTGCATATATATGTGCAATTTTGCATATATGTACTATATATACATACATATCAGGTTCAACACACATGTAAATATGTCTATATAAATATATCTATCCTTAGGTATCTATTAATATATTGTTTTTTGTTTTCAAAAGAGTCAGTGTGCCTTTTGGCACACAAAGGCTATGTGCTTTTGGACCTCAATTCCCTTGTCTGTATAATAAGGTGAGGCTAGATCACAGGTTCTTAACTCATAACAGGGGTCTGGTGTCAGGACAATTCACCCTCATGTGATCTTATATAAAAATCATGTCGATGCCTTCTTAGAGAAGATTGTTGTTACATAGGTATTAGTGTGGTACAATGGTTAGAATGCTGGATTTGGAATCAGAAGACCTGGATTTGAATTCCCACCTCTCCTTACTACATGACCTGGGATGATTATTAAATCAAGAAACATTTATTAAGCATCAACTATTTACTAAATATCTATTTTTAAGGCACAGGGTAAGTCAGCAAAACCTCTCTAAGCTTCAGTTTTCTCATCTGTCAAATAAGGGCATTGAACTAGGATGACCTTTAAGATCACTTCTAATGCTAAATCTGATTTTATGACTTTGTTCACACACAGTATATAGTGCACAAAAACTACCTTTCCACAATACTTGCTTCCCTAGAGAAAAACAAAGCACTCTCAGTGCATGCCATGCATATTTACAAACAATATTATAGCTTTTTGAAAAGTATATTGATTAACATTTAAAAATTCAACAAATATTTAAAATTTTATATAAAGGAAAATTAAATGGACAATAATTATCATATCATCTGTTATAAAAATATCTCAAGCTGATTTGACTGATTTTTCTGCTTTACTGGTGAAAACAGCTGTTGACCATTTGAAAGTGAAACCACCCTTCAACTCCAACATTTAATCTATTAAGTATAATTGAACCTTGCCATTTAATCAAGTCAGTGATTACCTGTTTCAGAATGCCTGCTGCCATTTCATGGCTGCAGTCAAAGATTACGTGAAACTCCTTGCCTCTTTTCATCTCCTTTAGTAAAGGTTTTGCATCTTTTGTGTCAGCAGGCAACTGACGTATTTTCAACCGCAAATTGTACCTTGATGGAGCTTTGATGAGTTCTTGCAAACGAATGAGGCCTTTAATGAAAAAAGAATATTATAAAAACAATGATAAAAGGTAGTTCTTATTAAGACATACACTCTTTTTGTGTGATCATGAATTTATATACAATGATATAGCCATATTCTAATATGACAATAATATTATGGTTACAACACATTATAACCATATTATTATGATATAACTATTGCTGGTCACATTCAATAGATGCAAGTTCCTAATTCTGTGTTGTTGTATATTTTTTCTTTTATATTAATCAACAGGAATAAATCTAATTTTGGAATTACTTTCAGTGAAATGACCTAATCTATTTGTTATGTTGTCCTAAAATTATATCTGTTTAATAAGTATGATCTTTTAAAAAACATTAAATTAATATTATCCCAAACTAATTCTTCCTGTTTCTGGATAATCTGTCAGATTTCAACACAGTTTAAATTGTTTACAACACTGTAACATCTACATACATAAAGATAATATGTTAATTTTGTTTAATTCTTTAAAACCTTAATTCCTTAAAACATAAAAAACTTTAAAAATAGAACAGTACAGTGGAGAAAATGAAATAAATCCAGTCATATTGCTGCTTACCATCAAATTCAGAGTTTTTTTATTCTAATAATTTCTGCATAGGATTCTAAATACACAAGTTTTAGTTTATATCAGTGTGATATTCTACAATATAATGTACAAATCACTAATCTGTGACAAACCAAAATTAACATTATATTATTTAACTCTTTTTTAATAAAGACAGAATAAAATCAGATCCAGTTATTTTATATTCTGAGCCTAAAATAATTTTTGATAGATATTAATAGTGCTTATATGAAGTACATTGGAGAGATACAAAGAAAATCCCCCCCTCCACAAAAGGCATGCAGAAGGCAGCTAAATATATAAATAAATACATAAATGTTTATAGCCTTATCACAGTGTCATAAATTCCAAATTATGGGACCCTCACAAAAGGTCCTACTTATCTGTTATTTCATTTTAATTCCAAGAGGAGTTGATATTTAATAAGTTTTATTTTTCAAAACAAAATGTATGAATCGTCCTGATAATTTGTCAGTAAGAGGAAGAGATCATGAAAAATGTTACTAAATGGTTTCTAATTTCACCCTCTTGATCAGCTTCCTTTGAACAAATAATTAGGTTGGTTTACATTATCTAATTTAGGATGGTTGAGGTTACAGTGCCAAATTCTTTGAATTTTCATTAATTCAATTAAGAGTAACCATAGCTTCCCAGAGCTACAGTTATTAAGTACAATGAAATGAGAGCAGTAACAGCCAGTTCCCCTAAATAAAGTTTAAGTTGTTAGGAAAACTTTTGATTCAAAACTTTTAGTTATTAACCTGTATCACTTGTGTCCTATTGTTAAATGAATGAATATATAAATGAATGGATTAATGAATGAAAGAAATGAAAAAGCATTTGTTATGTGCTTAATATATGCTTTGCACATAATAGGAAATTAGAGACATTCTCTGCTTTCAAGGAGCTCACATTGTAATAGGAAAAACAATATACAAGTTTCAACCCACAAGTCACTTAGAAAGAAGCTGTGGTTCTTTTGATACATCAGCAAAGCAGATGGTAATATATATCCTTATAATCTCTACTAATAAAATAATATTCCTTTTTTTATTTTGAACCATTAACAGTTGCAAGGACTTTGATGTTGAGAGCTTCCTTTTTTGGGTTTTTAGTAGCTGCAGTTGCTGAGGAGGCAGATGGTATATCTAAAGAAGTTGCTTCCTGGGATTGTGTCTCTGAAGGTTGAAACAGAAGCAGGGTTGGTGGTCTGAGAGGGTAGGGCAGATTCTGGTATTCCTGAGATTCTTGGGCTTAACTGCCCATCATTGTCAGTAGTCAGTGGTTGGTGGCAAGGAAGTTAGATACCTTCTCCACAGGGATTGCTTCCCTCAGTGATGGCTATGGAGGGGCAGACTGGAAACATGGCCAGTAATCTAGGAGATACTGCTATTCCAAAGGATCTTAAATTCAGGGTCTTTAAATGCCTTTATTTGTGTCTGAGGGAAAATGGTGGTTGAGATGGTGGCAGTGTTTTGACTTTCTTAGCACAAAGCACCTCAGGATGACCAAAAACTTCTGTGAGTGTACAAGGTATACTTGTATGACTAGCTATGCAATGGAACTGAACCGAATTGGGGGTGAAAGGAATTAAGTACAAATCTTGTATCTTCTCAGTCTTACTTGTGTAACTACAAAGCTTTGCCGTCAGCTTAGCTTCTCTCAGATTCTGTTCCTGATGCCTCCTTAGTTCAACTTTTTCCTTCTCTTCTCTTTTTCGACTCTTCTCCTGCCAATTTCTTTCAATTTCAGATTTTTTTTCTGGCTTCTAATACCTGAAATCAGTGACTTCTCTCTAATTTAAGATGTGGAATTCAACAACTCCACATTTGTGCCATGATGACCCCAGTAGTACTTTTATGATCTTTCCACAGTCTGCAGTTATTTAAAATATGATTCTCAATTGTAACCTTCAAAACTCTAAAAAGTGTCACATTCAAACAAGCTGATGGAGCACAATGCCTGGAAGCCATCATTAACTTAGTCATTGTTCTGTCTTCAAAGGGGTGCTCTCATTATATTCATCTGAAGAGTAATTCCATATATGATCCACAGAAGAGTTGATGGCTTTGAATTCTAAAAGACTTTTCCTTCTTAAGTTAATTTTCTCATTTTTTACATAAATGTTCTTTTTTTGCCCTTTTCAAGAAGCAAAGTATTCACAGACCAAAGGGGCAGTAAGTTACACACACACACACACACACACACACACACACACACACACACACACACACTCATACACGCACACACACATGCTTTTCTGATTTTTGAGAAGGTAAATTTTATCCATATATTAGTAATTAAAGCTATCCAGTATTTGAATTAAAAGCAGAATTTTTAGATGTCATACTTTATTGTATAAATGAATGGTGAAGGATTGACATGGAAAGAAAATGAATCATAGAATTTTGAGTTAGGAGGCATCTCAAAGGTCAAGTAGTACAATTTCTGCCATAAAGATGATTCCTCTCTAGAACATGACTAATGCCTTCTCAGCCAACCTCTTTCCAAAAAGCTAAAATAATCAGAAACTCTGAACACTCCCTAAGGCACCTCAGGATTTAGTCAGCTCATCTTGTTAGACAACTATTGATAATAGGGAGTTCTATCTTCTGTTGAACCAAACTCTGACTCCTTCTTCCTTCTACCCCTTAGTAAAAGTTTCCCTTCAGAAGCCAAGCAAAACAATTTAACTAACATGATACCCTTCCAGAATCATGGAATTTTAGACCTTTTATTCTAGGAGTCCTAATCTAGTCTTGAGCCCTTCATAAGAATTAAGTCCTGGGGGGCGGAGCCAAGGTGGCAGAGTAGAAGCACAACCTTCCCGCAGCTCCAGCTTCCACCCTCCCCAATCCATGTAAAAAGGGGACTCTAAACAAACTTTGGAGCTGCAGAACCCACAAAATGACACAGAGAAGCTAACCTCCCGCTGAGGGCAGCCCGGCAGGAATACAGCACAGCAGCACTCTGGGACCTGAGCCCAGTTCCCCCCCCCCCCCTTTAACCCCAGGGCAGGCCTGACCAGCCTCCAGCCAGAGGGACGCCAGATCAGCAGCAGCTGTGGCCATTTCCAGATTTATCAACACATAGACACAAAGGACAAAGTGAGAGGCCAGTGAAGTCTGGACTTTGAGACCAGTAAGTGGGAGTACCTGGCTTTTACCCCCAGGATGAAAAGCCACTGAGATGCAGTACAGCCAGCCAGCATCACATGGTGGCTTCAGCTCCTGGCCTGCAGAGTGTAGGGGGATCAAGCACTAGTCTGAGGGGTAATCACTCTTGCTTTAACCTGCTTGGATCTGGATTGCAGTCTAGTGTGGAGGTTCTGGGGTGTGTGTCCAGCTTGCCAGAACATGTAGAGACCTCAGAGAGGGCACCCGTCTAATACCTCCAGCAGCTGAGAAAACCCCAGCGTTTGGGACGAAAGCTCCCCTGTATGGTGGCAGAGTTCTACTGTGGCAAAAAGCCCATAAGTCAAGTAATTGAGTGACAAAATGAGCAGGCAAAGGAAACAAAGCAGACAGAAGATTTCAACATTACACTCCTATTTTGGGGACAAAAAGGAGCAAAGCATGGAACAGGAGGAAAGCATTGAAGTCAGAACTCCTGCACTAAAAGCTTCAAAGGAAAATACAAGCTGGTCACAGGCCATAGAGGACCTTAAGAAAGATTTTGAAAACCAAATAAGAGAAGTGGAGGAAAAATTGGGAAGAGAAATGAGAACAATGCAAGAAAATTATGAAATGAGAGTCAACAGCCTGACTGAGGAAAATAATACCTTACAAAACAGACTGACTCAAATGGCAAAGGAGGCCCAAAAAGGCAGTGAGGAGAAGAATGTCTTGAAAATCCAAATTTGCCTGACAGAAAAAGAATCTCAAAAACTCAATGAGGAGAATCATTGCTTCAGAATTAGACTGGAGCAAATGGAAGCTATTGACTTTATGAGAAATCAAGATGCTGTTAAACAGATCCAAACAAATGAAAGAATAGAAGGCAATGTGAAATATCTCATGGGAAAAAACCACTGACCTGGAAAATAGATCCAGGAGAGATAATTTAAAAATTATTGGACTGCCTGAAAGCCATGACCAAAGCAAGAACCTAGAAATCATCCTCCAGGAAATTTTCAAAGAAAACTGCCTTGGTGTTTTAGTACCAGAGGGCAAAATAGAGGTTGAAAGAATCCACCCATCACCTACAGTAAAAGATCCCAAAAAGAAACCTCCTAGGAATATTATAGCCAGGTTCCAGAATTCCCAGATTAAGGAAAGAATATTACAAGGAGCCAGGAAGAAACAATTTGAATATTGTGGAAACACAATCAGGATAACCCAGGATCTGGCAGCTTCTACACTGAGGGATCGAAGGGCTTGGAATATGATATTCTGGAGGGCAAAGGAGCTCGGATTAAAGCCAAGAGTCACCTACCCAGCAAAGCTGAATATCATGTTTCAGGGGAAAATATGGTCATTCAGTGGAATAGAGGACTTTCAAGCATTCTTGCTGAAAAAAAAACAGAGTTGAATAGAAAATTTGACGTTCAGATACAAGAAGCAAGAGAAGCATGAGAAGGTAAACAGGGAAAAGGAATCATAAGGAACTTATCAAAGTTGAACCATTAACATTCCTACATGGAAAAAACAATAATTGTAACTTATGAAACTTTTCTCAGTAGCTGAAGGGATTAGAAATATATATACATATATATATATATATATTTGTCTATATATGAGGGTATATGGGCATATGAATACATCTGTGAATGTGTGTATATATGTTTACAGGTATACATAGATAGAGGGCACAGGTCCAATTTAACAGGAAGGAATGATACCAAAAAGGTGAAATTAAGAGGTGAGAGGAATATAATGAGAGGAGATGGGGAGAGACAGATTGGGGTAGACTGTCTCATACAGAAGAGGCAAGGGAAAATGGTTGTGGTGGAAGGGAAGAATGGGAAGGCAAAGGGGAATGGGTCAACCTTTTTCCCATTGAATTTGGCTTGAGGAGGGAGTGAAGTGCACACTGGATGAGGTATCTCACCCTCCAGGAGAAGGGGGGGGGGGAGGGGAAGGAGAAGGGGGGATGATAGAAGGGAGGGTAGGCTCGGGGGGGGGAGGGAGGTTGGAAGCACTCACTTTCGAAAATAGATGGGATCAAAGTGGAGAATAGAGTGGGTGGGAGGTGGGACGGGAGGGAGGGAAGTGTAGTCAGTCTTTTACAATGTATCTACTATGTTATTGTTTTGCATTAGCAACACATGTGCAACCTGTACTGAACTGCGTATTTTCCCAGTAGGGGTGGATGACGGGGAAGGAGGGGAATGAATCTGGAATTGAAAGTTTTGAAATCAAATATTCAAATATGTATATATGTGTGTGTGTATGTATATATATATATATATATATATATATATATATACTATTATTAATACCATCTTGCATATATTTGGGAAGTGGGATCTGCAGGCACTGAGGCATAGAGATCCACTGGAGAAGTGGAAAGGGATGTGGGGGAAATTGTGGGAGAGAGCAGATTGGAGGAGGGGATATCCTGTGGGACTGCTTTGGGGAGGTTGGTGGGGGAGAAATGGGGAGAATATTTTTAACTCAAAATCTGGCGGAGACAGATGATGGAACTCAGAAGTTAATAAAGCATTAAAAAAAAGAATTAAGTCCTTCCTAGTTCAATCCTTCTCTTTTTCAGGTTAGATAAGCACAAGTTTCTTCAACTGACCTTCACAAACATGGTTTTGTTATCTCCTGATTCATTCCCCCTTACTCCCTCCTGACAAAAAAAAATAATAATTTTATTATTATTAAAGGCTTTAGTAATGGCCACATTCAGGGTGAGTAGCTAGCAATATGCAATAAAAATTTCTTTAAAATAATAACTACTGATAAAAATAAATAGTCCTCTTAATAGATATTGAAATTAATATTTCAATTGACTCGAAAATTTATATTGTTTCAAGACAAAGTTCAAGATTAGCTTTCACATACTCAAGAGGAATATTTCAGATTTGATATATATTCTAGTCCCGTAAATAGTTTGAGCTGATGGCTCATTGGGTCATATGGTACAACAAATATTTTCTCATTCCATTCACATTTATGACTGTCAAGATATTAGGAAACACCATGTTTTTCAGAGCTAAGATCCAGAAAGCAAGCTGTGCCCTGAGCCTAGCATAACAACAATCCTTTGTGCTTACCCTCTGGATGATCTCACCCTCTGGCAAACTCACATAATTATTACATTGCTTTGACCAGCAACAGGTATCCTCTGAGTTCAGACAAATTTGGACAAGTACCTGTGTTCCAGTCATGAAACCCTGCTATGGATCAAACTTTCTTTGTTGCTATTCCCCCTCATTGTGAGGGCCACAGTTCAATGCTTAGCCACTGATATAAATATTGAAAACTCCCCACACTGCCTCAGGTCTCCCCACAAGGGCCAGTGCCCTGAGCACATGTGTCCTTGCTCATAAGCCATTTCCCACACTTTGAAGTGAGATTTCTGTTTGATTCCTGACTCTCCTGTCTCTAGCCTGCTCTGTTCAGCTCCAACCATCCACATGTTAGAGGTGGGTTCAGTAGAGTTGACATGATATATATGCTTGTTGACATTAATGTGGCATATTTTAATTTGCTATGCCCTCTGGGGAATTAAATTGAAAAAATGAAAAAACAAACAAATAAAAAACCTGCTAGAAGGAGTTGTCACCTCATATTTGAGAATCCGAATTTTCTTGTCTTCATTCATTCAGTCATACAGGCATGCATGCATTCATTCAGTCAACAAACATTGCTGCACCTACTCTATGATTATGACATTATTTTGTGGGCATACTTAAACTGCCTTGAAACTTTGTAAGAAAAAATGTTCTTTATTATAATTTGCGGCCATGGAGAAAAAAAACTCACCAAATCAGAACAAATTCAATAGCATTTAAAGTATTTGTTTTGCCAGGAAAGGATAAAACACATTTTGGTTTCTTCATTCTGTATGTACCATGTATTATCTGTTTGATTTAGAAATAATGCTACTTCATGTATCTCCATCTTGATCTGAGAGAGAGAAGACTAAGACACTATGCACATAAAGAAGTTTGAATCACAATTGTTCAGTTCTGGCTTTTAATCGCTTCTGTATATGGCACTTAAAATCTGTCCTCACTCACCTGACATCTCATTTTTCATATTATATTACGAGCTCCCCTTGCTACACATCAGGTTAGATAATACACTACTGGCAGTCATTCCCTAGTACCAAGATACTCTCTTTTTCAGGATTCCATAGTTAAGAAAAATAGAAAACTGAAAGGTTTTATGAAAAAGCCACAAAGAATAAAAATTTATATATATAACCTGAGGAAAAGTTAAAGGAGTTGAAATATTGAAATAATTTGTTCTATAATAATAGTTAGGATTAACATAGCATTATATATAGCATAATTAATTATATATATATAGCATTATATATATGTGTGTGTGTGTATATACATATATATATATATATAATATAAATATAAAACTTAACATAGATCAGGCAGGACACTAAGTGCTTCAAAATTGTTATCTCATTTTATCCTCATATCAATTCTGGGAGATAGATACAATTATTATGCTCATCTCATAGATGAAGAATTTGAGGCAGACAGAGGTTGAGTGACTTGACCAGGGTCACACAGCTAGGAGGTATCTGTAATTCTGTATTTGAACTCAGGTCTTCCCACCTCCAAACCCATTACCCTAGTCACTGTGTTACCTAGCTGCCCTTTCAATTAATGTAGAATAATTATATATAATACAGAAGATTATAGCAAGATATTCTCCTATTTGAGGGGAAGAGTCAAGATGGTGAAGTAGAAACAGGACCTCCAAGCAGCTCCGTCTCCCACCTTCCCCAATCCATGTAAAAGGGAACTCTGAACAAAATTTGGAGTTCCTGAATCCAAAAAATGACACAGAGAAGCTACACCTCCTGCTGAGGACAGCCTAGCAGGCCAGCAGGAATTGGCCAGTGCAGAGCTCTGGGAGCCGAGTCCAGCTCCACGCCAAGGTTTTAGCCCCAGGGCAGGCCTGACCAGCCACTGGCTGGAGGGATTCCAGTTTACTAGCAACTATGGCAGTCCAGAATTATCAACACATAGATGCTAAGGACAAAGTGAGAGGTCACTGCAGTGACTTTGGGACTCAGTAGTTGGGAGTGTGTCGGGTTTTGACCCAGGGGCAAGAAGCCTCTGAGGGCTGCAGTGCAGCCATGTGGCAGCTTCAGCTCCTGGCCTGCAGAGTATAGGGGGAACAAATGAACAGTCTGAGTGGTAATCGCTCTTGCTTTAACCTGCTTGGATCTGAATTGCCATCTAGGGTGGAGGTCCTAGGTTGTGTGACCAATATGGAGGCTTCAGAGAGGGCACCCAACTAATACCTCAGGCAGCTGAGAAAACCCCAGCATTTGGGACAAAAGCTTCCCTGTCTGGTGGCAGAGTCCTACTGTGGCAAAAAGCCCAGGGGTCAAGTGACTGAGTGGCAACATGCCCAGGCAAAGGAAGCAAAGCAAACAGAAGAATCCAACATTAGACTCCTATTTTAGGGACAAAAAGGATCAAAGCATGGAACAGGAGGAAGATAGTGAAGTCAGAACTCCTGCACCAAAAGCTTCAAAGGAAAATACAAGCTGGTTACAGGCCATAGAGGACCTTAAGAAGCAGATAAGAGAAGTGGAGGAAAAATTGGGAAGAGAAATGAGAATGA